>NC_140976.1:27551921-27691921 GCF_056783735.1 Eptatretus burgeri | reverse complement strand
CTTTTGGGCCATTACAAAATGATAAACTTCTCTTAATGCTCTTGTTTGGCCACCTCCTGAGCCACATATCATTTTGAGATTATAGTAAATTGTTTTTTCATTGTTCAATTGATAACCATCAAAGTTTTCAGTCCATTCAAGGATATTCATTTTTTTCTTTACATCCTCTAACTTACTAGTTTTTAAATTGATTCGCTTATTTGTTTTATTTACCTTTGTTTTAGTTATTTTTTCAATAAGACTTATTTGATATTTTTCACATTCATTATGTTTTCCATTTATATACCAAGACTGAGATTTTCTCCACTCTTTAGTTTGATTAATACTTGGTTTAACCATTTATATATTGCGAAAAACGCGGCGGTAGCCCTTAAAAAACCCTAACCCATCTTCCCATCGTTAAAACACAATCTATTCTATTCACTCTATCATACAATATCCATATGGAACACAATCTATTCCATTATCTAAAATAAATCTCTTATCATCAAAGGCTCCTAATGCCTTTTTATTTACTTCTTCACTGTATATGTTATGTTTATAACTTCTTATTGTATTCATTTTCCTATATTCTTCTTTCTTATTCATCAAACAATTATAATAATTTCTAAAAGTTATTGATTTCTTTATTACATATTTCTTTATTCCCTTTAACCTCTTATCAATCTGATCACCATACTTATAAGCATATGCCTTTGCTCTCAATCCAATAAACTCACTCATTACTTTTCCACCCAACTCATCCTTAAACTTACCAATAACCTTTTCATTCTTTTTGGAAAATAACTCACTCTTCTTGCTGAAATTACTTGTATCATATACTCCAATATTTTTCTTCATATCTTCATAAACATCATCAGTTTTTATATCTAGGATAAAACTATCAGTGTCCATATACAACAATGAAACATTTTCACCATACTCTTTCTTTAAGTCATTATACAAATAATCATACATCAATATCTTTGATAAATCAAGAACTGCTGTTCCAATATAAATTGGTTTATCCATTACAATACTTTCCTTTTTCATATGAATTGCAGAAAAGTTCTCTGAAAAAACCTCTTCTCTCTCAAAACTTGGTTTATTTATCAATCTCAAGCTTCTTTCCAAGATGTTGCGAATCTAATGTTTTGCCTGTTTCTAACATTTTCCATAGTCTTTCCAAATACAGCATTATTCATTAATTTATAAAAGTCCCCTTCAAATTTTACTTTTGTATTTGCTCTCATATCTGTATTGAATTGAATATACTTTTTCACCCAAGGACTTTGTTTAAATTTTAAAACTCTATGAATTTTAGCTACTCTCAATCCTTCTCTCAAAAACTGTTTTAAGCTTCTCTGATGCAAAACATATCCCTCTTTATCATAGAATGTTGTTAATAACTTTTCTGTTGATTTACCTTTAATATTAAAACTTTTATGATAATCACTTAACCATTCTTTCTTTGGGGTTTCTTTCTCACATGCAAAAGGAAGATCTTTATGCTTATTATGAAGATCACTCGGGTACTTCAAATCAACTTCAAAATAATAACCTTCTTCTTCGTCATTCAATTCCTCTTGAGAAGAAATAACAATATTCATCAAAGCCTTTTCATAATCCTTTTCTTCCACCCACTCTAATTTACCATAAGGCAGAGATTGAGACATTGCCCATCCATACAAATTATTAGCATCAAAATACATCAAATAATTACTATCTTTTTCACTATCATAATTTGGAAGATATTTATTATTTGCTTTAGCATATCTTTTTGAACATACTTGTGATATTCCACCTCTCTTGGACTTCTCAATCATCAAAAACATATCAACATCACTGATTAAATCTATATCTTGTTTTGTCATTTTCAACATTGCACTCCAAGCTAAACCAGGAGCTGTGAAATAGTGGGCAGGGTCTAATCCATAACAATTTTTATTATGACAGAGTGATCTAAAAGCTTCAAACACATCAGCTAACAATAAAACATGTTTTTAGATATAAATCATGATATTCTCCAAGGTTCTTTATCTTAAATAATTTCCATATTGCTTGTGCGTGTTTATATTCCTTATCACTTATCTCTTCTTCATAAAGGTTATTATAGAAACTTTCTTTTGATGGAAGTTGTGTTTCTTTAAATCTCACAAATGAATCCATATAATCATAAGGATAAATTCCCTTACTTGTAAGAATTTTCTCTTTACTTTGAATTTCATTCCTTGTTTGAATTTCCTCTCTCGTAAGAATTCCTTCTTTAATCAGAATTTCATCTTTAATCAGAATTTCCTCTTTAGTTAGAATTTCATTCATTGTTCGAATTTTCTTTATAATTAGAATTTCATCTTCAGTTAGAATTTCTTCATTAATTAGAGTTTCCTCTTTACTTTGAATTCTCTCTTTAATCTGAATTTCCTCTTTAGTGAGAATTTCCTCTTTTGGAAAGAATGAATTAAGATTTGGAAAAGAGTCCGTGGAGCTTAGATTTGATGCGAGGAAGGCTAGTGGTGTTCCCATAAACTTGTAAGAATCAAGAAACCGAATACGTGTTATATGTTTTGTGAATATCATTTTTGTAAATGAAATATACTTTTGACTTGTGTTTGTTATGGCAGAAATATTCCCTGGTGTTTTTGAAAGTTCATTTATAAATAGATGTGTATCATAGTTGGCGCTGTTGTGAAGAAAGACTGGAATAAAAGAAGGTAATTTATAATTAAGATTACAACAGGAATGAGCGGGACCTCTATATTTACCAGTAAGATGACAATGATCCCTACTTTAGACTCCTGAATTTCCCCCTCACAAATATGACAGATATTGTTCCTTCTAAATTCTAATTTTTCTTCTTTGGTTAATTTCATCGGTTCATTTGTTTCTTTCATTAATTTAGTGAGTCTTATACAATCCTTTTCTAATCGTTTTACAAACTCTTGTGAAGCTTTTTTTCCACGATAATGTTCAAGTTTGTTATACTTTTCTCCAACAGATGATTTGATATAATAACAGAAACCACAAGGAATATGTTTTTGATATTTATTTGTATATGGTTCTTTTGGATTAGGAGAAGCAGTATTTATCTTTTTAAGGATACATTCAAAATCAGCGTATATCACAAATGGGTGCATGATAGATTTATTATAATCTTCAAAAGAAATCTTTTCACCAGGTTTAGGCATTGTAATTACAGCTGATTTATGATTACTGCAATATTTTGAATGTTGTTCTAATCGTTCTTTTGTATGAAATGAATTAAGACATTGCTTACAAGGATATATTTTGTTTGCTGTTCTGAATACCTGAGAAGAGATTAATCTTGATAAATTATTGATGTATGTGTAATGTGAATTCTTTCCAACACTAAAATATAAAAGATCAATGTGTGTTTCTTCATTTTTATAGTTGTTTGAAATTTTTAATATTTGAACTTTGTTTGTATCCGTTAATCCATATACATTAATAGAAAGATTATTCTTTTTCTCAAATTTAGGAATATCTGTTAGTGGCATTGGGAATTTAAAATCTTTAATGTCCAAGGTATTCTCATATTTCATATATTGTTTTACTCTTTCTGAATTACATTTTGGTGGATGAAAGTGAGCAAGAACAGACCAGAGAAAACATTTATTATAATTATTCTTAATATTAACAACTGCCTTCTTTAGTTTTATTTCTTTTGGTAATTCAATATAAGAAGAAGCTTTAAGAGGGTTTGATTTTAGAATGTGTATATCTAAAAAGATGATTTTTTTAAATATTGAATCCACTTCCTACCACTGTATTATCAACATCCTCCTCTTGTCTTGATAGTTCTTCATAAACCCCACTATTCAAAAAATCTTGAAATGATGTTATAAAATGAAGATCTGTTCTCATATTAGGAGTTTGTTCTTCATCTTGTCTTTTCATATTCATTTTCACTCCCATATAAAACTTTAAAGTTTTCATTTCTTTTAATGTCTTTTTAATAAATTTTTCAACATCGGGTTTCACTATTTCAATTGATTCAGCTATTGATGATGGACCGGGTTCTCCAAATTGAAAAATCCTTATTTTTATATGCCCTTTAAATGCCCCATCAGTGTTTTCAATATAATAGTCTCGCTTTACTTTAAACTCATTTTTCTTGTGTTTTTGTGATTGAAGATGTTTATTATAACTACTCTTCAAAACATCCTTTGAACAGATATCACAATGTTTTCTTTCCAACTCAAGAGGAGATATTTTATGAAACAGATTAAATGTGTGTTTGTTGGTTCGGAGGTGTTTTCTATAATGTTTATATTCGTGATTACAAACATCGCAGTATGTTGTATACACCATATTTATATAATAAATCTTTGCTTAAACTAAAATTTTCTTGATGAAAATTTCGTTTGTTTTTCAGGTGAATCTGTGCTTAAAACCATTTTATCCTCCAACTTTTTCACTTAATAAATACAATGTTTCAAGACACAAAAGACAAGTTTCAATCAATCTCTTCATTTGTTAAAGATACTGAGAAATATGTCAAGGATGTAAAATTGAACAAAGATAAATATAACAACTATTGGATAAAAACTATTATGGTAAATAATATGAGTTCTTCAATTTCCTTCAGTGGAAGGGCTTTTAGTATACCTGGTAGAACATCAATTAAAGTATCTCTCACAAAAGTTTCTCCTCTCCTTCTAGTAATATATTCAAAACTAGAAAAAGCAATGAAACAAGAAAAAGTATCAAAAAACAAAAATCTTATGGATGAAGCTTTAGAAAGAAAAGATAAGACCATCTGTAATATGCAAGGAGAAATTTGTATTTTTTTCAACAACCCTAAAGATGTAAATCCTGATGAAATAAAGGATGTTAATATATCAGGTGAAATGACATTTCGTTCAATAGTAATTAACGATCATTTTAAAATTACCTTTAATATAAAAAATGTTGTCGTTGAATCTGATAATGAAAAAAAGTATATCGATATCGATGGTAATATACAACTGAAAGTATAGATGAATTTCAGTTTAAGTAAAGTTTTACTTTATAAATATGCTAGACTTTCCTGATTCTCCATATGACAAATTTGAGAATTGTCCTGCGTGTGAAAGACGGGGATTAAACACAGAGTCAAAAGCCTATAAACAATGTATATTCTGTGATTATCTTCTAATTAATGATAATAAAAAATATAAAAAGGAAAATAATTCTTTTAGATTTACACCAAAAATGAATTACTTTACAAGATTGATTAGAGAAATGAATGTAAAGTATGAGGGTGATAACACACCTTTCCTTACAAGGGAAGAAACTGAACGTATAAGAGAAATGTTTAAAGGATTGTTGTTGTATATTATTCATGGATGTAATTTTCAGGGAAATATCAACACAAGATATTGTATGAATAAAATAATGGATTATCTTGAAATTAAACCTGAACTTAGGATAAAATATAGAGTTTCTAAAAAAGCCAATAATAAATTAAATAACCTGTTTTTCAAATATATAAATGAATGATTTTTTACCTATTTAGGAAAATAAGATAATATTTAACAACCATAAAAATCTCCCAAATTCATTAAGATGTCTCGTAGTTGGTTCAAGTGGATGTGGAAAAACCTGCTTACTTTTAAAAATGCTCCTCACTCCCAACTTTTTAGATTATGATAATTTAATAATTTTCACAAAGTCGAGTTTTCAACCAGAGTATCAACTACTCTCACAAGGTTTTAATGCTGGTCTTCAAAAAGAAGATATAATCGGTTTATTTAAACGCCAAAAAAACCTAAATGATTATAACATTGAAGATATAATTCAACTATTTTGTGATACACAGAGATGTAAAAAGAAATCAAATCCTATAACTTGTATTCTTAGTGATAATACGGATGATATACCGTCTCCCCAAGATTTGGATAAATCAAAAAAGAACCTCGTTATCTTTGATGATTGTGTTAATGAGAGAAACCAAACGGTAATGGACAGATACTACACAAGAGGGAGACATTCTTCTTGTAATTGTATTTATCTTAGTCAATCGTACTTTCAACTTCCTCGTCGTTCCATCAGAAACAATGCTAATACTTTTATTTTATTCAAGTTAAATTCAATAGATATCAATAATTTTTGGAGAGATAATTGTTCTACATTATGTCGTAAAAAGAAATTTGAGGATTACATGAAGCACACGACTGAAAAATATAAATATATTGTTGTGAAACAAGATGAGATATTAAGGGATATATTTTTTGTTTTATAAACAATTACATATATAAATGACAACTATTATTATAAATCTTGTGGGTAAATCTGCTTCTGGAAAAAACTTTCATAAATCAAGGTTCTTGTGTAGTACAAATGAGAATATTGTAAATTTACTTAAAGAACACCCCGTGATACGCATTGTATCAACAACAACTAGAGCAATAATACCTGGAGAAGTAAAAGGTGAAGATTATCACTATATTTCAGTGGAGGAACATATGCGATTGAGGAATGAAGGTCAAATGTTTGAGGAGGTTTCTCTTGGTACAACAAAATATTCACATTGTAAGAGTGAGTTAAGGAAACTAAAATCTGGTGGTGTTGGGATATTAGAAACTAATCCAGAAGGAACGAGACAAATTATTAAACATCTGAGTGGAGTGAAGATTTTATCATTCGGTTTTGATGTTGATGAAGAAACTCAACGCAAACGTATGAAAAGCAGAGATGCAAGTATTAGTGAAGAATAAATTACAACTCGCATTAATGTTAATAAAGAATTTGATGAAATATTTAAAGAAAAGGATTTATTTGAACACATCTACTTGAATGATGAAGAAAAGGAAAATTTCCCTGTTGATCTTTACAATTCATTAAATGATATTTTACAATAAATAAATGGATGCAAAAGAAAGAGCAAGAAGATTTAAGGAACATCAAGAGTTGGTTTCAAAAGTTGTAAAACAACAGGAAGACATAAAGAAGAAACGCAGACAGAAACTAGCAGGCGAAGAAGCATTTGAAAGAAAACAAGAGAAATTTTTTAAACCACTTTTAAAAACTTCCCAAGAAAAAATGAAAGATGTTTCCACAGTTCCCACAGTAGAATATACTCCCAGAAAGCTTCAAATGTTAAAAGATTTCAGTCAAATGACGGAGGAAGAATTAGAGCATATTGGAGAATTAGAATATCATGATGAAGAATTATTTCAACAACTGGAAGAGATTAATCAACCCCCTGATTATATTGTGAATGCTGTTCAAAACAATGAATATTCAGCAGATTCAAAAACCAAAGCAGGACTCATTCCAACAGAACAACCAGCAATATTTCATCTTGTTCAAGAAAAGGTATTGATATTTAATGATGAATTAAGGTTCTTGGGTTCTGCTCAACCCCCTGTTAAACTAACTCCGAGATTAATGTTTCTTCTCACAAAAGATTGAAGACAAGGTTCAACTGTGAGGGATGAATCAAAGTATATTGATAAACCATTGGATATGGAAAATAATGATGATAGAGTATATATTGATCTGCTGAACACTCTAAATTATAAGGTTATTCTTTCTGGTAAAAGTAGGAAGAATGAGAAGGAGAAACACATTATTCAGGCTTTAAGTATCCTTGGTTCAGGTGTTAGTTTTCTTCCAAATGACCCATCGCAATTAGTTAATAGACTGTTGTTGTTGTTAGGCAGTAAGAAGGCTGGAAATAACAATTGTTTTAATGAAGCATCAGCCATTTTAGACCAGTTGATGAACATGAAAATAATTAATAAATCTCAATATAAAGACATTTTATCTCATATTAAATAAGATGAGAAGCACAATCCTTAGTTTCAATTTCACAACAAGCGACCACACATCTTCAATCCCATACCCACTACAACTTGACACAACAAAAGAATATGAGGCATCTTTATTGTCCATGGAAACTTATAATACCTTATTTAATATAACTGATAAAAATGACAAGTTTAGTTATAATCCCGGAAGTGGATACAAAACGATAACAGTCTCACCCGGAGCATATGAGATTTCTCAAATATCTTCCGAAATTGCTCGTCTTATGAAAGAACAGGGTGATGAACCAAAAAATATTGTTATAAACATCCAAAAACATACTTCAAAATCAACGATTAAAGTTAAAAATAACTACAAGGTTGATTTCACAATTGATAATTCATTTAGAGAGTTATTGGGTTTCTCCTCAAAAAGATTGAAACTAATGGGACGTTTTACAGTGATAATGTCATTCAAATATCCTCAGGAATAAATTCGGTGTTAATTCACTGTGATTTGATTGATGGTGCTTATAATGATGGAAAAAAACAAATACAATATTTTCATTCAGCGCATACTCAACCCCAATTGGTTATAAATTCAATATGGAACCCAAAAATTTGGTTTATCTACCTGTGTCAGGAAAAACCATACACAGAGTAAATTTTAGGATAACCGACCAAGATAATCGTGTGATTTCTTTTAATGGAGAAGTTATATCCATCAGAATTCACCTACGTGAAGTTTTCCAATAAATAAATACAATGGTTATTGTGAGGAAACACGAGTTGGGAAAATATAAAATAATTACAGGGGATGGGATGTTCCTTTCCCCATACTACAAGGGTGAAGGTATGTATCTTGGTAGAGGATACTATAAACCTAAGAGACAAAGGGGTGTTGGACATCAATTTAGAGGAGATGGGATAATTGATACTCTCATGGGTATTGGTTCAACTATTCTTAAACATAAAGATCTAATTGGTTCAACTGCTTCTGCTGTGGGAAATGTAGCAGGTGCTGTAAAGAGTATAAAAGATGCTCAGAAGGAATCTCATAAATTACAAGCAATAAAAGAAATTAAGAAAGGCAAAACTCAGTTGTGCCCGCAAGAACGACAGAAAATAATTCAAATACTTGGATCAGGGTTTCAAAAGTTTTAACATCTTTTTTCCTAAATAAATACAAGTATGGAAGCAATTGATAGTATCTATGATTTGGATGATACTATTATTATCTCAAACTCCACTAAAAAAGAAGATTACTTCAAGGTAAATGCAATAACTGGAACAGACTGGAATACGAATGGTACAAAAAGTTTTGAAATAAATAATCAACAAACCTATTTGAATCTCTCCGAAAGTTTCTTGTTGTGTAAATTTAAATTCACTAAAGCTGGGAATAACACAAACGCTACACTTGTAAATGATTTCTTCTGGAAAATGTTTGATAGTGTGCGTTTGTATATTGGAACACAAGAAGTTGAAGCGGTTGATTATGTCTCTGCTGTATCTGAAATGATAAAATTTACACTCTATACATTCAGTGATAGAATGGGAAAGGGGTCTGTCGAAGGTTTTATTCCTGATATGTCAACGGGAACAAACACAGACCCTGGATATATTCAAAGGAAAGGAGCGTATAATGATGATACAAAAGCAGAAAATAGTTTTACTGTGGCGGTTCCTCTTAAAGGTATATTTGGATTTTGTGATCATGATAAAGTTCTGTATGGTCTTAAAATTAGATTTCAACTACAAAGGAATGATAATGAAAATCGATTGCTTTTTGGTGTTGGTAGTGCTTTTGGTGAACAGAATAAATTTGTAATTGAGGAGATGAGTTGGTATATCAGTGAATATACTCCTAATCTTAAAACAGAAGAGATGTTGAATCGAAGACTTAACTCAAAGAAACCACTCAGTGTATCATACCTCAAAAGAAGATGTCAACACGTTAAACTCAATCAAACTACTTACACGTGGAATTTGGGTGTTCTGGAAGGAAAGCCACGATATCTGTGGATCATTTTTAAAAAGCCAGATGGTGATACTGCGACTGATAAGAATAATGCATTGAGTGATAATGCTAAGGTGAAACAACTTGGCGTTTCTCTAGATGGAACATTTTATCCACGAGATAGATTGGAAATTAATTAGGAAAAAATGATTTTGCTGAAGCATACAAGTCTTACCAAAAGGTGTGTGAAAGTAATGGAAATAAAGAACCTATTTTGGATATGACAGCATTTAAAAGTTTGTATACAATCTATGCGTTTGACCTGAGCGCGCAAAAGGAAACTATAAAGTCTAATCGAGTGGATACTTCCCTATACATTGAAAGAGGAGAGAGTGAAGAAGTTGATACATATTGTTTGCTTTTGGAAGAAACAGAATTGCAGATTAATACAGATAATGGTGTGATGATTAGTCTCACATAATTTTTTGTTAAATAAATGAGTGGCAAAGTACCAACTGGGGTATATGTTAATCAAATCAATCTTCATAAACTATCATCTTATGTTCAAAATCAAAAGCCTTGTACGATTAACGTTAATACAATTCAGAGAAAAGGAGCAGTAAGAATTGATGTTTTGCTCACAAGAGAACAGGTTAAAATCTTGAATGACACTGGCTCACTTAAAATTAAAATGACAAAACCAATGTTGAAAAAATATTCAATAAGAGAGACGAGTGGAGGATTTCTCCCATTTCTAATTCCTTTATTTGCTGGTTTAAGTGCGGTTGGAGCATTGACGGGTGGTATTTCAACAGCGGTGAAAACTGCCAACGAAAGGAAGGCTCAACTCCAGGCTCAAAAAGAATTGGAAAGACATAACAAAGAGTTGGAGAAACAAATTAGTGGAAGTGGCGTAATTGTAGATTTTGCTGAAAAACTTGAAGGTCTGCCTGATAAAGCGAGATTGTTAGTTGGAGATATGCTTTCTTCTATTGCACAAGCAGGTGTAAAATTAACGAAAAGAGGTAATGGATTATATCTTTCTAATAAATAAATGAGCATTGATGAGTGGTTGGAAAAATTTGGAAAGAATACAACATCAAATTTACAACTTGACAAATATTGTAAGAAATTAAAAATTCATAATGTGGTTATTTGTATGAGAGATGAATTAACAAATGTGCCGAAACATACAAAGAATATTATTATGAACTTAGAAGATAATAATGGGAACGGTTCTCATTGGGTTTGTATTTTTAATCGTCAAGACAAATATTATTTTGATAGTTTTGGCCTTCCACCACCTGTTGAAGTTATAAAATTCTTACAGAATGGTGTTTATCAAACATTTCAAGTCCAAGAATTAAATTCCAAGTGTTGTGGTCAATTATGTCTATATGTGTTATTTCAACTCAACAAAAATAAAAAATTTTATGATATTATTTTTAATCTAATATAAATGACTTATGTTGGTAAAGATGGTTCTATCTTTGGTGTATCTCAAGAACTGGATATTGATTTATCAAATTATTACACAAAGGCACAGGCTGAACGACATAAATATAATATAACCAAAAATATTAACATGAAAAATGCTTTTAAATTAAAAAAATTATCCAAGCCCGACTGACGCGAATGACTTGGTGAGATTAAGCGATTTATCACAATATATATCCTTAAATAAAACGGCTGTGTATTCCAAAGATACAGAAGTGTTGATATTATCTCCAGGTCATACAGAATTCACAGTTCGAATTAAAATAAATTTTTATAAAGAAGGGCGTATCGTTTGTATGAGAATAGAACAATGGGGGTATGATATGAATGATTTAGGGTATAATTGGTCATTTAAAATTAACCTCGAAGACCTGGAACAATTAAATCAGTCTCGTAAGGAAGAATATTATCCACTTGGTATCGAGAATGAGTTTTGTGGGTCCACGATTAGTAAACAACAAATAAAAGAATTTAATAAGGGTAAATATAATAATGGTTTTGCCCTTGTTTATCTCATGAAAACAGAAAAAACAGGATTATATATAATAAGTAAGGAAATACAAAATGATTTAACTATGGGAAGATGGGGAGGTGTTTCGTGTCATAATATTATTCTAACATATATTTCTAATACATAAATGACAGCAAGAAGGCTTCAAGAAAATTATCATTTCTGTGTCCAAGCATACCTTCAAGAAAAGGGTATTCGGTATTTTAATAAATATGTTCTACAACATAAGAATGACGTATTTTCAATAAAAGATTGGCATTATGCTGATGTTGATAAACCGACAACTTTAGATTTAATTACAATGTTAAATAATGAAAAAATTATAAAGTTAAGAAAAGGTAAGGCTCTTTTAGAAATTCAAAAGAAATTTTATTGGTTTCCTGTTGTAAAAAAATTATTTTCGATGCAGGAATAACAAGAAATCCTGATGAATATATGTATAATATTCTATGGGGTGTAAGCGATTCAAGGATAGTAAGGGATGAGGAAGGAGTTGAAGAAGAGAGTGAAGAGGAGGAAAAGGAGAAGAGAGAGAGGGAGGAGAGGGAGAAGAAAGAGAAGGAGGAAAAGGAGAAGAGAGAGAAGAGAGAGAGGGAGGAAAGAGAGAAGAGAGAGAGGGAGGAAAGAGAGAAGAGAGAGAGGGAGGAGAGGGAGGAAAGAGCGAGACAAAATAAATATCAAAATATGGAAACCAGTGAGATTCAAAAAAGATTGGTGGTATTACAGAAAATAATTCAACCCACCGAGGAGGAAAACAAAGAATTGACAAGTCTATTGGCAATATTTTCTTCAAGACTATTGACATCGTCAAGCTATTCATTTTAATTCAAGTTTTTTCTTAAATAAATGGAGGAGAGAGTGAAGGCATTTCTTAGGATTCTTTATGTTTTAAAAATTAAGATTCAAATGTGCATGTTGGAAACTAAAAAGGTTTTGCACTCTGCAGGACTTTTTCACATAAATAAATGAGTTATTGTCTCAAATGTAAAAAGAAAACTAATACTAAAAATATTTCATATATTAAAAGTAAAAATAACAGGGTTATACAAAAAGGTATATGTTCGGTGTGTGGTTCAAAAAAAAAAATCAATTTATCTCCAAACACAAACTCGGAGGAGATATACAAAAGTTTTTATCAGGAAGTAAATTTACAACTACTGGAATACCAGGGCAATTACATCTTCCAGGGTATTCTTTCTGTGGTCCAGGTACAAACTTGGATAAAAGATTAGATGAGGCAGACAATCCTAAATCCTGGAGTCAGCCTATCAATAGAGTTGATGAAGTGTGCATGAGACACGATATTGATTATGGGAATACCACAACGTTGGAAGAAAAGCATGAAGCCGATAGAGAAATGTTGTATAATTTGTCTCTGATACAAAATCCAACCTTGAGAGAAAAAGTTGATCGGTTCATTGTGAAGAAGATGATCAGTGCTAAATTGAAACTTGGGCTTGGAAATTCAAAAAACTTATAGGCTCTAATGATGCCATTAAGACTGAAGAGCAATTAGCTGATGAATTACATAAACCAATATTCACAAAGTTTCAGAGAAGGAAAGTTTATTCCAAAGAAGTAGATTATATCTGGTCTGCTGATTTGATTGAACTCAATAATGATAAGGGGTACAAGTATGCTTTAACCGTTATTGATTTGAGGAGTAGATATGCGTGGGTTGTCCCTTTAAAAAACAAAACAGGTAATACTCTTATGTTAGCTTTTCAACAGATATTTAATAAAAGTAAGAGAAAACCTAAAAAATTGTGGACTGATGAGGGTAGAGAGTTTTATAACAAGACATTTATGAATTTTCTAAAAAATAACTATTACATTATACAGTACCTTTAATGAAGGGAAGGCAGTTGTTGTTGAACGTTTTAATCGTACCTTAAAAGAGAGACTATATAAAAAATTCACACAACTCGGTTCACAACAATGGTCATCTTTTATTCAGGATATTGTGGATAAGTATAATGACACGATTCACACGTCAACAAATATGAAACCATCAGAAACATTTACAAAATTAAAATATGAAAAAGAGATTAATGTCAGAAAACCTAAGTTCAAAGTTGGTGATATCGTAAGAATATATAGGTGGAAATCTCATTTTGAAAAAGGTTTTACTGAACGATGGACGAAAGAACTTTTTAAAATTGTTGATGTAATAGATACGGTTCCTTGGACTTATAAAATATATGATTTGGAAGGGGAAGAGATTTTAGGTTCATTTTATTCACAGGAATTACAAAAGACAACGATAAATTGAAATTTTTTGACTCCGCCCCTTTTTAACTCCACCCACACAAACCCCGCCCACACAAGCCCCGCCCACACAAACCCCACCACACACAAACCCCTCACAAGCTCCAATAAATTGAAATTTTTTGACTCCGCCCCTTTTTGACTCCACCCACACAAGCCCCGCCCACACAAGCCCCGCCCACACAAACCCCACACAAACCCCACCACACACAAACCCCACACAAGCTCCACACAAAAACTCCACACAAGCTCCACACAAGCTCCACACACACAAGCTCCACCCATATTCATCATATTCACATAATTAGTGATTAGTTAATTAGTTCCCCACACACAACATGTTTATTTAATTAAAAAATTATCCACCCATCCACACAAGCTCCACTCATCCACCCATCCACCCATCTCTCCACCCATCCATTGATCCACACAAACCTCATCCACATTCACCCCTCCCACATAAGCTCCACCCACATAAACCCCTGCCCACATAAACCCTGCCCACATAAACCCCTCCCACATAAGCCCTGTCTACACAAGCTCCACACAAAAACTCCACACACATAAACCCTGTCCACATAACCCCCTCCCACACAAGCTCCACCCACATAAACCCTGCCCACACAAGCTCCACCCACATAAACCCTACCCACATAAACCCTGCCCACACAAGCTCCACCCACATAAACCCTGCCCACATAAACCCTGTCCACATAAACCCTGCCAACATAAACCCTGTCCACATCTGCCCCGCCCACATAAGCGCCGCCCACACAAGGCCCGCCCACAAAAGCCCCACCCACACAAGGCCCACTCACACACACCCCTCCCACCGGAGCCCCGCCCACACAAGCCCCACCCACATAAACCCCACCCACACAAGCCCCACCCCCCTCATCCCCCCCGTGCGCCCCCACCTTTGACCCACCACCTCCCTCATCCCACCCCCACCCTTCCCCACACACACACATACGCACACATAGACACACACACACGCGTCTCTCACCATTGGTTTAATTCATTCGAGATCAGAGACCAGTCATTATAAATCATTGACCTCTTCAATAAGAGCAGAGAGAGGTAGGTAGAAAGACAGACACACACACGTGTCTCACCATTGGTTTAATTCCTTCGAGATGAGAGGACGTGATAAGACTTCATGCCACTCATTGTAAATGTCTTTCAATTCTCTTCTAAAATCATTGATCTCTTCAATAAGAGTATTAATTTCATGAACCACGTCGTGATATGTAAACTCAATTTCTTCCAATGCCCTGTCAGGGAAAAAATATATATATCATAATTATCATGATTTAATTAATAATCATTTGCTTCATCGTTCAAAGAGAAAACCATACACAAACTTACCAACTCTGTAGTAAGCTTTTGTCTTCATCGGAAGAAAGATCGCCCATGTCTCAGTTGTAAAAATGAAAATCCCGTCTGGCAGAAACTTTGTCTGGTGAATCACTTATAAGGCAACGACGAGGAAATTCCCTAAGCATTGGGTGCGGCCACAGGAAATGACAGCTTGGAAAATAACTGGGCGATTGTATGAATCATTTACAAAACATACTTAAAATGGTTTTGATTCAAATGTTTTCAGTTCGTGTTCTGAGATAAAATATAAACACGAGACCTTGTCTCACAGAATAGTTCCTATTTTTTCACAGCATGACTGTCTAAAACCACACAGCACGACCGTGTCAAAAAACACTTCCTCATTTTCACGGCATGAACTGAAAACATTTGAAACAAAACTTTTTTTATGGCGTGGTTTATACACAAAAATGATTTGCAACTCGGGCGGTGGTCAGATGAGATCATTAAGAGAAGTTTATCATTTCGTAATGGCACAAAAGGGGTATCTTAAAAAATATAAAGATTCAAATGTTTTGTTTGCCAATATTTTAGATGGGGATTATTGTGCAAAGAAAATTAAACTATTGAAGGAATTTGAGAATGAACAAATCTTTATAGGTTCAATGAGTGAGCTGATCAACCTCCAGGTTAAAAGGGGAGACAAATAAATATACCTTGGGATAGCCTGGTTATATATATATATATACAAAGCCTGGTGTTGGCTTAGTGGTTAGGGTGGCGGCTTGGGATCCCAGTGTCCCGAGTTCGAATCCCGCTCAGCTGCTGAATTAACACCAGGGGGTTGACTCAGCCTGTCATCCTTCCGAGGTCGGTGAAATGAGTACCAGTATACTGGTCCCGGTGTATGCCCCGGTTAGAATAGGTGTACCATATCCCTGTGTTGTAAGAGGCGTCCAGGAAGGGCATCCGACCATAAAACATTGCCTCACAAAAAGCCAAACCCCTGCACAGCAGGGAAAAACGGATAAAAAGGGGGTTTATTTTTAGGGGAAAAAAAAGGGAATCGCTGAAAATCCCCCATTCATTTACATGGGGAAAAGTGAGCTAGAACCAGTATATTCACCCTACATATATATATAATATATATATATATATATATATATATATATATATATATATATATATATATATATACTGTATATGTATGTATATATATATATATACTGTATATGTATATATATACTGTATATATATATATATATATATATATATATATATATATATATATATATATATACTGTATATGTATATATATACTGTATATGTATATGTATATATATATATATATATATATGTATATATATACTGTATATGTATATATATACTGTATATGTATATATATATACTGTATATGTATATATATACTGTATATGTATATATATACTGTATATGTATATATATACTGTATATGTATGTATATGTATATATATATACTGTATATGTATGTATATGTATATATATATACTGTATATGTATATATATATATATATATACTGTATATGTATATATATATATACTGTATATGTATATATATATATATATATATATATATATATATATATATATATACTGTATATGTATATATATACTGTATATGTATATATATATGGTTAACCACCTTGAAATCACCACTCTTTTGTTTAAATGCTGAAAATTATGTTAACAAAAAAACTATTTGACTTTGAGAAATGGCAGGTTAAAAGTGCCTGCCTATCATAACTGAGTCGCTGAAAACACACACACTGCACATGTGCGAAAGTCCTCGTTAGCATTGATATGTCATTCTGAAAGTCCCATATTTGTATTTATTTTACATGTTTATTACTTCCACCACCGAAGGTGAAAAGAGGTTATGTTTTCACCCTTCTCCGTCTCTTTGTCTGTCTGTTTGTGTGCAGGATATCTCAAAAAGTGTTGGAGGGATTCGGATGAAACTTGGGGACACGTTGGGTGTGTGACAAAGACAAATTGATTCGATTTTGGTGAAGATCCAGATCCGGATAAGACGGTTATTCAATGTTAAAGTGATTCTCCACCATTGAGAGATCGGGCCAAAAACGATATTAGCATGATATTTCTTCAAAAATGTAATGGGCCAGATGTGTTCTCGTGGATCAGGCATTTCGTGGCGGAGGTATGCGCTCTACCGAGTACCCTTTTCATTTGAATTGTGATGTATTTCTTTTTGGCTGCCATCCACATTCCTCTCCATTTTCTCTTCGCTCAGGAACCTAACCCCCTTTTCCCCATAGGTTCTTGGTTTTAACTTTTGCGCTTTTGGATATCACGACACTTTTCAGGAACGTAACCCCTGCATTATTTTAAGGGTTTACTGTATTTTCTTAAAAAATAAAAAATCTTGAAAACATTTATGTCTTTAAACCTATATTTTAATTTTTTTCAATTTTTTACAACCAGTAACATGAATAGGCAGCATTTTTTTTTTCCAGATGCTTTAGCCATCCTCCAGCCACCATCAGTAGTATGAGCAAATAAACAAGGATGTAATTACAGACAACAGGTGAGTTCAAATGGTATTGTGCTCACCTCTGAGCAATGTGGTCATTAATTTGTTCTCCATATAAAAGGTCAAATGAGATTAAAACTGCCAGCCTGATTGAGTGGCTGGTGAAGGGTTTCACATTCACAGAACTTTGGATTAGGGTCTAAAAAGTAGCACATCCCATCTACAGTTAGTTTGTGGACAGTCAGAATCCTATGGGATTTCTCAATAGGAGTATGCATGCCATTGCTCGTCTCTGTACTCTGGACTGAATTCCTCACCGAACAATTGAATGTAATAAGTGAGTTGAATACAGCAGGATGTGGATGTTTAAGAGGGATCCAGTTCATTAAAAGAATGGTGTGAGTATGTCAAGGAAATGCAAATTCATAGATTAAGTTCAGATACACTGACATGGTAAGCCAAATAGCTTCTTTCTGTCTCTAAAGCAATCAAGAGCTTGAGCTCAGAGCTGTTTGTTTAACAGGTACACAGCAGCAACGGATGGGAAAAAGTATCATCGGCTTGCACTTCCAGGATAATGATTTAAGTACAACTTGTACCTGGAGACACAAGATTCATTACATTCAAATACTTTGCTGAAAGAGTGGTAATTCGGGTAAACATTAATCCATCTTCAAAGTATAATGCTCGAGTTTGTATAATCTCTTGCAGAATGAAAATTATATGAAAAAGCAAAATAAATGTTCCAAAGCAAAAGTTGAAAGGAGCATCAGGCACTGGATTCAAACTGGCCAACAGTGGTGTATAATTTCGACTGGTTCATGATGCTTTTTACACTTTTACAGAATTACCACAATTTATCTCTCAAACGGCTTGTTTTAACTAGACTTCCTGCGTCTTTCAGTAACCAGCAGGAATTCCCGCTTTGCGAGAATCAGAAGCTGCGTGGATCCAAACCCCATCAGAAACGATTGCCTGAACCGACGACACCATGTTCATTCGGCTGACTTGGTCACCTCTTTGTAAAAGCCCATCAATCACCACCTGCGTGGAAAATGACGTCACCATAATATTGTTTTATCATTCCGAAGATAATGTGCAAGAGGTTATGGTAAGCAAACAAATTATTGATGCTAAGCATTTAAAAAGGAAACGACACAGACAACCATATGTTGGCAATACTTCACAATATGAGCAAAGGACTTCATCTGTGGCCATGTCGTAGTACGAGTGCGTACCGTGTACAAGGTGTGGTGCCATGTTGAAGTGGTTATCCAGTTGTACTTCATGCAGATTATCTTAACGTATCTTTGGCAGTTGAGTGCAGCGACAAAATGTTAATTCCTGCACAGAGACCCAGAGTCTAATCTAAGATTATTGTCCTGTGGTATGACTGAGGTTTCTTTTGACACAAGAAGACAAAAAGATCTCACAAGGCTACAGAATTGCTTGAGTAACTATTGAAAACGTTTTGAAACAGCAAAGTTCACTTGACCGTACTCTACGTCCCGATGGATCGACTACTCCTCTTGAAGTCCAAATGGGTTCTGTTCCAGTGAATCTCGACATCACCGCGAGTCCTTTTATGTCGAATTTTCAGCCAGTGTCTGGTTTTTTTTTTTTTTTTTTTTTCGGAGGTGGGTAAAGCTTCTTGATTCCACTGGAAAACTAGAATGACACTCGGTAGAGCGCATAGCTCCACTAAGCTGAACAGTTCACATTTTGTATCCCACCGATAGTTCGGATCTGTATCCAGCCTTGAAGCAAACTCAAATCAGCTCGATTTTGTCCCCTACCCAACTCATCCAATAAAGTTTCATCCAAATCCATCCGTAACTGTTTGAGATATCCTGCTCACAGACAGACAGACAGACAGAGGTGAAAACATAACCTCCGTCCATCTTCGGTGCTGAAGGTAATAAACCAATGGACCCTTGGCCACGTTTTGGTTGGCAGGAGTAACTACATCATACTGGTTTTACAGTCATTTTATGTGACGCCATCACCATCACCTTTCAATTCATCTCCGCTCTGGCACTCACCTTATCCATTCCATCTTCCACATCCGTTGTGTTTGGCATGAGCTGATTGTGCAAACGTGCTTGTTCCAAAGCTCTTCCCACATCGTGCTTAAACCACAAAGCATTTATTATGACCTGCATGGAAACGGTTGCAAGTTAAGAAAGACATGTTTTCCATTTGATTTTGATTTTGTTCTAACAATGGTTGAAGCCAAAAAGTTGTTTACATTCAGTTTTGTAAATACTCGTACACATCCTGAGGCCTGCGTCGGAGTGGTGACCTGTCTGGGATTGTTAACCTCGTCAATAAAACTGCTTCGGCAGAACCGACCCTTGTTATGGAGAATGCTACGTGATGATACTACTCACTGCTCACAGGTGATACAGTTAAAGGAGTCTGAGATACAATTACATTGCACACTACAGAAAAGTATAATGGTCACCTTATAATTATACTCATCATTTCCATATCCACTAAGAGACACCCTCAGTAATCTGATATGTTGGGTTGATAGTTAAGGTGGCTGGCTTAAGATATTAGACACAGATTATATACACACACAGATTGAACCCCCTAACTTGAGGAGGCAGCAGGGCACAAATCGAGTCTCATCACAGCACTTGCCGCATGACCTGCCAGCAATAAGTGTTGTCTGCCACACGAAGACATTGTCTCCACCCTGCTGATCAGTCAGCAGGTTTGCAGTCAGGAATATTACATATTACATTGAACCAAAGAAACACACTGACCCGATGACACGATGCTGATGTCATGTGCATAAATTATGCTGACACATCACCTCCAAACTAGGATGGTGTCTGCGCGGCACTCGAGTGTTTGCGGACTGAGATTTACGACTTTATGGTTATGAATAAACAAAAGTAGAAATGTTGATCTAGATTTCGCCGTAAGACAGCACAAACACAGCCATTGAGCTTGGAGGAAGTGCCATCACTTCCCGGGGCACTCTGGGTACCAGCGACGCCACACAAAATGGCACCGCCTTTCTCACCGCACTCAGCGGGGGAATTTCTTAAGGAGGTTTTTCTCAAGAATGTTTTAATTTGCACTATTCTTTTAAAATCAGCTCATTTTCAAAAAACATTTTCATAACATGCTCTTTTTCACAGGTTTCCATATCAAATGGTATCTGGAAAAATGAAACATAATCCTGAGTAGGTATAGAAAACCGTACTCACCTACATTTTAAACAGGTAAACCAACTGACTAAATACTGTGCTGTCTCCATTTTCACAATGTCTTGACAAATGACTCACCAAAGCTGTTGCCGTGGTAATCATTGGTCCACCAGCGGCTCCCACGACCATTTTCACACGATCTGCTTTGTCCACAATGATGGTTGGGACCATTGAAGATAATGGCTGTTTCCCTAAAACCGCAATCAATATCATGGCATAGTTTTAATTTCAACAAGTGAAATCCTTCGATACAGCGCGTGTGGTGAAGCAAATTAGTACACTAATGTTAAAATATGCAATTTATGCTTTTTCAGTTGAAAAACAACTAAAAAGCGTACTTAATATTTGAAATGTAAAAATCTTGTTATTATTGTGATTAGCACCTTTATATATATAACAGAAGGAATGAAATCGTTCGATACAGCGTGGCAGGGGACCGCAAAAGAATGATAGCAGAAGAAGAACTTAGCTTTCAGCTTTCAGCATTCGGCAACCGGCGCGAAATGCGATGGTGGGCTGAAATGACGTCTTTTGGCGCGAAATGCGATGGTGGGCTGAAATGACGTCTTTCGTTCGTTCGTACATGAGAGGGGCGCGTTTCTTGTTTTTTTTATTTTTATTTTTTGTATACCTTGGTCGAGGCTCGTATGAGAGCTAACACACCACTCACAGCAAGGAGGCATGAGACAAGAGGGGCAGGAGTGGAAGGGACAAACAGTGGGGAACAGACACATTAGGTGAACTGTGGAAGGGAGAGGGATGGGGATGGGATGGGGAACATGGCGAAGAGAAGATGGACATTTCAGGGACTTTCAGGAAGGAAAGCAGGAGAAATGAAGGAAGTGGGCTTGGGTGGATTATCGGGGGTAGAAAAGATCGAGGATTTGGATGGGGGAAGATAAGAGGTGGTGGTGAACAGCTGTTTTGAAAGCCTGGAGGGAAGAATGGGAAAGAATAGAGCGAGGAAGTTTATTCCAAAGGCGGGAAAAAAGAGGAATGAAAGAGTGAAGATGAGCAGTGATTCGTGATTTTGGTAGTTTTACCAGAAGGGGGTTGTTGGCGGACCTTGAGCGCCCTGTGGAAATGTGGTGGGGACAAATCGCAGAGAGAGCAGGGGGGGCAAGGCTGGAGAGGAGTCGGTAGAAGACAGAAAGATCACCGACCAACCTGCGGTGATTGAGTGAGAGGCCCAAAGACTCAGCTTCATTGCGGGAGATGCCGATGATCTTAAATTCCCTGGTTTCGACAGCGTGAAGCCGAGAAAGGTGGGAGGCAGGAGCACCAGCCCAGAGGGGAGAGCAGTACTCCATCAGGCAACGGACAAAAGCTTTGTAAGTGGTCAGGAGCTCAAGAGGGCCGAGGAAGGACTTTGCACGACGGAGGATTCCCAGTCGGCGACTGGCTTTTGAGGCGAGGTTGGAAATGTGACTTTCCCAGGAAAGGTCATGGCAGATAGTGAGACCTAGAAGCTTGAAAGTAAAGACTTCTTCCAGAGGATTGTTGAGAAAGTGGATGGGGGGTTTTGTAAACGGTCCTTTCGAAGAGACATAGTGAGAGTGTGAGATTTGTCTGGATTGAAAGACATGTTCCACGTGTTGGACCAGTTTGTGATTTTATCCAGATCTGCAGTGAGCGAAGAAGCTGCTGCTTGCCGGTCTGAGGGATGACAGATGGTACGGCAGAGGGTGGAGTCGTCGGCAAAGAGAAATAGAGGATTTTCCAGAGAGTCCGAGAGATCATTGATGAAAACCAGAAAAAGAACAGGGCCCAGAACGCTACCTTGAGGAACTCCAGCCTGCATAGGAAGAGGGGATGAAAGAACTCCATTTAGGGCCACACGTTGACTGCGACAGGAGAGGAAGTCTGCGAGCCATGAGTGGAGATGGCCTTGAATACCATGGGAAGAGAGTTTGGTGAGTAGGGCAGGGTGCCAGACTGTGTCAAAAGCACGTGATATGTCCAGGGATACGGCTCGGATTTCCTGTCTGGCATTGAGGACCTCCATCCATTGATGGGAGAGCAGAAGCAGCATATCCAGGGTAGAGTGACCTGGTCTGAAACCAAATTGATGATTGGAAATCAAGCCATTGGAGAAGAGGAAGGATTTCATGTCTGAAGCGATGATGGATTCCATCACCTTGCTGATGATTGGGAGAAGGCTGATTGGTCTGTAGTTACAGGGATCTGTTTTTGCACCTTTTTTATGCAGGGCAGTGATGTTAGCAGATTTCCAAGCAGATGGCAGATGACCTTGGGCAAATGAGAGGGTGAATAGAACAGAGAGAGGCTGAGCAAGAGCAGAAGAGCAGGCTTTGAGGACACGTGGGCTGATGCCGTCTGGACCGGTTTCTTGTTTTTTTTTTTCCAGTCAAGCAATAAATTAAATGGTTTTCACATATACAACACATTAGTTTCACAAATTTTCATTGAAATACTCGGGTATTTCCGTCAATTCTCGCTATTTCCGTCTAGGTTTCGCACTGCCATCTACCGGATGGCCGTCATTGGCTGTCTTGAGGTACGTGGGGGTGGGGGGGGGGACAGGGGACACCGGAGACGTGGTAGACACTGGGGACATTTCAAACTCGGTGCAATTGTATACAGCGCACGCGCTGTAATAAATGAGTCGACAAGCCTAGCTAGTCACATGCTTTCATCCTTGTGTTTTATCACAGTAACCACATTCCATTTGTGTTTCAACAAACGTACGTATCAGTGCTCCTGCTATGGCAGCACCAAAAGTACTAATCAGCACTCAAAATGACATCAACGTTTTCCTCAACGTTTTTGGTGTCAGGTGTTTGGTCTTCCCATTCTGAGCACACAGCAAATAAAAGCAGGTCGGGAAGCAATCTACTGCATTGTGGAGGCTTCACGAGCTACGGCTTTCATTTATATACGGTTCTCATGTGATTTTTTTTTTCTCTCACAGGAGCTGTGGTATTCATCAGACCACAATGATGTCACCACACATACTTTATATAGTGTAGTAGATAGTATAAAAATCGTGCAAATTATGATACAAGCATCAAATTTGGCATTTCTGTTCTGCAGGCCTTTCTGATCAAATCTGCCCGATTGGCCATTTGAAAATCCAAATTTTGAAAAATTTGCTGAAAAACAGCTTACTGGAAATTTTGAAAAATTTGGATTTTCAAATGGCCAATCGGGCAGATTTGATTAGAATCCCCTGGAGAACAAATGTGCCAAATTTGATGCTTGTATCATCATTTGCACGATTCCTCTCAAAAATTGCTGTTGTCTGCCCCACTAGTAGTGATCCTACAGGTGGAACACCGACCTTATTGCCTGCTTTACAACCAATCACAGTGTATTATATCAACATGTGACTTTACTCTGGAGCATTTCATTTTTACACTTTAGATGCAATTCTATCACATCTTGTTTTTAGATCCTCTTAGAACATCTCTAAGTCTTACTCACGTTGTTGTTCTTGTGGACTTTTTTGTTTCAGAGCCTACAGTTTTGATCGAAACTTCCTGAAACTTGGCGTATATATGTAAAAATACCCTGTGCAGACAGGAACCATCTCAGATTTTGAAAATTCATCCTAGAAAAAAATTATGACGTCAAAATATCTCCGCTAATGGAAATCGCCTAAGAAATTATCTCCGAAACTAGACAAGCTTTTTGAATTCTGTTTGTGGGAATCGAACAGGGCATTAGCAGAGATGAATTACCGCACATATGATACATCACTATGACGTCATATCAATTTTTATGACGTCATTCCTATTTTTTGACATTTTTTGTTTCACAACCCAGAGTTTTCATCGAATCTTCGTGAAACTTGCCATGTATACGCAGAAAGCCCACGCGCAGGCATAGGGCCCTGGGCTGTCCGCCGCTATCGTTCCGTTTCGTCCCGTGAAAAGGGTGCGACTTATTTTCACTCACAATATGGTCTAAATGATAATTGCTGTAACGTGTAAAAAGTTCTCCATGTGAACAACGCCCAAGTCTGAGCATTAATTAGAAGTTACACGCACTATTTTTCAAAGTGTAATCGGCGATTAACTGCGTACGTTGGCCGAGAAGTCGGCGAGCTGGCGGAGCAATATCAGCTGCAACCAATCAGCAGGCGTATTTTTGTAAACACGGGAACTACTTGTACTGTCATGGCAGCGCTTCCACGTCGGCCTTAACTTTGTGACGTCCCGAGCACAATCCCAGGAGAAATCGCCTTCATGGTGCGTTTTGCATCTGTCATCGGTACAAGAACAGAATGTATGTCCATTTACTGAGGTGACATGGGGTAAATATCGCGAGTGCTTGGGAGAATGGCTAGATTTACCCAGGGAAACAATACACAAGATTTCTCAGCAAGGACAGAGGGCCGGCAGTCGGTACATCTCCAAGTGAAAGGTATGACTACATATCACATCAGTTGTGCGAAATAATTTCTTCTCATTTCTTCCTGTGGGACCTTATTTCTTCAAACTGACGGATGAATCACTTTTACTTTTCTCACAGCACCTTGTATGAAGAAGCTTCCAGAATGTTGTGCCAACATGTGATACAGACAAGGATCATCAACAATGGAGAAGTATTCAGACTGACAAAACTTGTGGATACATTCACAAAAATGGTGAAGAAACATCATGGTGTCATATTGTCAAATATGAGGTGAGTGTGGTTTGAGTCTGGATGCTTGCTCATGCTGCCATTTTTACTGCAAAGTGTAAAGTTGTATAAGTCATGATGTGAATTTATATTTTATCCTGTCCAGGAATGATCACATGACATCCCTACTGATGCAGACATTCCCACAACTGGTTTTTCATCAACCACCACGACGGAATATATCACTGCTGGTGTTTACAGACACTTTTACAGCAAAAACAGTGGCCAGTCAGTGTGCATCAGGATCATCAGACGGTAGTGAACCTGAGACGAGTGCTGCTGAAGTGAGTGACTGTGACATTGGCACTGATGCAGGTCCTTCATCTGCAGGTCCTTCATCCAGGAGACCAACCCGTCAGAGCAATGCAGTGCCCATATGAGGTCGGGAGATTGATGCTGATATTGTCCGCATTATTTATAATGCAGGTATGTTTCTCAAGGCAGAAGTGAATGAATCTCCTGGACTGTTGTGCCCTTGGCCACCTTTAGCATCTGATCTTGGTATATCTGCTGTCAAGGGCTTGGTCCCAGTAGCTTTATACAACTTCTTTGCTTGGGTTGTTGGGGCTAGTGATGAACCAGCCATTGAAGATTTTGTCCGCTTACCCGAGGATGTAGAGCTGAAAATATTTTCACTCTGCCAGGACATTATCCTGCTTGAATCCAAAGGTAAAAAAAACAAACACTCAAGTCTCTGTGTTTGGGTATGACCATTCGTAATTTGACAGGGTCATCCCAGTTACTGAACGTGATGAACAAATTTGGTCATTGTGCATCACGGGAAACTGTTGTCCGTTATGAGACTAGCATAGCTGAACTACAGATCCAGCAGTCTGCTAATTCCATTCCCGCAGGTTTCTCTAGGCATGTCAATTCTGTGGATGACACAGGACCCTGCCTCAGAAATGATCTTGCAGGTAGTCAACTGCGCCTGTAAAATGTCAAACTGCAAAACAGGACAGTGTTCGTGTCACTCCTCTACCTTGTCCTGCACAGATATATGCAAGTGTTGGAATTGTGAGAATAGTTCGAAAACACCGACCGAAGAATTATTCGAAGGGGGGAATGAACAGGACGATGCCGCCGATGATGATGCTGATGACGGTTAGATGAAAATAAATAATGCACGGATTCAGTATAACTAATGTCACATACCACAGCTTTTCGTCGACATCCATCTTCCTAGTCGTTCCAGTAATAATCTAGTCGTGGCATGACATTTCAGTAACGCATTGCCTTGATGTAGCAGCTATTGTCTCTATAACAAATTAATAAGGTTCATTATATAAGGTTCATTATCCATTCATTTAAGGCTCAGTAAACAAATCCCGAGGACCAATAAGGTTCCACCTTGCCATTGCGAGATATTGATAATTTTTGATTTGGTTTCCCACCGATGTGTGAATTTCCATTCGTGTTTCAGTGAGATTGACAGATTGTGATACATGGCTTAATCAGTCATAGGAAGATAATTAAGAATGAATTAGTAATTTTGTGAAGATGATTCTGTGTAGTCTTCCCTTAGCAGAATGTGGTGTAGGTTAGTTAACAGCTTCGCTGTTCACATTTCCATTTCTGTTTGCACAGAAAGTGTATAAGATGAGAATCTTATCCATCTTTTAATGACTAAGTGCCTAATTACTGTCAGAGTATGATGGCAATAATCCATTAATGTTAAGTAAGCAGGTGGTTGTATCCGTACGTGCAGTTTCAAATCTCTAGGTCAGTCGATGTGGAAGATGAAGCCTTGTCAATATCGAGATAATTCGTGATAATAAAAAGATTTGATCGCGCTTGGGCTAAAGTAACGATTTGTATTGTTTATATTTTCCACATTGGCCTCCCCCAGGACCACAATATTTCCTAAAGTGGAAGATAGTAGAACGTTCTGTGGTCTTCAGTCATTTCAGACATCTCGGTCAGTATTGGAGGTAGATACAGGCTCGTAAAAATGAAGGAATTCCTCAAAAATCGCTTTTTTTTCTGAATGATGCACCTTGTTGCAGTTTTCATTATATTGACAATAAAGTGTTTACATGGTCGATACTTCTGATTCGTGAGCTATGTTGTGTCTGACGCCCCCGTAGAGTTGAGGCTTGGGAGATGTATATTTGCCGAGATATACGATTGGCAAAATGGGGAAAAACGCCAAAATGTCACTTTTCGCACCCTGGCGACCAACTTCGACAGCTCACTGTGCCTTATTGGGCTAACATCTCATGGAGAACTTTTGTCCTAATGTCCACCATACACGTGTCTACAAGCAGCCCAAAGTTCACCTCTCACCCCTTCCTCGAAACGAAAAGTGTTTTTAGGGCCTTTTCATAGGAACTGCCCGGGGACTAGTAGTAACCATCTCCGATTTTAGAAATTCTTCCTCGAAAAAAAAGTTGACGTCATAATATCGCCGCTCATGGAAATCGCCTATACCATTATCTCTGAAACTAGGCAAGCCGTTTGAATTTTGTTTGTGGGAATCAAGCCGGGCATTAGCACAGATAATTTATCGCAAACCTGATACATCACAATGACGTCGTATTCATTTTTATGATGTCATCATTAAGAAGACGAGGATCTTAGCTCATTCGCGCTTGTTTATTTTATTCCCAAGTTTTCCTGTTTCTATCATTATTCCCAACACTGTACTATACATATGTGTACTAAGTTTTACTCCCCGATTTGAGACAAACCTGAAAGACGTTTTCTTGTTTTGTTTCAAACTGGCGGGGTAGGGCTTCATATGGATTAATTATTGGTTGGCTATGCCATTTTCTGAAAAATGGATAATCCCAACCACCTTAATCTAATGTCACAAACTGCACATAAATTGAATAGACAAATATATAATTGTCACCTTTCATGTACTCAGCTTGTCATCTTTCCAAGGTCGACACAATGAATATCAGCTTACTGGAAACAGGGAGCACTGCATTAGCGGCACAGCCACACTCCCAGCAATTATGTAACCAGCGGCCACAGCGGCTACATCCAAAAAAATAGGACCACGCATCCTGAAGCTCACCTGGATTAGGAGCAACAGTCACTCAACCCCCCCCCCCCCCACAGACCCTTTTTCTTTTGTTAATCTTGTGAACAAACTTTGGTACATCACGAGTGATGAAGGTTGTGGTCAAATTTCATTGAAATCGTGTGTGTAGTTTCAGAGAAGAGAACAAATACCTATTTTGGGGGTCAAATTCCCCCCCCCCACCGTACACCCCCTCAATGAGTG
Organism: Eptatretus burgeri; assembly: GCF_056783735.1. Lineage (NCBI taxonomy): Eukaryota > Metazoa > Chordata > Myxini > Myxiniformes > Myxinidae > Eptatretus > Eptatretus burgeri. The sequence continues at coordinate 27,663,008 of NC_140976.1, read as the reverse complement.
CAGATTTTGATGCGGTCGTTTACAGACCGACTGACTGACTGACTCACTCACTCACCCACTCACCTACGGACACTGCTCGATCGCATAAGCACAATACCTGGCTCATCTGACTAAAGTCCAGGTGAGCTAATAATAATAATCTTTAAAGTATTTTGTAAATTACGTGTGACGTATACAATTTACACAATACCTGGTTCAATGAAGTTTGCTGGAGATGGGTTGATGCCATAGGAATTGATGATATGTGGAGATGAGAAGTCATCCATTTCATTGTTATAGATAATCCCCAAAGAGCTTGAGCGAACCTTCGCTCCAAAACTGCAAAAAAAAAATTCATCCTTTATTTCTGATAAACAATAAATATAAAACAAATATTCTTTTGAGTAAAAGTGTCCGAAACCACATATTCACTGTCTTTTTGAAGCCTAACATGTCCGAGGTTATTGTGCACGTTCTAAAATAATTAAATTCACAAAAAAATGGCTGTTTTTTGAACTATAAGCCATAGATTTTGTCCAATTCATTTGAAATTTGGCATCGTTGAGCTGAGATAGCTTAACGTCTCCTGTGTTCCTGGCTTGTCACGTGATGAGACAAAAGTCAACAGGTGACATTTTAAACCATTTTGCATGTCGTTTCAGTTTTGTTAGAGGAACAGCATTGTCATTTGCTCAGGTAAGATGGGTCTCTTAGGTGGGACTAGACAGATTGCTCAGCACACATACACAGAAACCCCAGGTAACTAAGTAAATCGGGGTGACCTGGACATATTTCTTGCCTCCCAGTGAAGGATTGTAGCATGAAATGACTAAGAAAAACTTTTAAGAAATCCGAAAGTACTTGTAAGCATACTTGTAAGGAATGGGTGTGCCCCTGCACAATGAAACAGTTGGAGAACGTCCTGATCAATTGGTCCCAAAAGTTGATATGTTGCAGTCCGTATTGCAAAAATTACTGATTATATGGGCCCATGACAGGCTGAAGGTTCATAGATATTTATCGTGTTCTTATATTCTCATGGGTCCGATTTGCATTCAGGAACAGAACAATTGTGGTCAATCATTTTGAAATTCCCACTGTTATGTTTGAAAGGCTATTTGAATCACAAATTTTGCGCAAGCAACGGCAGGTTAAAAGTGTCCGGTGAGCCGAACTGAATCACTGTAAGCACACGCACACGCACACCATGCGCAAAAGGCCTCATTTAGCAATCACACATCATTCGAAGGTCACGTAATTGACTGCATTCCTTATCATGATCATCATCAATGTCTTAATCATCAGAAATGTCATCTTAATGATCTGGCTCCACAAGATCAGGTTAGGTATGGGAACATGCGCTGGAGCTGTGCTTCGCTGCGTCCACTTTCCACCGGTACTCCAGTGACCTCCGTCTGGCCATCCCCCAGGCAGATGCCTGGCCCATCTCAATCTCCTTGAGATGCTGATCAACCGGCTGCAACCACAAGGAACGTCGTCAGCCCATTGGCCTCCTCCACTCATGAGACTCCCTCACTGAGAGAATCTGGTGAGCAGGATCAGTGTAAGGAAAACAAGCCACATGTCCATACAGTCACAACTGATGCTCACGGACCATGCAGGTAACAAATCTCATCCGAATCTCTCTCAGCAACCATTTGTTAAACACAAAGTCCGACCAGTGATAGCCAAGGATTCTCCGAAGAGACCTGGTACCGAAGTAGTTAAGTCTCCATCTCAGATCTTTGGTCAGAGCCCAAGTCTCACATCCATAGAACAAGACTGGAAGGTCATCATCTTTCATGTTGCTGCATGCTTGCAGTTTGCAGGTAGCCATGCATTTAAGCCCATTTGCGAGACACTGTCAGTCATAGAGCTTACAGACTTTGAAGCATTTGCAAGACATGAACTCGAGGACGACATGCGGAGCAGGAGGCCTCGTCATCCAGCAAATAACAAGGTGGCCATCCTCTTCACACCACCATCCGCAGGATTTGACGTTTTAAAATTATTTACCAAACTGCGGCGCCACACTACTAATTGGTAGTTCGCTCTCAAAGCATACATCTGTAGGCAATTTTCACTTGGTGGCAGCTGACCGGATTCTACATCTCTTTACCCTGAACAACTCACATTGCATCTCGTTGACCTCAATGGTGTTTGGCCCGGCTGCATACAATCGGCATGTGAAGTCTTGAAGAACGTCAAACAAGTTTTGGGCAGCGACCATTTCTCATCTAACTGAGTGAATGTCTCTTGATACACTGTGCTCTTCTGTAATAGCTTTAGAGCAAGAGTCCTGAAAAGGCGGACCGTGGTCATCATCAGTCCAGACCATGAAGCTTATCCTACCTAATCCCCCATCAAGGATTTTTTTTTTGTATACATAGTCAAGCTTGTGGAAAAGCAAGAGCACAGAGCAGATGAGGTTGCAACAGAATAAAAGGACCAGTAGAAAATGAATAAAATAATACAGGCTGGTCCACAAAGACCTGGACAACATTGGTTGTTCATATATTTAGTACCACAAATGACACAACGATACCCTTTGTTTTATATGATACAGAAACTCGTGAAGTTTTCTTTCTTTTAAGGTCTTGTGGTTTAATGTAAAATAAAATGCTGACATCACAGGAGAAAGCTCAGTGCATCGAATGGTTCATCGAGTCGAGATTCAACATGTAATTTCAGCATAATTTTCACACACGATATGGAATCCGCCATCTTGGACTGGAATCAGAGAGTAGTGCAAGAGGTTTAAGGAGACTGGAAGTTGTCAGAAACAGAAACGTACCGGTTGTTCAAGCCCAAGTACAGCAGACGTTGAACGAGTGTGTGAATCATTTCAATAAAGTCCCAGAAAATCAATTTGATGCACATCCAGAGAATTTAGATTACAAAGCACTACTGTACACAGGATTTTGTATAAAAGTCTGAAGCTCTTTACCCATAAGGTGCAGATTCTGTCGGAACTCAAAACAAATAATGGACCCAAACACAAGGCGTTGGACTTGGAAATGCTCAGTCGCATCGATGATGGCGAAGATTACCTGAAAAAGGTCATGTTCACAGACGAAGCTTGCTTTCATGTATTGCGGAAAGTCAACCAGCACAATGTGAGGATCTGGGGCTCTGAAACCCCCCATGTGGTCATTGAACATATATGCGACAATCCAAAGGTCTATGTGTGGTGTGGCCTTCCCCATAACCGCTTGGTGGGTCCATTTTTCTTTGCTAAGAATACAGTGACCTCAACAATTTACATGAACATGTTGGAAGGATTCGCCTTCCCACAGATTGAAGACCTGCAACCCGATATCATTTTTTCAACAGGACGGTGCTCCGCCTCATTGGACCTTTGTCATTCAAGCCATCCTGAATGAAAAAATTCTAGGTCACTGGATTGGCCGAGACGGCCCAACCGCCTGGCCCCCACGATCACCAGACAATACCACCCTTGATTTTTTTTTTTTTGTGGGGGTTTGTCAAAGATGTTGTCTGCAACACCAAGGTGGAAAACCTGCAGGATCTTCGTTCTCGGATCGCAGCTGGGTGCGCATAGGGTGGACGCAAACATGCCGAGGCAAACATGTCAAGAACTCATGTACCTCCTTGATGTCCTGCGCATGACACACGGAGCTCACATTGAAGTGTATTGATGGTGTGCAAAAAAACTATATGAGTTTCTGTATCATATAAACCAAAGGGTATCGTTATATCATTTGTGGTTCTAAATATATTAACAACCAAAGTTGTCCTGGTCTTTTTGGAACACCCTGTGTTTCTGAAGAAAAAAAAGACGAAGCATGATAGATCGTGGTGAACTCGTGATAAGGCGATAGTGAAAGTGGAGCATTTTAAAATGTTTAAAATACTTTTTAAGGAAGAAGGAAGAATCATTTAGAAACTTTACATTCAAAGAAGATTTAGTTTGGAGTTATTGAGAAAAAAAAAAGGAGAAATACAGAATGAAATACAGGAAGTATCTGGACATCCTCCACTTTTCCTCTCCCCATCACTCCCACCTGTGGCCATGTCCCTCATTGCTGACTATATAGTTTCCTCATTTCAGTGATCACAGCAATGGAGAGTAAGAAGCAGAAGGTCCCAGAGCTGCAGGATCCAGGTTGGCTTCACGATATATCCATAGCATTCCTGGTGGATATTACCATGCTCCTCAACATTCTCAACTGCAGTCTTCTGGGACATGATATATGTTGTTGCATCAGCTCCACATCACCCTTGTGCGCATTCATTGTAAATCTCCGGCTGTGGAAGTGCCAGCTACGCAAGAACAATTCCCCGCACTTCAAGGAGTTAAGCAAGCATCCAATACAGACGGATCAAAGTACGCTGCTATCATTGATGATCTGGAGGGGGAGTTCAAATTCAAGTTTAATGAGTACATAGAACAGGAGCAGAACATGGGGATCTTGGCACAGTACTTCGGTGTCGATACGATGATAGCACCTGATTATATGGAGTTGGAGCTGGTTGAGCTACAAGCAAGTATGTATCTGAAGGGACAGTTTCACGTGTCATCCATTTTGTATTTCTACTAGACGTCGCCTGCCTCAACCTTTCCTGGGCTTTTGATTATTTTTTTTTCCTGAGTATTTTGATAAACTCTTTGTTTTATCCGTTCCCACTAATGAAGTTTGATGCGTCATCATGGCATGGAGGCCAGATGGTGAGTTGGCATAGCAACTGTACGGTCCTGTTGTCTATCAGTTTTATTCAGTTGTTACTGTAATACTCATGCTTAACGATGTGAATTGCTTGAGAGAAGAATGTTAGCGGGAATAGAGAGCAAATAGATAAACTTTGATGCAATACCATTTTTAAGGGGTGGTGTCCACATAATGTAGCTTTTATTTTATTTTATTTTTGTATGTCTTTAGTCGTGTGGTGGCCTGCAAGGTGCTAAGGAATTTGTGTTCTGGCCCATGATCAAAAATATTTGAGGATCCCTCCTGTTTCGAGCCTTGAGCGTTCCTCGACCACCAAATACACTTACTGCGTCGCATCTAGTGAAAGATGTCTGGTGTTGGCTTAATGGGTAGGGTGGTGGCCTTGGAATCTGAGAGTCCTCAGTTCAAATCCTACTTGGCTGTTGAATTAATACCAGGTGGGGTTGACTCAGCCTGTCATCCTTCCTGTCTGTGACCTGTCCAGGATTGTGCCCAATAGCCCAGGAGACTGCTTAAGCAGCACCAATGATACTTTCGACTATGGTCCCAATGGATGGATGGATCCAGTGAAAGGGTGAAAGTATGGCTTTACAGAGATTCTGATCAACTGTGTGGCAGCTTTGCTCATGTCAATTAATCTCTCCCGAGTTTTGGTACCGCACTTGATGTACATATGGTAATCAAGGTCACTGCTGAGAACCAGAGAAGGTATTAACACATCGGTGTCTTCTGAGATGATGATCAAAGAGGTGGACTCCGGTACAGCATATGGGTGTTTGCTTCTTCCTGACGAGAACTGAAAGCTTCAACTTCGGTGCAGGCGTCATGTGCCACTCTGAAGCATTTCTCAGCACACACGACATACATGATTCTGCCATGAAAATTTGATCGCAGCTTTGATTTTTGCCATTACTGTGAGAGGAATGTAATGGGATTGGTTTTGCTCTTTGATGATGACAGAAGACGTCACGACTGTTTTATCTCGTGGCCAACAACAATATATTGCTAAACAGAACACCTCTTTCTGAGCCACGGTTGACCCTCTCTGCAGTTTTGATGGAATTGTCGATACAGACATGAAACACCACGTTGATGCGATGGTTTCCTGATCTGGCATGCAAAACTGGGAGGAAGATTGATTCTGACAATTCTCCAAACATCATGTTACACCACACACTTTCTGCATGAAACTCATCCCATCTGATACAGGTTGATGGCTAAGGGATTGACTCCACTGAAGATGCATCTTTTTCGTGGTGCCATGCCAAGGCTGCCTTGATTTGTTGTTGTTTTTTCAATGCTCCATCACAGTTCCATCAGTAGTTGCCTTGCAACCAAGGTAATGGTCCAAGGGGATGGGCCAATACATTATTCAGTCAAGTTTTTGCTACTGGCAATTAGCATCATGTGGCCAAACAGCTTGTGTTTCACTCTGATGATCGTCTCCTTGTTGGATACTTCAGACTTTTTCTGTTTCTTCACATCTGTGAATGTTTTCAGTTGCTGCTTTTGGAGTTTGATGCGAAAAGTCAGCATCTGCTTTTCGATCCTTTTCTTCTTCAAACTGCTGGTAAGCTATCTCGCCGAACTGCTTCGCCTTTTGGAGATCCAATGCGATGTCAGGAGGAGCAACGGTTGCTGCAGAATCTGTTAAATGAATCAGCTGTTGGATCAGCTAAGAATGATCAGCTATCTGCAGAATGTTCAGCTAAGTTTGGCAACTGTCAAATGGATTGTTCCATTCGTTTTGGATCAGGTCAAGAAGTGACTGGACATCATTAGGCTTCATCTCGGCGAATGTGTGATTGCTCCAGATCAAGATGGCTAAGACCTGGTGACTGTACATGTGTCATTTCCCTCAACTCCAATGGCCTGTGAGAGTATTCACCCCCCCCCCCCCTTTCCAATGTTTTCACATTTTGATACCACCTGAGCTTATTTCATGATTCTTTCAAATCAAACAATACATAGATGTCGTAGAGTCTTCACAAACAACTCCAAAACTGATTAAAAAAAAATGCAGATGAAATGTGAATAGGTTCAATTAACAGAGAAAATCAGATGATTTTCAGGTCCATAAGTATTCAAACCTTTTGCTTAATTAACTCAAAATCACTTCAGGAGCAAATTATTTGTTTGAAAGGTTACAAAATAAGTGTAATATGTTTCATCTGCGTGTAATCAGTGGTTTAACTTTTTGAAAACTTAAGCTCCCCCAATTATCGAAGGGGTTTTAAGGTGTAACTCACTCAGTCAAGCAACGATGCAAACATGAAGACCAAGGAGCTTTCCAAAGAAGTCAGACATGAAGTGGTGGAGAATCACCGTTCAGGAGAGGGTTATAAAAAGATTTCAAAGTCACTCATTATCCCTTTGAGTACGGTGAAATCCATCATGAAGAAGTGGAAGATGTATCATACCACCCAGATTAGGTTGCCCATCCACACCCAGCAGCTGGGCAAGCAGGAAACTGGTTCAGGAGGTCACTGTAAATCCAACAATGACTTTGAAAGATCTGCAAAGCTCTATGTCTGAGATTGAGGTCAGTGTTCATCAATCAACAATATCTCATTCTCTTCACAAAGCTGGCCTCCTTGGACAGGTGGTAAGAAAGAAACCATTACTGAAAAACACCCGTATAAAAGCTTGTTTGGAGTTTGTGAAAAAGCATATCAATGATACTGCAGGCATGTGGAGAAAAGTTTTGTGGTCAGATGAGACGAAAATTGAACTTTTTGGTCGAAATTCAAAGTGTTTTGTCTTGCGACAGCATAACACTGCACGTCACCCAGTCAATACCATCCCTAATGTTGAGCATGGTGGTGGCAGCATCATGTTATGGGGCTGCTTTTCATCAGCAGGGACTGGAAAGCTTCTCAGGATAGAAGGGACAATGGGTGGTGCAAAGTAAAGGAGAATCCTTGATGAAAACTTGCTCGAGTCAGCCATGAACCTGAAAGTGGGTATGAGATTTGCATTTCAGCAGGACAATGATCCGAAGCACAAAGCTAAAGCCACACTGGAGTCGCTGAATAAGGAGTGAATAGATGTTCTTGAGTGGCCCAGTAAAAGTCCTGATGAGGATTGCAGTCCATCGACGATCCCCATCAAACTTGGCAGAACTAGAGTAATTTTCCCATGAAGAATGGGCAAAGAGTTCACCATCTCACTGTGCAAAGCTGTGAGAGACCTACCCACAAAGACTCGTAGCAGTCATTGCTACAAAAGGCGTCTCCACCAAGTGCTGACTGAAGGGACTGAATACTTTTTTGCAACCAGTGAATTTTGATTTGTACTTGTTTTTTGCAGGTATTCCTGACGTGTAACCTCCTTCGAGGATAACAATGTTTAATTTGATCTCTTCAGTTATGAATAAAAATGTTCATTTGGAAAAATTGTTTCACATCATTCGTAATTCATCTACAATGTGGCATTATTGGTAGGAGTGAATACTTTTGCAGGCCACTGTATATCAGACGTATGTATACTCCTCTCCTCTGTAGTTAGGTAATATTTGCCAACACTTCCTGGACTAAGACTGAAGTCACCGGTTCCTCCGGATTTTTGGGTATCCTTAACAAAAGTACCCGTCCCCAATGACGGAAAGCAAGTAAAAGTACCCGTCCCCAGTGACAGGGAAAGTTTAAGTTAGTCTTTCAATTTAAATTATTTGATGGAATTTTAAAACGTTTATTGTGTTGCACTCTTGGTTTCACTCAGAGCCAAAACTCTGAGCTACTTATACTACCCACCGTAAAATGGTGGTGCAATATAGGGCTGCGGAGGTTCAATTTGTCTCAAAAGAGGGCAAAATATAGTGATTTTAAATTGTGTGTTACTCCAAGAAAATCTGTATTAAATCTACTTTAATCCACAAGTTCATGTTGGTTTTAAACATTGCTGGGAGGGACAAGAGAAAGTGAATGAATGTTGAGCGTGCGCAGCTGTCAAAAGAGAGTGAATGTTGAGCTTTGCCTGCACGTGCAGCTTTTCAAACGCAGCACGGGGAACGGTCTCCATAAACAGGAGACAGACGAATGCACGGACTGACATCACAGCCACAATATATGAAAGATTATCATGCACCCGATAACTACTTGCAGCTATTCTAAATGACATTCTCTACTCCTGAGAAGCCCTCATATCTTGCATACGGGTGATTGCTTTTTTGTGTGTGAATGTGTCTCGACAGTTCCTGTGATAAGAAAATCAGCAAGAGTGTCAGACGATGACAGCTGTAGGATGGGTTCAAAGGCACATATCCTTGTGACATTGAGGAATGTGGCCCATGAAGATTGGTCTCTTGGACTGACAAGTTCTGTTCTGGCAGCTTTGTCAGAACATATGCAGATCTACCTTTGAGTTGAGGGAACATGAGATCTTTTTGGCTGGACTACTTCTTTTGGAATCCGTGATTGACATCTATTGAAAGAGCGATGGACGCATTCAGGTATATTTTCATTGAACTCACTGGTTAAGTTCATAACAAACTGACAGTGATTAAAAATTAAAATTAACTGAGATACCTGACTGAAACTAAATGCATTGGACTAGTCATCTTGCCTACCTGAATAATCCAAGGAAAATTTTCAATCAGTAATATACTGTATGCTACCACATTTCTGCCGCCATCTTTGATCATAACATCTGACCTTGACAGAAAAAAAGACGACGAGAACTTTCCATCAATATAAACAGGAAAAACAACGTCGAGAACGTTCCATAAATAAAAGACATGTTCCAGAACTTGGACTATGTCTTTTAACCCTGAGAAATCTCATTCTCTCACTCTCTCTGTCTGAAAGGACCATCTGGCAAACCCTCCTATCTACTTTCTTAACAATATTCTTGAGGAAGTTCAGTCATTCAAATTCCTGGGTCTCATTATCAGCCATTATCTTTCTTAGGCAAACCACATTTCAAAGTTGGCCTCCAAAGCCAACCACCGACTGTGCATCGTTCGTCATACAAAGTCCCTCCTTGGCACACCTGAACTCCTATCCACCTACAAGGCCTTCATCTGCAGATTCATTAAATATTGCTCTCCCTTCTGGGCTGGCACCCCTGCCTAACACCTTGCTCAGCTTGACACCATGGAAACCAAGGCCTTCAGGATCATTGGAATCTCTCGTGATGAAGCTGAGTCCATGGGCTTATCACTTCGCCATGACCAACAGGACTGTCGTCCCTCTCTCTTCTTCCACCTCCTTTCTGGTCTTGCACCCTCTACCCTCTCTGTGCTTTATCCCCCCCTTCCCCCAGGTATCTTCAGGATGCACGCGGTCCACCACCAACCACCTCCTTGTGAAACTGCCTAAATCCAGAACCAATGTTCACCTTCACCTCCATTCATTTGTTCCTCTTTTATCCCACCTGTGGAATGAACTTCCACACTCTCTTCAACTCATTCTTCCCCCCCCCCCCCTCAGCTCTTCGAGACAGTTTTTACCTGTTACGTCCTGATCTGTTCAGTGTGCTAGCTCTTCCCACGAGCCTCAACTATGTATGCAAAAAACAAAGGCCAGCATGATTTTTTTTTTTTTTATAATCTGCAGATATAATGTAACTATTAAAAACACCACCGTTTTGCCACTCAAGATAATAGCAGTAAGTGTTCTAGCTCGTGGACTATAAGAGCCAAAGTTGCCATTTGTAAGACTTCGGAAAAAGTGGAATCTTATTGTCCATCACTCGCGTATTTGTGCAAACATGTTATCCTTTAAGGAGATTCTCGAAGCGGAACAACGTACATTTCATGTTATAAAAAAATATAGAAAAACTTTAAAAAGCATCCTCAACTCATCCTACAAATATGCTCAGCCATTGCACACAAACTGCTTCCGCAAAGACGGTGGTCTATACGGGGATCAATCCTCCTCACAAGCTGACGCTAGTTGAAGTGGTCAGTATCACAAGCCGACGCTAGTTGGGGAAGTCAGTAGAAGTGCGTCCCAAAAGTTTGATGATAAACTACTTTATTTTGTGTTTTCGGTGTGACTTTGGCAAATATGGTAAATGTGGGCAATAGCACAGGAGACAATCCGGAAAACGTACTAACGGTTGATGGTACTTGTGGCAGACACCGCACTTCCATCCTTCGTTAGAACCGACACCTGACTCGTCCCTGCATCGTTTATTGAAACAAAGCTTGGCTCGTAGTACTGAAAGGGCTGAGTTGAAGAGTCGTTGATCTTTCTTCTCAAGTTTTCAGCAAAATCTGGAGACGTCATGTTTATCACCAGCTGAGGGACAGTGGGAGGAATGAAACATCTTTGTAATATAGCGGTATACTTCTCATTGCCTTTTTATTCCGCTGTCATTACGCTCACACTGCTATCAATTGCACTTATTTTAACAACGCTTCTAATTATAATTGATCAAAAGTAAAATAAAAAACCCTGCTGCAATATTTCAAATTTTCTTCAAAAATGATCTCTTATCTGTGTGCTTTCACAAACCAATGACACCGCCAATCACGCAGCAAGCAGCCACCTCATATGGGCTGGCCAGTGTCACGGCACTCCTTGAACCACTGTGGGGAGGTTTTGAAATGTACACATGGGACACAGACACAACTCTTAAAGTTCTGTTCCAATCCAATCTTCACCTTGGCTGGTTTCACAGAGAAGACACGTATGGACTATGTTTTCCTATCTAATCCCCACGCCAACTCTGCTTCCTCACGGCGTACCTACAAATTGAACAACTTCACTCTAACGGGTCTCTGGTTACAAAAATGGTCTCACCTTCACAAACACATGGACTATGCTAACTTAACATGCTACCTTGTTCATACCTTCTCCAACATAACAATAATTTAACATTTTCTGTTGCGTAACTTAGAGATAGTAGTTTTGGCCATATTTGTGGTTTACTTCCTGAGGTGAAGTCAAATGATCTGCTTAAGTCTTAAATCTTTTAAAGTCTGTTTAAGTTTTTTTTTTTTGTTGAATAAATCTTAAGAGGGCGACAAAGCAAAAGGATATGGTTTCACCGAGATATGTCTGGAGAGACGGCCCTTATCCGATTCTGACATTGAGGGCCAACATCAATTGTTGGGAGAGTAGAAGCAGCATGTCCAAGGTAGAGTGACCAGGTATGAATTTGACTGATATGAGAGGAGGTTATCAGAGAAAAGGAAGGATTTTATGTCAACTGCGATGAAAGACTCCATGACCAGCTTGCTGATGAGAGAAAGTAAGCTGACAGATCTGTAGTTAAGATCGGTTTTTGAACTTTGCTTATGTAATGTGGTGATGTTAGCTGGTTTCCAAGCACATAGAAGATGACCATTGCCAAATGATAGGGTGAAAAAAAACAGAATGAGAATGTGCAAGAGCAGCACAGCAGGTTTTTCGGACAAGTGAGCTCATACCGTCTGATTCAGTTGCAGAATCAGAGTTGAGGGTTGCCAGAAACTTCTCCACCTTCTCAGGAGCAAAAGACACAGAGTCCAGGAGCAGTTGTGTGTGACTGGGTAGGGTGGGTACAGAGACCATGGGGGTTAGGGACATGATATTTGGAAGCAAAGACAGAACTGAGGCATTTGGACTTCTCGACTGTGGTGCCATTTGAAGCGAGGGAAGCAATGGAGGGGGAGCATACTCCAAAAACAGACTTAACAAGGTGCTATCACGTTTTACACTCAATCTTGAGGTTGGACAGATGTGGTTTTCTGGCTCTGCTGAAATACACACGCTTGCTGCAGGTTTTGTGGAATGGTGCGACATTGAAATCCAGAAGGGAGGATTTACCAATCTGAGAAATCCGGGTTGGAAAGTTCACAGATTGAGTCAGTCTCATGGAGTCATGTAAATCCTTTGCTGAAGTGCCATGGCTCGTGAGAGAGGTACCAGCACCCAGCCAATTGGTGCAGTGACAATTTAAATCACCACATATGATGAAGAAAGAGTTGGGATGAGGGGTTAAAAGATGGTCCATGTTGTCTGAGAGAGAGAGAGAGAGGTAGATGGAGTCATCATTGTTTGGAGGATGGAACAACACACAAACAAACTAAGGGTGGGGGGGGGGAAGCGGAAGGGACGTCGCAGCCAAAGGTGTGACCGAAGTGTTTGTGAAACCGATCAACAATCGATTACCCAGTCTTTCCACTGTAAACTTTTATTTTTGCTGAGAATGCTTGAGATACAACAAATGACATTTGTGGAGGTGCAGTTAAAATGGCTTGTGATAGTGATGGAGTCATTTGGTTCTTGGAATGAAGTTGTGGGGTTTGGTGAAAGCACACTTATGACATTACAAATTTTCTGCAAACTCTTAAAAGTTCCTGGTTTGAGTGTCAATGGCAAGTTACCTTTAACTATAAATTCCTCAAGCTACTGTCCCATTTAAAAGAAGAAAAAAAGGCAGTTGTGAGAAGATAGACAGTTTCCATATCGTTCAGCAGAGAATGTTAAAGTTCCTGCGAATGATGTTCTTGATTTGAATATTTCTGAGATGGTAAACCAAAACCGATGTAATACATGATTCAAGTCTGCTTTTCGACTGTTGATTAGCTGTCTGTCTGTACATTTCACGGGCATGGTTCAGCGCATTACTCACAAGTAAGATGGCTTAACCACGCTCTCAGAAGAATTGACACATTTCATCCACTTTTGCATTTAAAATCCGAATCATTGCTGCACATATGATGTTGCCTTTGCATATGAAAGTATGTAATCAAACGGTTGACCTGAGGATGGAAGGATGATTAAAGTTAGTCACTGTGGGAATCAGTGGGTTTATAACGAATATCAATCCATCCATCCATCCATCCATTGGGACCATACTCTGTGCAGAGCATTGGTGCTGCCTAAGCAGTCTCCTTGGCTATTGGGCACAATCCTGGACGGGTCGCCACTCCGACACAGTATACCAGCAAGCTGGCACTCATTTTGCCGACCTCGGAAGGATGACAGGCTGAGTTAACCCCTCCTGGTATTAATTCCACAGCTGAGTGGGATTTTAACTCAGGATCCCAAACCCACCACCCAAACCATTAAGCCAATGCCATAACGGCAGTAGTTCAATTTGGCGAAATGAAATGTTACATGGGTGGGGTATAGGTTAGGTGTTAAAGTGTAAGCCTTATCATGGGCCATGTGCATACATTGGATAGATAATTTACTTACCTGTAACAAGGACTTTGTGTTGGGGGTTAAGTCATCCTGTTTGTGTACGCCGTTGTTTGGCAGTGTTGTATACAATGGAGGTTGACCAAGTTCAGGGCATCACATGATCCGTCTTTCATGTCAAACCGTTGAGGGACAGACAAGATAAGGAGAGGGGACCACCGAGAGGTTCATTAATATGGCGTCGCAAGTAGCACAATAAAGTTCGCTCCATTCTTTCCCTTCGCGTGCACGCGAGGACGAGATGTCACTGCTGCCATCAATGTCATCACCTGGAGCTATGCCCACTGGAAGACCCTCCCACTGCAACAACTCGGTTCACTATCGGTTGGACCAGCTTGCAAGGAGGTGTCCACAATTTGTCAGAGCCACAGGCTGTGACCTGATTGGGCTGGAGGCAGGAGTCTTACTGACTGTCAGGTCACGTGAGGGGCAAAAAGAGTAGGAAAGAGGAGACAATTTGAGGACATGATGAGCGGAGAGCTTTCCCTTTTGCCAGGGATACGTCAAGGTATTGCACCGTTATGCAGCAATCTCTGCCTGGTTTGGACCTGCTCTGCTCTCCATTCTGTTCCCGAAGACATTTGAACTTTTACGAACACTTGCCTGGTTTGCGTTGGAGTGGGTGGGAGAGGGTGTGATCAGGACAATCAACTTTTTTTTTTAAGTTTTATTTATGAATTAATTGTCATCATTCATTGTCTGTCTTCATCCTGCCAGATCCATCTGTTTTTGTGTCTCATACTCATGTGCCTTTATTAAATAAATCATCATTGCCTCCACCATCATAAGTGTACAAAATTATGTTTTCAGTCCTGTCTGTCTGTCTGTGAGCAGGATATCTCAAAACGTTATGGACGTATTCGAACGAAATTTTGTGGACGGGTAAAGAATCACTTTTTTAATTCCAGTCTCCGGATCTTCACTAAAATCAAATTAATTCGTCCTTGTCACACACTCAACCTGCCGACTAAATTTCGTCCGAATCCGTCCATAACTTTTTGGGATATCCTGCTCACAGACAAACACACAGATAAACAGACGGGGGTTAAAACATAACCTCCGTCTACCTTCGTTGGCGGAGGTTAAAAAATGGAATTTTTTTTTTTTTAAAGTCCCAGCATTGTGCTTTTTTTGCCGGGAGGGTGTGGTTGGGGGGAAGGTTGTCATAAATGTGACAATTTTATTTTCATACAGTCGAGGCTCATGGAGGAGCTAGACGATATATACTCCTGACAAACAAACTGCCCATTTTCTTTCAATACGCAACACTTGCAAGCTTGACAAAACCTGCCCTCTGATTGTCCAACTTGCCATCGACCATTTTTCCACTTTGCTGGGTTTCCAAATGTTTATATTGCTTCCATAAGCTCTTTGCCCATTGCATTTGTGGTGAAAACTCACATTTTTGTGGTTAGTCTCCCTGTGTGCAAACAGATTTCATGACAATACACTGGAAACCCCAAGCCGTTTCTAAAATGTAATCTTGAATCCTGGGTCGCTGTAGCTTCGAAAAGTGCAAAACTTTAAAGATTTTGCTTGATCTGTAAAGTGACTTTTCTTGTGGATTAAGGGGTGTAGTTAAAACTTGTTTACACACCCTGTTCATGATTAAGCTATCATTAGAAGTCTCCTTCTGAATTGCTTCCTGCTATTGTCTGCAACGATCTGTTTTCCTGGTCCCCATGGTAGCTTTTTCGTAAATGTTTTTGTAATTACTACATTTAAAGAAAAATTACAGTACAAAGTACAAGCTCAAACTAACAGAGTCTAAAGCTCAAGAGCTTTCCCACAGTCCCCGCATGACTACAACACAGGCTCCAAAAGGCTTGAGATTGGTATCAGACTGGAATCCTGCATGCATTGATTAAGCCTCACACAGACACCTCTGAAAAGCTCCTTCAAGCGATCAAGCCACTCAAAATGACAAGTAAATGAACTTCTCACTTCTTCTAGAAGTTCAGACTAGACTTTCACATTTCACACCAAATCTCTCATTGAAAGATGAAGTCACATCATCCAGCTGCTGCAAAATCACAGACCATAAATACAAATGTACAGAAAGAGGAATTCCATCAACATAAACTACTTCAAAAGGGCCAGAACAGACTCAAAATATTTCAAAGTCTTTCTGTTTTTACAGTGAGTTATGGTTTGTGGAAGAGCTTGTATATCTGATATCACATGCACGACAATAATATTAGATGACAATGGACAAATCAGGATAATATATATGTTGGATTTAAGCCTGGGATATCCCAGCATCACAAGTCAATAACTTATATATGAACATCAAACCAAACAGGCAAAGTCACATCTACCCCTCTTTTTCAACTGAATCTCATCTGCTCCCAATGCTCTTTCAGTCATCTGACCATCCCTATCCACTCCAGGATGCACACCATCTTCAAGTAACCCTCTCCTTGTTAAACTTCCAACATTCAGGCTGAGTGAACACCTAAACTCTTATAATTCCTCACTTCTCCCGTCTACAGAATCACTTTCCGGAGGCTGTTCTGTCTCACTCTTCCATCCAGGGCTTCAATCCACCGCCATCTCTTGTCATCCCCCATTCTGCCCCATGGTCTTTATGACCTCCATTAACCTTTCCTCACTCAACCATTTTACTTGCTAGTTTCAGTGTGTTGTTTTTTTTATCTCGCTCTCGCTCTCTCCTCTTTCCCTGTTTGTTCATTCCCACTGTCAGTTGTACCTTGCTCCTCTATGAGCCTCAATCTTGGAAAGAATAAAATAAAAATATTAAAAACAGGTGGTGAAATTGTTTGAACAACAAAACAGATTAAGAGAACTAAAGATTGGAGAGCCATGTTCTGAAAAACATACACTTTTATAATACTTTGGGTAATTATAATTTGAATCAATCCAATTAGTCCAAGATTATGAAAATTTTTGTTCGTCCAGAAACTCACCTCTGTGATATTCATAAAGTTCACAAACTTTGGATCTCCAATTTCTGTCCTCTTCGCGAATGCGAACTTGAAGGCTTCAACAATCCGATAGTATGTTAGCGCCTTCTTTTCACTGCTGTCAAAGTCTTTCTGAGAGATGTCATAGCCTGTTGAACATCCAGAGAATACCATTGGCAAGTCTTTCAATCTGTCCAGAATATTTACAGAAGCCAGCACTTCACCCAACAAGTAAAGTTTGGATTGAGATTTCGTTTTGTTGATCGTGCTATTTTTCTGACCTTTGAGGATGTTAAGAATGAGACCGAGGACAGCACCGCTCCCAGGGGGCGGTGAACTTACAACCTTGTAGTCTCCAAGCATCATTTCAATTGGGTTCTCCACTAACACCGGCTCATAATTCTTTAAGTCTTCTAAAGTGATGATTCCACCTGTGGAAATAGCAAAACTGCAGAGATAAGAAAAATGATGAAAATAAGTGTTCTAAAAGCTGTCCATCAATTATTAGTATGTAATCTGTGTGATACGGAATGCGTACTGGCTCGTAAGAGTTGGTACAAAACTGTATTTTCACAATGTTGATTTACAAGGAAAAAAAAAAAGCTGTTTTGCCATTCAAGGAATAACATAAAGTGAACGTTAGCAGATGCTTTGTGCAAAGCTTGGTGCACATGTTGTGGTTTTGCTTCTTTGGAGTAGAGCAAGATTAAAGGGTAATTGACATAGACAATGACTCTGTGTAATCTGGATATTTTATCGAAAGCCGAGATAGGTCAATAGGTATCATCATCATCATCTTAATCACAAGTAGAGAGAAGTCGATGACAAGGCATCGCAAATCCCCACGCTTCCCACCAAAAGGAAAGTTGAAAGATCGCAAAAAGTTCCACCAGGAATGACCCAATATCAAATTCTAAGTTTAAAAAAAAACTCTTTTGACCTCTGTGACACTAAGTCCCCATACCTGATTTTATTTGAACCAGGGGTCAAATCCCAAAAATTGTTATACATTTCATGCATCCCCCAATGTTGATTGCATATCCAGTATTATTAAAAAAAAATGTTTTAAAATGTGCTCATAATTGCATTTTTGTTATTTGACCTTTTGACCTTGGGCCAAATGATATTGCTCTCGTCCTTCTTGCCATGTAGTGATCATAACTACCAAGTGTGGTGAATTTCTGCACAACCGTTTAGGAGATAGCATGACGGACGGACAGGCGGACAGATGGAGCCGATGACAATATCCCTCAATTTGTTTGTTTTTAAGCGTGGGGTTAATCATCATCGTCATCAATGCAGCATATTATTGAGTGTTGCCGTTGCTGATGGTTTATGGTTTATGCTGGGTGGTTTGCCATTGCCTTCGCAGCAGGAAGTCAAGGCGGAAATATGTAATGTGTTTAGGGTGCTGGCAATAACTCGCCTACTTTTGGCAAAAGATACCACGGGATCTGTAAAGTCCATTAGCGACAAGTGCAAGCCGACGGGTCGTCCGACTTCACATCCTTCCGTGGGATGACACGCACATTGGTTCCTCGCCCTGCATGCGAAACACCAGGGTGCCAGTTTATAGCTGGGTCGGGATTTGAGTGCAGACGAGACAGCTCAAAGATCATGAGCTCTGAGCCATCCTTTCAGACTTGTAAATTCTCTGATGTCTAGGAGCATCCCTTTATCCTTTATTCAATAGCAAACAAATCTGTAACAAGAAAAATTAAATAACATTCATCATACTTCACAAGATCCAGCTCAATGCATGAAAATGAGCTCTGAGCCATGTTATGGCATGGCCATTGGCCATTGTTCTCTTGTAAAAAAATTAAGAAACTTTTAAGTTGTACAAAAAGTTGATTCGAAAGTTGCATTAAAAAGCGGTGAAATTATGACACCTCGACGTGGACATTTTAATTTGTAGAAATTGGAAAGATCGGGTTCGGTGCAATTAGCCTGATGGAAGAAAGAAACAACCCGAAGATGTCACCAAGAAAACGTGTGATTCTCGAATGTCAAATGCTACATGATCAAACACCGTTAAACACCTTCGAGGCTGCTGTGTTTCTGCTATGCCCTGCAACAAAACGTTCTGTAGAAATTCTATCGCTAATTTACATCGACATTCTATAGCATCTGTCCAAACAATTCTATAGTACTTTTGGATCATTCCATTGAACTCTTCCTTAGAGATTTGATAGAAACTCTCTTCGGTGATGAAGGTAACCAACTGAAGCCAGTAGTATTTACCGTCGCCAGAGGAGAGGGTATTGCATTTAGATCCGTTTGTTGCGAAAATCGAATATTTTCAAGCATATTGGTCACTCGATTTTGTTATTCTGCCTGTTTGTTTTTTGTCAATCGCCTCTTCTTCTTCTTTTGGCTGCTCCCGTTAGGGGTCACCACAGCAGATCATCCGTCTCCATATCTTCCATTGTCACACCAACCACCCGCATGTCCACCCTCACCGCATCCATAAACCTCCTCTTTGGCCTTCCTCTTCTCCTCCTACCTGGCGGCTCCATCCTCAGCATCCTTCTCCCGATACACCCGGCATCCCTCCTGTGCACATGTCCAAACCATCTCAATCTCGCCTCTCTCACTTTGTCTTCAAACCGTCCTACCAGCGCTGTCCCTCTAATATACTCATTTCTAATCCTGTCCATCCTCATCGCTCCCAACGAGAATTGCAGCATCTTTAACTCTGCCACCTCCAGCTCCGCTTCCTGTCTTTTTGTCAGCACCACCACCTCCAAACCATACAACATAGCTGGTCTCACTACCGTCTTATCTACTTTCCCCTTCACTCTTGCAGGTACCCTTCTGTCACAAATCACTCCTGAAACTCTTCTCCACCCACTCCATCCTGCCTCCACTCTCTTCTTCGCTTCTCTACCACACTCTCTGTTACTTTGGACAGTTGATACCAAGTATTTAAACCCATCCACCTTCACCACCTCAAGTCCTTGCAACCTCACCATTCTGCCACCATTGTTTGTCAGTCGCCTGCAGGCCACAATTCCAAACTGATCGTCATGAAACTTTACCAAGTTCTAGAAGTAGTCTCAACTGAGAAGCCTCTTGATTTTGAGGTCAAAGGTCAACTCAAGGTCGAACTTTTAAAATCATCAATTTTTATCTGAAAAATCCTCAATTTTAATCCAATTGACTTGATAATTAAACAGCAATTGCAGAGTGCATTACTGAATCGGGAAACCAACTATTTTTGAGATCAAAAGTTCAAAGGGCAACCCAAGGTCAAACTTCGAAAATCATTTTAAACTCAAGGTTAAACAATAAAAATTTTATACAACTTTATCCCGGGGTTTTTTGTAAGCTCCTTGGTATTCATGGTTGAGTTTTTGCTATGAAATACACTTCCCAGCAGAGAAAACCAACAGGAACAGCTGATTTTATCCTGAAATAATCAGAATCATTACAATTTAACACATGTGGAGGACAATTAACTTTGTTTGTGATTTTGAAGGCGATTGGTTACACCTGAGTTAACTTACAATTGCTATTACAAGGGGGTGGACACTTATCCAATTAAGATATTGTGGTTTGTATTTTTAATTAATTTTCTGAAACTTGTAGAATTTGTTTTTCACGTAGAAATTGTGGGTTACAATGTGTAAATAAAGGTGGAAAAAGTCTGATTTGATGCAATTTCATTCCAGGCTATAAGGCAACAAAAGGTGAAAATTTTGAAAAGGGGGGGGGGGTGTAGACTTTCTCTAGGCATTGTATATGTATGTCTATTATCAATTACATAACACACCTGTACATAAATACCACAGAAAACAAGTCCTGGTGAGGATCTGCAATTGCTGATTGCTCTTTTTCTTGTTACCCTCCCGAAAGAGAGAGTGTTGCATTTAGATCCATTTGTTTGTCTGTTTGTTTGTTTTTCCGCACAGAACTTTGGTGTTTTTCTCCACAACTGCTTATCGGATTGAGACAAAATTTTCACCGTAGCAGCGACGACGTAAGTAGAATGTTTTTTGATAATTATGACATCATAGGTCACATGGTGTCGCAGCGATATTGGAAAAACGGAAAAATTTTGGACCTCTGTATCTCTGAAACCACACCAAAGAAAAAAAATGAAACTCGGCACGTGGCAAGACTCGGCACGTCACACTCATGGGGAATAAGTGTGATTTTTTTTTTATGACATCATAGATGCCTTTGTTATGACGTCATAATTGCATATGTCGGACACTACATCTGATTAGTATGAAAATTTTTGAGGGTCATCTGGGGCTAAAATGGTCCACAGAAAAAAAATTGATGACATCATCGTTCACGTGATTTGGCAGCCATTTTTTAATTTTTTTTTAAACCTTCAAAAATACTCTTCTCTGAAGTGGCTGATTAGATTGAGGCAAAACTTTACACATATGACCATCTATTGATGAGGAACAAAAGATTCAAACACAAGACATCATAGGTCACATGGTTTGGTAGCCATATTCGATTTACCCAAAAACCTATAAAAAAAAAATCTTCTTCTCCAGAACGGCTGGACAGATCAAGGGAAACTTCACACAAATGTTCCCCAAGCCTTTGCTGTACAAGTTTGTTAAGGAATATTTGATAGGTCACATGGTTTGGCAGCCATATTGGATTTAATAAAATATTAAATAATGTTTTCTCTGGAACCGCTTAATCAATTGATGTGAAACTTCACAATTATGATCGAGTCGAGATGGAGTATACATGTTTTAAATTTCAACTTGACCACGTCTGGCAGCCAGAAATATTTAATTGTTTTGATCTGGGTTATTTTTTTATATTTTGAAAAAAGAATTATTTTTTTTGGAATAAGGTTCATTTGGCTGTGCATGGATGTGTTTGAAGGTAGAGGAGCAGCAGCTGAAATGTGAATCCTATCCAGTTTCTTCCTGATGAATTCATCTTTGCTTTTTGCTTGTTTGGGTTCCTTCTGATTGCTGTACCTATTCAGTCTGCCATTTGATTTTCATTGAATTTATCTTAATCCCATTCTAAGTTCAATTGAATAATAATTTTTAAAAACGTCATGGGTTAGGGTCAGGTGTCCAATCCAAGTGGGGTTGCATCAAAGCGGGGCGTCTTGGTACCCGGTCATCACTGTCAGCAGTTATAAAGTGGCAGTTCTAATTATGTCTCATTAATTTCAGAACACACCAGTACACAAACGCCACGCAAAATACACCACACAAAACTACACAAAACAAGTCCTGACAAGGGTCTGCAATTTGCATTCAAGACTTCTGGAAAATGAACTTGTCTCAGTGGAGTTTTTTTCATGTCTGTTCTGACTAGATGTCACTCTCGGAATGTCAGTTAAAACAGAACTGGTCTATTATATATTAATCATCTTCAGAGAGGCGGAAATCTGTCTGTGCCACCTAGTTTGATTGGCAGGTGACGCCATGGTATGCATTGTGTTTGACTCTTAAAACCCCTAAGGGCAATTTTGGAAGGTCACCAACATACTACGAAAAGATTAACAATGAAAAAACATCACTTCCCATTTTTAGAAATGTAAAGCACCACACACTAAAACAAAACAACAAATGAGTAGATGGGACAATTTTTCATCATTCAAGATAAAAAAAACACTGCAGATACAACAAAAATCATGCCAAGTATGCATCGCTTTCTAAAGCCACGTTCTGCTCCTCGATGATTTCAATAGGCCAGCTCCACTCTTCTGCCACGAATGCCAACATATACACATATATACACTCATACATACACGTGTGTATAATACAAACATTATATATATATATATATATATATATATATATATATATATATATATATATATATATATATATATATATATATATATATTGTTGCGGATCCGGGGTGGCAGGATTCTGACCCAGTCCCTGGCGCCACCCTCGCCACCACCGTCTCTGGGAATCTATAACGCCGGCTGGCTCGGCACAGGCCTCGGGTCACGCGTCTTCAATCGCGATACCAACGTAATCCTGCACCTTACCAGTTGGGGAGATAGAACCCCTGGTTACAGACTGGTTTTGTCAGAGACCGAGCGGAGTCTACCAGTCTGTAACCACTTTTGGTTTTATATGCCAATCGAACGGATCGTTCCTCGACGCGACACGCATTAATCCATAGCGGCAACTTCATAAGAATTAACCAGATTTATTGTGGAACATCAGGGATCACAACACAAGCAATAAACACGACATTGGTTTTTATTAACAATCAACCCGTTCTTAATTAGGGAACCATGGCTACAGGTTTCGAGGGGATCACTACTGAAATATGCCTTATACAACACGTGCAGACAAAACAAACAAACAGACAGACAGACAGACAGCCAGCATGCATGCAGACAGACAGAGTACTTGGTGATGGCTCATGGACGAGAGGAAAGCGTCAAGAAGCACGAATGTCACTCGTAACAAGCGGGTGTCCACGGGTTCGAACTCCCAGCTCGAACGCGCCGCACGGAAAGAAATGGCGGCGCAGCACTCCCGCTCCCTAAAAGCACCGCGTGCACGGTCTCC
Source organism: Eptatretus burgeri (assembly GCF_056783735.1). Classification (NCBI taxonomy): domain Eukaryota; kingdom Metazoa; phylum Chordata; class Myxini; order Myxiniformes; family Myxinidae; genus Eptatretus; species Eptatretus burgeri. The sequence goes on along the minus strand of NC_140976.1, from coordinate 27,639,759 downwards.
GCGCGCTCTGACCTCGCGTAGGGTCGAAGATGGGCCTCAGCTGATCTCTCTTGTTGTCCAGCCTACAAATCCGGCCTGGCCTGTTCTCCAGACAAGGCCCAAATCGAGGTTGATGGGCTCCGGCCAGCGGATCGGCAAATGTGACGAGCCGTTGGTGTGTGAACAAGTACGGAGGCTCCGCGGCCAGACGCAGACCGAATCAGTCGATCACCTCCCCGTACGAGTCGATCGTCTACTCCACGTCTAGGGGGCCTCTTAAAGCCGACTGCAGTTTCCCAAGCTCAGAACTGAGCCTCAACCTGAGGCCTCGTTGTTTCTCTCCTTTTCAAAACACGTCGCGCCTCGAGAGCGACTGTTTCCACACACCGATCTTTTGTTCCTTCGCTCGGCGACTGCCATTCTCCAAACTCAGAGCTCACTTGTTGCCCTCGTTTCTTCAACCCCCTCTCCAGGTGACTGCCGACAAAAAGCCCCGCCCCTTCGCGTCACTGCCTCTTCAGGCCACACCTGTCTCTCTAGGCCACACCCCCTCAGCTGACTGGGAGGGGCCTATTGTCCGTAGAGGGGAGGAAGAAGATCGAGCCCCTGTTTCACCACCGTATGAATATAAAACAGTCTTTTACAACTCCCGACACACATTTATCGTACACTTTACCAAACAACCTATCTAAACAGGCATTTAATGGGGGGTCTGAGCTCGTCCTATACTTAGTAGTCCCATTAAGGGCCATTTCCGTAACAATATATAAAAAGCTCTTTCTAACCCACTGACTCACTCACTCACTGATATAATAGATCGGTACACTTCGGGTGACGTGTAAAGCTGAAATTTTGTGGGCTGATGGACATCGAAGCCGGTACACCAAAAAAATTCACAGAATCGTCGGACAACATCCATAAATGAAAATATGCGTAAATGAATTTTTTTTTAAAAAACAAGTGGTGCCAGGCACAACAAATCCCACCCATTTAAGACATAAAGTAATTTTGGGGATCAAATTTAAATTTGATCTATCCTGAACCTGAATGTTGATTTTAAGGAATAGAATAAGGAATATTTTAGTCTTAGTTTGAAGTCAATTAAACCATTTTTGACGAAGTTATGAGCGAAAAAGAGTTTGACCTTTTCGTGACCTGACCTTGACCTTTGACCTAATTGGACCCAAAAGTTAATGGGGTCATCCGAGGTTCATTACCCACCTGTGGATACAATTTGACAGTGTTTGAGCCAGCCGTTTTCCCGTAAAGTTGTATTTTCGTAACCATATTTTAGTTTTAATGGAAAATTTGTAATTTTGACCGATGACCATGACCCCCAAAACTTCGGACCCTACCGATCTTCACAAATATGCATTTTTCACTATAGGAATGGGTAGGATTATAAGTGACAAATAGAATAAGGTTCACTATAAGCTTAGTTTGAAGTAAATCAGATAATTTTTGACGGTTATGAGCGAAAAACGATTTTGATCTTTTCGTGACCTTGACCTTGACCTTTGATCCAATTGGACCCAAAAGTTAATGGGGTCGTCCAAGGTTCATTGCCCACCTGTGGATTAAATTTGATAGTGTTTGCTAATAGTGGGGCAACTTAGCATAACAATTGTGTATTTTGTGAGGAAAGCACCAAATTTGGCACACTAGTGGCCCATCATATTATGAACAGATTTGGATATTGGGCCATCTCAAAATTTTTGATGGCAGTGAAAAATGGCTGCCACAGCCATCAGTGGCTGAATTTGAGATGGCCCAATATCCAAATCTGTTTATAATATGTTAGGCTACGAGTGTGCCAAATTTGGTGCTTTCCTCACAAAATGCACAATTGTTATGCTATATTTAGCTAAGTTGCCCCACTATAATGCCGTTTTGCCGTAAAGTTGCTAACAGACAGACAGACAAACAAACAAACAAACAGACAGACAAACAAACCGGACGATTACAATAGGGAGAGGGCGGGATAATAATGCAGGTGAGTGACCCGAGACAATGGAGAAGCATGGTCTCTGACTCCTTCGTTTCTCTCCCCAGTTACTCCCTCCTCTGGTATGATAGACCTGAGCCTCATCCTGATGGCAGAGTTGCTCTCTTTATCAAAAACTCTATTCCTCACTCCTGATGCACTGCCCTCACTCCTCCACACCCCCAGGAATACCTCAGGCTACGGCTTCACCTCCGCTCCCACCGCTTGTTTGTATGTGCGTTGTATCGTCCACCAAACACTGATGACTCCATTTACATCTCCCTTGCTAAAAGCATGGACGAACTTCGATCCACTCATCCAAACTCTCTCTTCCTCATCTGCGGTGACTTCAATTGCCATCATGCCAGTTGGCTGGGTGTGGGTACCTCTCTCACCTGCCATGGCACTTCAGCAAAAGGAATTCTACACCTCATTGGGACTGAAGCAATCTGTAAACTTCCTGACACGGATCTCAACCAATGATACTCCATCTCTTATAGATTTGATTCTGACCAATTTCCCAGAAAATGTCTGCTGTTCATATTTTGCTCCCATCGGTTCATCTGACCATCTGCTTGTTAAAGCGGTCATCTCTCCAGCTGTTATTAGAGAACCACCTCAGCACTGACGAGTCTGGCATTTCACTCAAACCGACTGGCAGGGTCTTCAAGCAGCCATCAACCTTCTAGACTGGTCTTGCATTTCTACTCTCACGAACATTAATTCATCCTGGGAATTCTTTCAAAGAAATTTGTTCTCTCTCATGTCCAGATTTATCCCATCTCGTCTTCAGCCGTCCTACCCTTCTTCCTGCCCATGGTACACTGAAGCTTATGACGAGGCAGTTGTCCTGAAACAACTTGCCTTCGCCTCATGGAAGGCAAATCCTACTTAAGTAAATCTCAGTTCCTTCCACAGAGCTCAGAACAAATGTGTGTCTACCCTCAGGAGAGCCAGGAAACAACATATTTCTAATCTCAAAGATAAACGTCTATACCATGACTTATTTCAGCAATATTGATTAATTTGTTCCTGGGGAGGGGAGGCGGAGTATTTTTACGCGACACCTGGCAAGTTAAAGGCAATGAAGCACGTTAGAGGTAGCTGGGAATCGAGAGCGGGGTTATTTTTAATTACTTATTTTTCCCAAGCATGGTTAAAATTCTTCATTCACTGTTAGTGATGTTGGGGGGTGGGGGGTGAGGGAGAAGGAGGGAGGGGAAGGGGTTGGGTGGGAGTCCAGAGGGAGGGGGTAGGGTAGGAGAAGTGGGGAGTGGAAGGAGTAGGAGGCATGGGGAGGGGTGGGTTGGAAGTCCAGAGAGAGAAGGGGTGGGAGGAAGTTGGAGGAGGGAGGGGAAGGGGTGAGAAGGGGGAGGAGGAGGGATCCAGCGTTGACCAGCAACACTGGGTACCTTTACCATCCATCCAATTGTGACCATACTCTGTACAGAGCGTCGGTGTTGCCGAAGCAGTCTCCTTGGCTATTGGGTACAATCCTGGATGGGTCGCCACTCCGACGCAGGAGACTCAAATGACTCAGTCATCCCAGCAAGCTGGTACTCATTTTGCCCACCTCAGAAGAATGGCAGGCTGAGTCAACCCCCTGGTGAATCAATTCAGCAGGAAACGAGGCTTGAACTCAGGACCCGAAGGATCCCAAGCCGCCACCCTAACAACTGAGCCAACACAAGGCACCAGGCTTGATTATTATTAACCTTTACCAGTTAGTAATAAAATGATGGCATTGAATGTCATACATGTATTTTGAGAAAAACAAAGCCATCTTTCAAAACACAAGAGTTATAAAAAAGGAAAAATGTACTTTCCAGTCACCTGCTTTGCTGATGTCGTCAACGATATGACTTGCCAATGTTCCTGTATAAATAGCATCAGGACCCTCTTCTGATATGATTTGATAAGTTTTCGCCAACTTTGGGAACTTCACAATGTCATGCTCCTTCAAGATTTTCCCATCTTTGTTACAGAACACCTCACTGTCGAGGAAAAAGAGAACAGTTTCAAGCATCTTTGGAACCTATGTGGAAATATAGATTTGTTTTTATATACCGCACTGTATGTACTTGTTTGTTACATCGAAGATTTTTCAAGTATATTGGTTGTTGGTTGCATGTGTTATTCTGACTGTTTTTATGTTAATCGCCAATAGGTCACAATTACAAACCGATCTTCATGAAACTTCACCACATGGTAGAGTTCATCAAAAGCAAGAAGCCTGTTGTTTTTGAGTTCAGAAGGTCAACATAGGCCAAAGGTCAACAACTAAGGTGGAATTTCTAATATCCTCAATTTTCATCCCATTGAGTTGAAATTTGAATAGGATTTGCATATCAGGTAACTGAATTCAACTAGCCAATTATTTTGAGGTTAACATCGGCCAAAAGGTCAACATAGGCCAAAGGTCAACAACTTTTAGCTCTCATACGAGCCTCGACAAGGTATACAAAAACCCCCCCCCAAAAAACAGGTGGTGTTTCTAAATTCCTCAAATTTCATCCGATTGACTTGAAATTTGAAGAGGATTTATATTTCATGTCAATGAATTCAACAAGCCAATTATTTTTGTGGTCAACATCGACCAAATGGTCAACATCGACCAAATGGTCAACATCTTTTCCGAGGATCGTTTCTGTGTTTCAGGTTGGGACAGACAGACAATGATCCTAATATATATATATATATATATATATATATATATATGTATGGCCAGTACACACCCCTGATGAACTCCAGTAACATGATCATGGTCAACATGGTCAATCTCCTTTGCCACACCGCCAGCGTTGGAATACCAAGTCCAGTGATGAGCTTGTGGGCGCTGAAACCATGAACCGGCTACCCTTAGTCCATGACTTCTTGCAAAGTCAAGGAACTTAGTGCTATTCTGATTCATAGTTCCTGACCCATGGGTCCAACACACATCTCATAACCATCCCTATCAGTTCCAGTCAATGCATTGAAATCCCCCAAGACCAGAAGTGTATCTCGTCTGGGGCACTGATCAACCACAGACTCGAGCGTGGCGTAGAATGTGTTCTTCACGGTGAGGTCACTCGCCTCAGTCGGAGAATAGACAGAGACCAGAGAAATGACACCTAAGGAGTGACGAATCCTTCATCTCATAATACGCTCGTTGACCGGTGTTACCTCAATTATCATTGGGGTCAGCTTATTGGACACAGCTACAGCAACTCCTTGAGTATGGTAACCATCAGGGTGACCAGACCAATAGTAGGTGTAACCACCCACCATTATCTCGCCGTAATCCGGTCTCCGAACCTCAGAGAGTGCTGCAATACCGATGTCCAAACGCTTGAGCTCAGATGATAAGAGACAGGAGATCATCCTCTCTGAGGGATAGGACATTCCAGGCACCCACCCGAAGGGACCGCCTCAGGTTAACCCAAGGAGACCGCCGTCTGGTGGATGACACCTCAGCACCACTCTGACACACTCTCCCGCAATCTGACCCAGGGAGGTTACCCCGTGGTTTCCCTCCTATCATCAAAGATTGGGGGTCCCGAAGGCTTTGCCCTAATCCCATCATCAGTTGAGCTGCCCTGCGAAGGGAAGCTGCACAGGAGGTACTCCCACGGAGTGGGTTTTCAGATTTTTTTGCGTTTGTGTGTTTTGCAGAATGAAGGGTTTTACAGTGGCCAGAGTGCAAATCCTGCCACCAACCTCCTAATAAAAAAGTAACGCAACTGCAGGAGGACGTCCGCAGACACAGTTCGGCACTAGATATGGATGGCCATTGGCTTACAAGGAGCTACTCCGCCCTTTGTAGAGGGGGTAGAAATCACCGAAAGAACAGAGGGTGTAAGATCAGAGAGGAGGCGGCATAAAACAGAGAGACTACCGACCTGTATGCAATGTCGAGCATTGAAAGAACCTTCTTCAGGGCAAAAGACACAGAGTCTAGGAGCAATTGGGTGTGACAGGGAAGGATGGGTACCAAGAGTGAGGGGTTGGGGAAAAGACCTGGAAGCAAACACAGAATTGAGGCATTCAGCCTTCTCATGAGTGGAGTCCGCTGTGGTGCCATTTGAAGAGAAAGAGAAGGGATGAATGGGGAGCTACTCCAGAGGCTGACTTGACAAGGTGCCACCAGGTTTTAGAGGAGGGAGACAAGTTTGCAAGTTCATTCTTTGGATAGGTGTTGTTTTCTGGCTCTCCTGAGAGTGGACACACACTTGGTGCGGACATTTTGGAATGCACTGAGATTTCCTTCAGTGAGAATGGCCTTCCAAGAAGAGAGTGCAGGTTGTTTCAAAGCAACTGCTTCACCACATGATTCAGTGTACCATGGGTGGAAAGAAGGGTAGTATAATTGAAGACAAGACAAGATGAATCTGTAGTTAACATTAGGGGCAGTATATATATATATGAGAGAGCAGACCTGAAGAGAGCGATGGCTGCTTGCAGTCCTTGTCAATCTGCTTGAGTCAATCCAGACTCGCCGGCATTGAGGGAGCTCTCTGAGAATAGCCAGAGAGATATTGACTTTCTTAAGCATATAATCAGATGAACCAATTGGAGCAGAGGAAGTACAGGACATATTTGCAGGAACGTGAGTCATCACCAAGTCCAGAAATGAAGATTTGCCATTGGGAGAAATTCCAGGTTGGAAAGTTCACAGATTGAGTCAGTCCTATGGAGTCACTGAAGTCCTTTGCTGAAGTGCCATGGCTGATGAGAGAGGTACCAACACCCAGCCTAATTGAATGGTGACAACTGTAATTGCCACATATGAGGCCGAGAGAGTTGGGATGTGCAGTTAAAAGTTTGTCCATGTTGTCAGAGAGAGAGAGAGAGAGAGAGAGAGAGAGAGAGAGAGAGAGAGAGAGAGAGAGAGAGAGAGAGAGAGAGAGAGAGAGAGAGAGAGAGAGAGGGGTAGAGGTAGATGGAGTCATCACTGTGTTAGGAGGATGGGACAACACAGATGAATAAGAGGTTGGAGCGGATGGCAAGTCACAGCAAGAGGTACTCTTGGGGGTTGGGAGGTGAAAGATCAATACAAGAACAGTGAGAAATTGAGTTGTTCATGCAGATTGCAACTCTGCCGCTGGGGCATGGTTCAAGCCTATCAAATTAGAGGAGACAATAACCGGGGAGCGACACTAAGGAGTCAGGGACGTTCTGTGGGAAGAAGGATTATGTTAAACAGGTCATGTCTGGTTTTTCGGCAGTGGCCTGGATTGCATACTCAGCAATCATTTTGCTTTGGTTATCATCATTGATAAATAGAAATATTAATTTGCAGAACATATACAAATCAAGAGAAAGTGTAAACTTTGCTTTCTGATGTTGATTATTTTCATCATTGTGGCTATTCCTATTTTTTGTGGAACCTTTATTGTCAGAGACACTTCATAGTTATTAAGTTGATCTTCAAGTACAGATGAGGTTTGTAGAAGAAACTGAGTGAAGGCTAAAACAAGATGTGAAGTGTATTGGGACTGTTGGTGAGCAAATGGGAAACAGGTGGAAAAGTACACACAAATGCAGCAAAGTATGACAAAAGGAGTTGCTGGTGAAAGGGTAACACGGTCTCAGTGAGAATGGTGAAAATCTCAGATATATTAATGTGAGAGACCTGGCGGTGGCGATGGGCAGCAGACTTGATCTCCTGGAGCATAAGACCGGCTGCTTTGGCATGTTCTTTTACAATCATGAACGGTTTTAACTGCTCTCTCTTAAACAGTTAATTAACAACAGATGATGTCATGTCTACTGGAAATTTGTTTACAATGGTAGAAACAATAAACAGTTGTTCAGCACAGCTGTGGACTCCCCGCTGTCTGAAATTGTGGCTAACTTCATTATAGAGGAACCAAAACATGAGATATTTGAGACAGAGAAAAATCATCACATTCTGGTTACGGAGTGGTTTTACTTGAACACACTGAGTCTAAAACATAAATTAAGGAGATATCTGCTCTAATCTATGGATTTTAACCCCAAGAAGTCATTTCTGCAATAATATATAAAAAATGTATGGTGGAGAAATAACGCTGTCAATTGTGAGGCTTCTAAATACCTTCTTTCCAATCAACTTGAACCATCAAATTTTGACATAACAAATAAGACTTAGTTTCAGAGCTAATAAAATAAATGCAAGCATGGAAATATCATATGATTGGAGTAAGCAAGAAATGCATCGTGATATCAGTGATCAATACACAATAGAAGTAAGAAACAGATTTGAACTCATCAGTGATGATTATCGGGAAAACTCTTGGGAAACCATTCATAAGAACATAATGGAGGCTCAGGAGTTTGTACCTGAGAGGCGTGTTCATAAAAAAAAACAAAACTCGTGTAAAGGCCGAAGTCACATTTTCTCTACGGCGGCCGTACGCCCTCTGAATTAACAGAAACGTGCGGTGGCCGCAGAGTTTCTGCGGTGGCCTCAGGGTGGCCCTACACCGTTTGGCTATATTTTACAGGTCGTAAGGTCGCCGTGGAATTATAACGCGGAGTTATAACTTTTTTCATTTCTACGTTCGCCGTAGCAATTCAACAAGCCGAAACAAAAGAACTGGTAAAAAAAAATTAACCCATTCGTTACCGTCCGTCTGGCCGCACGTTCGCCTTAGGGCCCCCTGCGGTCCCCCTGCGGTCGCCTTGCAGGCACCTTGCGTCTGCCTTGAAAATTCTATGGTCGCCGCAGGAACGCCCTAAGGTCACTGTGCGACATCAAAAAAAGACCGTACGGCAACCACACGTTTTCGGTCTCCACAATTTATAAATACGCGGTGCGGCTCCCCAAAAATAAAAACATATGTGACTGCTACATTGTGTGACCGTGGAAATACTGCGGCCGCCGTATAATTGCTAGTGGCCGTAGATTTTGGAGACCCCATGGCCGCCGTGGCAAATGCGACTTAGGCCTAAATACGCCATACGGCTCCCCGAAAAATAAAAACATATGTGACTGCTACATTGTGTGACCGTGGAAATACTGCGGCCGCCGTATAATTGCTAGTGGCAGTAGATTTTGGAGACCCCACGGCCGCCGTGGCAAATGTGACCTAGGCCTAAGCGAAGAGTACTTTGGGAAGATGAGTGTATGTATGTATGTGTGTATATATATATATATATATATATATATATATATATATATATATATATATATATATATATATATATATATATATATATATATATATATATATATATATATATATATATATATATATATATATATATATATATATATATATGAGGCCCTGCGAGGAGGAGTGATGTAAGGGACATTTTTTTAATGATATGATGATGATAGGCTCGGATGATAGGGTAAGGGTTAAAATAGTGCTATATGGCATTAACTCCAACATGGCCGATGTGTCCCTAACATCACTCCTCCTCGCGGCACCTTGTGTGTGTGTGTGTGTGTGTGTGTGTGTGTGTGTGTGTGTGTGTGTGTGTGTGTGTGTGTGTGTGTGTGTGTGTGTGTGTGTGTGTGTGTGTGTGTGTGTGTGTGTGTGTGTGTGTGTGTGTATGTATATATATATATATATATATATATATATATATATATATATAAATATATATATATATATATATATATATATATATATATATATATCTTCTTCTCCTTCTTTCGGCTGCTCCCTTTCGGGGTCGCCACAGCGGATCATCCGTATGATCCGCATTGTGATTTGGCACATGTTTTACGCCGGATGCCCTTCCTGACGCAACCCTGGTCGCCTCTTACGACACAGGGATATGGTACACCTATTTTAACCGGGGTATACACCGGCCCAGTATACTGGTACTCATTTCGCCGACCTCCTTAGGATGACAGGCTGAGTCAACCCCCTGGTGTATTAATTCAGTGGCCCAACGGGGCTTGAACTCAGCACCTTTTGGATCCGAAGCCGCTGCCCTAACCACTGCACCAACACCAGGATATATATACATATATATATATATATATATATATATATATATATATATATATATATATATATTTAGTTAGTTAGTTACGGCTGTGGAAATTCCCAGGACACCATAAAGGATTTCCCAAAGATCAGTTATATCGATAAGTGTGTGTTCAGGGAAATTTCCCCACCGATGTTTAAAGGGGTTTTTATTCGTGTAACAGGGCCGTGATCTTTGAGTTAGCCGTTTTTCTTTTACTATCTTTATTTTGGACCACCACCATCAAGACCACCACAAAGCGCCACCAACCCCAACAACCACGATCACCACAACCACCTTCTCATCAACCGCCAACATCCCCACAGACAAAGAACAGCCGCCTTCACAACAACCACATTAACGACCACCGCCCAACCACACCACCCTCACGACCACCACAAAATGCCAGCCACGCCACCATTGCGACAACCACCGTAACCACAACCACAACCGCATTTCCACCATGGCACACGGTTGCGAGAAGCCTGGCATTCATCGGGGGAAAGCAGACGATGGCCCCACCCCCCAACGAATAACATCTGCGCCGGCCAACGCAGCAGGAGAATAACCCAACACCAAGGATTATAAAGCAACACTAGTTATGAAGAAAGGAAAAGAATGAGAAAGCCCCCGATTCGGCGAGGAAAACGCCCTGCTTCTGGAAGCTTCCCGAGCGTGCTGGAAGAGGGGGGGGGCGAAAGGGAGGGCGAGGTGCCGTGGAGATAAAAGGGCACGCTGAATGCAAGTCAGAGGTGTAGGGGGGAGTCGGCTGCTGGAGGTTGTCGAGGTGTGTGGAGGAGAGGAAAGAGTGTCGTGTCAGAGTTGTGGGCAGTGTGTGGAGCCGCGGTAGGTGACTGGAGAGAGTGGAGTGCAGCGGAGCCAAGGCGCGCGGCCTGCCGTACCATACCTTACCATGGGTCACTGGATAGAGGACATTGAGAGTCGCCCTAGCGAGTCACCACGAGGGACAAGGTAGCCAGCTCGGTCTCTCGGAGCCTTTGCGGTCTACACGGCTCCTTGTTTATAAAGACCCCAAGGGGTCCAGTCTACCCCTCGTCTGTCCTGGGGTTTTTCCTTGCTTTTCGTTGCATGAACGTTGTGGGGCCATGTCTTTAAGTAGGACTGTATAAGTGTGTACATAATAGATAGACGGTAGTAGCTCTTTTGCATTGCTTTTGTTGGTTTTATAATTGCATGCGTGCTTTTGTTTTGCCTTTATCGATTGTAAACTGCATGCGTGTCTTGCTCTCCTTAATTGCATACCTGCATGACTGCATGACTGCATGACTGTTTACATGTGTTTTGCAAATAAATGTGCTTTTTCAAATGTTAACCCGTTCGTTGCTTCCTTTTCCCTAATTGAACTGCCGCTCTGCGTTCGGAATATAGTTGGTTTTTAAATAGCCGATAAAAGTGATCGGGTCCAACGGGGCTGCCCCCACACTTTTCAGCACATGTATGGACTGGATTTTAGGGAGGATGTCGGAAAGATAAAGCTGCGGTGCATCGTTTGGGAATGTCAAGATCTCGGACCTTGATTTCGCCGATGATGCAGTCATCTTTGCGGAGACTTTAGATATCCTTTTGGGGGCCCTCGAGGTGCTGAATGAGGAGTCGGAGCCGCTGGGATTACGGGTTTCTTGGGTCAAAACTAAGATTCAGGCTTTCAATGACATTTTGGATGCTGCTGTCCTGTCTGTGTCTGTTTGTGGTGAGGATGTTGAGGTCATGGAGAGATTCACTTACCTTGGCATGTCTCTGCTGGCTGTGAGTCAGAGGTCAATAGACGTCTGGGTCAGGCCTGGGGAGTCATGGATTCACTGGATCATGGGGTGTGGCGCTGCCAGTACCTGTGCAGGAGGACGAAAGTCCGAGTCTTCAGGTCCTTGGTGCTTCCAGTCTTGCTCTATGGATGCGAGACTTGGACTCTGACCAAGGATCTGAGACGGATACTTAATTCCTTTGGTACCAGGTCCCTTCAGAGAATCCTTGGCTTGATCAGATGTTTGTGTCCAACGAGCGGTTGCTGAGAGAGACTCGGATGAGATTTGTTACCTGCATGGTCCGTGAGCATCAGTTGCGGCTGTATGGACATGTGGCTCGTTTTCCTGACGCTGATCCTGCTCACCAGATTCTCTCAGCGAGGGAGTCTCGTGAGTGGAGGAGGCCAATGGGCCGACCACGTGACTCATGGTTGCAGCAGGTTGACCAGCATCTCAAGGAGATGGGGATGGGCCTGGCATCTGCCTGGGGGAAGGCCAGACGGAGGCCCCTGGAGTACTGACGGAAAGTGGACGCAGCGATGCGCTGTTCTGGCACATGCTCCCATACCTGATCTGACATACCCCCTCCTTCCCCCCTCTCCACCCCCAGGTTTCTGCGGGGCACACACAGTGCACCTTCAACCCCTTCTCGTGAAACCGCCTAAATTCAGGATCACTGCTCACCTCCACTCATTTGTTGCTCTTATTTTCCCACCTGTGGAACCAACTTCCAGATTCTCTTTAATCTCATTCTTCCCTCCAGGTTTTCCAGACAGCTCTTCACCACCATCTGAGATTGTCCCAAATGCAAACCATGATCTTTTACCCCACCACAATCCCTCCTCCTTCGAAATTTCCAGTTTTTCCTTCCTGAGAGTTTCCTTCTGTATTCATCTTATCCACCCCATGCATCCTCTCCTGTCCCCCATTCCTCCCCACACCCATTGGTTGTCCGCCTCCCTCTGTCTTGGCCTTCGAATCTGCTGTTGGTGTTTCCCCGTCTCTCTGCTGTTCCATTTGTTCTGTTTCCTGATGAGCTCAATGTACTAGCACGAGCTCTTCCACGAGCCTTGACTGTATACAAAAAAGGGATTAATGGTAAAGATGTAACTCAGCATACCAGAATGATGAATTTGACTCGATGATGATCTGCGTTTTAATCAAAGCCTTCGCCAGGTCGCTTCCTACTTCAACACCATTTTGGGCAAGCTTGATTGCTGGCTGGAAGAGATGGGACCAGGACAGTTTTCCATGCCGCTTGTGTGCAAGAGCGTATCCTCGAATTTCCCCAGGAACGGCAATGGCTAGTCCACCTGAAATACAAATGCTGACCATTAATGTTGCTTTTTATTTCAAGTGGCTTTGCAAAATAATTTCTAGGTTGGCATAGCAAACACAACTGAAATTGCAGGGATTCAGACATCATTTCTGCAATCCATAAATTGCAAGACAGGATTTTCCGATGCCTGAGACAACCAAGCCAAAATGGTGGCAATGTTCCATCATAAAGGTCTTGACACGGGACTGTTGATCAACCCTCATGTGGATTGCTCGACGCTGTGCATCACGGGCGAGTATGCATCGTGGTCTCTGGCATTCCCTTGTTAGAGGTGTGCTTTCAACCCTGGAGGTATTCAAGACTGCACTTCTTTTAGGATACTGTACTCTTTTACAACAATTTGCTTAACAGCCAGCATATCTCCCAGTGAGGAGAGATTGGGACCATACTCTGTGCAGAGCGTTGGTGCTGCTTAAGCAGTCTCCTAGGCTATTGGGTACAACCCTGGACGGGTCGCCACTCCGACACAGTGAAGCCCACCGATTCCCACCTAACTTTGTCTTACTGTGCCTAACCCTCCTCTGACAATTCAAGTCTGAGTTTGAGTTCAGAAAAAAATTACAAACAAATAATGAAGCCTTTTCAACGGAATGTTTCAATAAGGAAGTTGTTGCTCATGTTTGTTTAACTTCTATAAATAAAAAAATACAATGTTTACATTACATGCCCAATTCATTAGGACTTGTATACTCATTCCGAGTTTGGCATTTCCTTAAACTAACAAGAAGAAAAGATATAAAATGTCATAACCCCCATGGTTATAGTAATTTTGCTGTATGGAGTTAAAGGACTAGCCCATATTTACAAGATTTATGTGCTTGCGCAAATGACTTGAGTGGTCATGTGACATGGAAGATTGAATACGATTGGGCAAGATTATGTACGTAACAAAATGGCCACCAGTCAGCCATCTTGGATCTGATCTCGAAAAAGAATGACGGGAATATGTCAGCTATCATTCATTAAATTATCTGTGTGCCACGTTTGAACAAGATCGGCAAATGCTTGTCCGACAAATGGTTGAGGACGTGTTCAATAACGGGATTTTACAACTAAAATGGCCACCAATCTACCAGTCGGCCATCTTTGATCAGATCGCAAAATAAAGTGAGGTGCATGTGTATGCCTTTTGCCAGGTTTGAGCAAAATAGACCATGCATGTTCAAGAAATGCTTGGGGAAATGTTTAATTAACGAAATGGCCACGAGGTGGCCATCTCGGGTGTGATCTCAAAAAAGCATGATGTGCATATGTAATGTACACCATCATGTGTTGTCTTTGCACCAAGTACAAATAAAAGCGGTCCATACATGATATGGTTGTGGATGCACGCATGCACGGACACGAAAATCAAGACCAAATACATAAGCCCCTGCTTTGGACTAAGGCCAACGGGGGCTAAAAAGACAAACTAGGTTTATCACGTGATCTCAGAAATGTGATAAATCTGCAAGAGCAAATTGCAAACCTCCAGCAAAAATTCGGGAAAAGACCAACTCTAACCCTAAGAGCACACTGACATTGGCCAAACATTCCAACAGATCATTCCAACCGTTGCCAACATTGGGCCAACGTCAGTGTGTTGGTTAGAAAAGATCCATTGCGTGGTGTTAAATATTTTAGAGAATCTAACCAGAGACCTCATGATTTGTACTCAGACATGAGACGTTGGGACTCATGTTTGGACTTGGACTTGCTTTTCAGGAAGCAGTTGCATCACTGATAGTCACACGTGCAGACACAGAAAGTCCCCAACCCAAAAGGATAAAATTGGCTCCTTTGCCATTTAGCAGCTCTGTCAAGATGTTTTTGAATTATGATAGGTCATAGATGGTACAGTGGTAGCACATGTACCTTTGAGCTGTCTAATCTGGGTTCGATTCCAACCCAACGATAAACTATCGGTTTGGTGCTTCGCAGGCATCACAAAGTGCCCATCCCTCTGATGAATGTTCTGAGCAAGGTGTCCATTCTGCTCTGATTAGTTGATGGACGTTAAAGATATCACATTGATTTTTCATTGAAGAGTACATGAGTTATCACCGGAATCATGGCAAAATGTTAAATTCCTGCCATAACTTTGTACTCATTCAGGAGAACGCCAGCAGAAAGGATTTCTCCATGAAAACTCATGACAAGTGTTATCACAATAAAGAAAATCCATTCGGACATGCTATATATTAATGGTGACGATGTTATTGCATTGTGTTATCGTAGGAGGTAATGTCTATTCAAACTTGCTGCATGATGATGATTATATCCGTGTGACCATATCTATAAATATAAGAATCATCATTGTTACTAACCTCTGCCATCGAAGATCGGAGGTTACTGTTTTCACCCCTTTCTGTTTGTTTGTTTGTTTGTTTGTTTGTGAACAGTATTACGGAAAAACTCCTAGACGGATTTCGACGAAACTTGGTTGGGGGATTAGGTATGGTCCAAGGATCATGCCATTAGATTTTGGACTTGGTACAAAATCCAATATGGCTGCTATGGTGGCCATTTTGAAAAAATATTTTATTTTTTTATTTGCATTTCTACATGTTTTAAGTGATTTCCAACCCCCCCAAAAAAAATTGTTATAGAAAACAAAAAAAAATTTGCAACTTTTTTTTCAACAAAATTTCGATTTTTTTTTTTTTTTTTTGCATTTCTACATGTAAGTGATTTCCAACAAAAAACGTGCCAAAATTATAATTGCGGCTGATTTTGGAACTTCAGGTGGATATACCCACGTAAAATCAATTTCTGTCTCAAGGAATCTAGTTATGACGAATGAATTGAGTATGTAAAAGTTAAAAGTAAAAGGGAAAGTTGCAAACTATAACTCTGAGCACTGTTGGTGTCAAATTGAATGAATAGGATATCAGGTTCACTTGAGTGACCGAGCAGTATTGGCGGCGGAGGTTTTGCACTCTACCGAGTGCTCCCCCTCGAGTTATTACTGCTCTCCAACACGTACAGAGCAGTTTATAGTGATAGAGTGGGTAAAAAGCCTGGGTTCCCAACCTCCGGGTCGCGACCCCAAGCACTTTTTGTGGAGTCGCGGACTCGTCTGAAAACTTTTTTTTTAAATGCTATGTTTTTATGAAAAGAATGTAAATCTGTGATTTTATACACAGCGCTTGCCACATTCTTGACATTGCCAAGAATTACTTTCTCATTACAACATTTTGTTCTGGAAATAGAAACTAAGGTGGGTTTACCCGCTCTAATTCGGGTGATCAGTGGATGATATTTCCTCGTCAGCCAGCTTGCGCTTGCGCGTTACAGTATGTTCGCAATTTTAAACCCTAAGAGCATGCCCAGTTCTACCCGTAACCACGCATTGCTCTGTTAAAACCATATGGTGAACCCATAGTTGGTTCATGGTTCGGTTCAATTCGGCCACTTGGAGCGAAACCGTGCACTTTTACCCCCTACCCATCCGCACCCCTGAAACCATGCTTGGGTTTTTGACTGCGATGGATGGACTCAAAGTTTGTGAGAGTGGAGGGACAGTTCCCGCACACGTGCGCATGAATGGCTTCGACTATGTGAAGCTGACAATGACATGAAAGGAGTCATGTTTGTCCAGTGACATGGAGCACTGAAAGTTGTAAGATCAAAAGTACTCATCAGATCAAAAGTTGCTTTGAAGTAAGGGTGCAAACAGGGTCCAACAGGCATATAAATAGTTGGCTGAATATCAAGTTATTCACATCATCTTTACAATGCTACAACTGCTACAACTACATCATCTCTACTTCTGCCGACCATTGGAATACCTGCGTGCGAAGTGTGTTTGAATTTTCTGGATTATTACTGAATACCACTCAGTGCCTCTATTTTTCATTTTACGTCGTTTCTTATTGAAGAAGAGCCTTCTTGAACATTTCGTTTTTATACTATACCCAAAGTTGAAAGTTGTTACTTTTTGTGAAGGAATATGGCAGGTGCATCGCGCGAACGACCTTACAATGACAAATTCATTGAGCTAGGTTTCTATTATGTGACAGAGCGTGGAGTCCAGAAACCTCAGTGCGTCATTTGTTATGAAGTACTTTCGAGTGAATCCATGAAACGTAACAAGTTACAACAGCATCTGTCATCAAAACATGCAGCATACAAAGATTGAGATCGCTCATTTTTCGAGCGGAAGTTAACCGCCCTTAGGAATTCCCGCTTGGATCAAGAAGGTAAATGTCATCAGACCAATGCATGTGCTGTGGAAGCGTCCTATCGTGTTTCGTTGCTCATTGCAAAAGCTATAAAGCCACACACTATCGGCGAGGAACTGATAATGCCATGTGCCAAGAAAATGGTTTCTCTCATGATCGGAGAAGACATGGTTAGTAAACTCGCGATCATACCTCTCTCGAATAACACTGTTCATCGTAGAATTTGTGACATGAGTGAGGACATTACCGCACAGAATGTTACGGATATCAAGCAGTCACTTTGGCATGCCATACGGCTGGATGAATCAACGGACGTTGCATCATGCGCACAATTGATGGTTTGGGTCAGATTCATCAAAGATGGTGATTTTGTGGATGAGCCTTTGATGTGCAAGTCATTGGAAACAACAACTATGATATCACCTAAGAGGAGCTTGTGAGACTGAAGCAGGATTCCGGAGCGAAATCATTGTACAAGTCCGTGTCTTTGTCCAGTTACTGGTGCAAAATGCTTGAATCCTATCCACGTCTATCCGAGAAGGCAATACGGCTCCTAATGCCGTACCCTTCGTCATACTTATGTGAACAGTCATTTTCTACAAATGGTTGTGATGAAAACGATGTTCCACAATCGTCTTGAAATCGAGAAAGACACGATCGTCGCGTTGAGTGGCGTTGAGCCGCGCATTGCAAAACTCGTGGCTGAGAAACAGGCCCAGCCATTGCATTGATCATGATTGTATCAATAATTTGTTGTCAAAAATATAAGTGGACAATAAACGCGAACGATAATGATGTTTCATAGTGAACACTTGTGACTTTGTTCTTCGAGGGGTCGCGCTCTGATGCTGAGATCTGGAATTGGGTCGCCACCAAAAAAACGTTGGGAAACACAGGCTTAGAGGCAAGTGTGTGTGTGTGTGTGTGTGTGTGTGTGTGTGTGTGTGTGTGTGTGTGTGTGTGTGTGTGTGTGTGTGTGTGTGTGTGTGTGTGTGTGTGTGTGTGTGTGTGTGTGTGTGTGTGTGTGTGTGTATACATTTTGGCCATTCTGCCACCTGCTGCACAGTAGACATTCTGCATCCTGCGAGGAAGTGACAACCTGCCCATGTTGGTTGTTACCCAAGGAAACATTCACCACTTGTCATGAGCACCCCAATACTCTATTAAGAGTGTTGGCCTTCACCACGACCACCACAACACCACACGACCACCACTCCACCACGACCACGATTGTAGCAGCACACAATGGCCTAATGTTCTCGAAAGGGAGCGTACAATATTTTATGTGCACAAGTGATTGCTTAGCATAAGGGAAATTTGGCTTCAAATTCTCTCTGGGAGGATGGCATGTTGAACAATGCCGTGCCTTGACAATATGTACATGAAGCATGAGGATGAGAGTTTATAGTAAGGATGGAAACTGAACCCAGACGAGAAGGCTCAAAAGGCAAGTAGACAACACTGTCATTCCTGTTATCGAGAAAATGTGTGTAAATTGATCGACAAGAGAATGTGTTGCTGCACAATTATGATTCGATGAGCACACAACCAAAACACGAAGACTCACCTTGCATCGCAAGGAGAGAGTTATTGTTAAACATGTCCTTGGAAGCATTGAGTGGAGCGACCTCCCTGGCATTTATCACCTCCGTGTTGCCTAGAACAAATAAACAAAAACAAACTTGAGTGGGTACCGCGAAGAAAAACAAGAAGAGGAATGTATGCATTTCCTCTTTAAAAGGCATCTCCGAAGTCACTATCACAAATTGTTTTCATTCTGTATTATGTAAAGACTTTGAAAGAAAACTCAGTAGCCCCATCAAAGAGCCTTCATTTCCTAAATGTACTGCTACCTGGATGCAATCCAGGGAGGTCATACTGATTTCACACCATTGTGTTTCTCTTCTAAGAGGTCATGGTTCTTTTGTGATTTGATGTACTTACTATAACATATGCCTGACACAGGAGTGTGAACTTGAAGTCAATGTATGTATTTATCCACATACATTTCAGGATAATGAATTGGCATGTATTTTTGTTTAAGTTTTTTTTAGTATGATGATGTTTCCTGGCAATTAGCATTACTACAGTTTAAAGACGTAGTTTATTACCTCTGCCACCGAATCAGCTCTGAAGAGGCAACCAAGTTTTTTGGAGGTATATTTGGCAATATTGAGGACATGAGGCTGCCATAAGAGATTGCTGGAGATGGTGACCCCGAGCACATTAACAGAGGACTGCTGGAGTTGAGAGCTCAACATGAGAAGAGGATGGGTGGCTGTGTTGGTCTTGCTCAATATAAGGAAGGTTTGAGTCTCGGACTGATTTAAAGAGACAAGGTTGTCAGAGCCCCATTGAAGGATGACTGATGGAGGCAAAAGTTGAGAAGCAATCAGCAGCAAGAGACTGGGAGGAGGTAAGCTCTGATATATAACTGGTTGAGAGCTAGAAGGTGGAGCCATCAGCAAAGGAATGGACAGGGATCCTAGTAACTGTGAGGAGGTCATTTATGAAAAGAAGAGAGAGATGGCAGAACCTTGAGGGACACCAGAATGAATACGGTGGGGGTCAGAGAGGGCACCATCAACACATGTAGAGATAGATCTGCCAAAGGGACAGAAAGGGGAACTGTATCACGGAACACACCATTATAAAGATAGTGATATAAAGCCAGCTATTCTGTCAGTTGAGGAAGTTAAAGTCATCACGGCATCTCAAAAATAGTAAGCTACTGTGTGCTGGCTAAAATCCCTGCTGAGAGATGATGTGCAATAAATCAAGACAGGTGGATGATAAATCAAATTACAAATTAGATTGCGTTAATGAAGAAATGTCGTAGCAGAAAGGCAGAGAGTAGTTAATGCATGGAGTGGTCTATCTGGAAAGGTAGTGGCAGCAGAGACAGGGGATAGGTTTAAACTGGAATTAGATGGGTACCTAGAAGCCTTGGGGATAGTGTGCCCCAGGTAAAAAATAGCATTCCTTTCCTGTAGTAATTCTCTGCAGATGACAGTAGTAGAACCTGTTACCAACTATAGTATATGAGAGTACTACTCTCATATACTATAGTTCTAACTAGCATTTTTGCCTAGGGAGGGGTATATGGATTGAGTTAGCAGGACTGACAGGTATCTTAGGTGTGGTGGGTGATTGTATACATGTGCAGTGATTGTGATGCTTGAGAGTGTCATTAAAGAGTGGATGCGCTATTGCTTTTTGTTGATTCCTCAATCCACCACAAACCCCCTTCAACCCTAAAAAAAAAAACCGAAGCAAAAAACATACTCTGGTGATGTTGAATCAAATTCATATGGTATCACAGGAATGATCGGCTAAATGGCCTCCTCCTGTGTCCAAATTCCTTGTATAAGAACGTAGTTGGTACACGGACAATAGGTAAACATGTTGTTCGTAAATGCATATTCGAATAGGATTCAATTCTGAATTTAGTCCGTTGGTTGCATTATTACTAAGGGGCAGTTCTATTGCTGTTTCGGTGCCCATGCACATTCAGGCAGGAATTTGTAATTTGTTGAGGGTGCTGACGATAGTTCCCCTTCCGGACTCTTCATGAATGACCCCATAGGAGCTCGAATGTCCACTAACTAATGCCGGCAGAGGGGATGCCCAGTTTAAATCCAATGGAGGGAAGGCACACACATTGATGCATCACCCTGCATGCAAAACACCATGATGACAGTTTATTGCTGAGCCAAGATTCGAACCCAGGCCAGACAGCTCAGAGGCGATTGCCCACACCCCTTGGCTATCCCATCATCCATACAAGTAAAGTGATGGATACATTTAATGGGGGTGAGGAAAAAAAACACAAGCATAGTGTGCCAAATGACCTCCTGAGTTGAGGTTTCATTCAAATCGCTGTGCATAATTAAACCGTCTTTCCTGTCCCGAGATCTGTTTCCACCCACACAATCCTGGCAAGAGAAAAAACACAATTTTTCAAGGCTTTAGCAAAGAGAGTCAATTTCCTTCGAAATACACTGCCGGTCAAAAGTTTTAGAACACCCCCATTTTTCCAGTTTTTATTGAAATTTGATCAGTTCAAGTCCAGTGAATTACCTGAAGTGGTACAAAGCTAAGCGGTAAACTGCCAGAGATTAAAAATAAAAGTTTAGGTTACCAAAAATTGAAAAATAATGTAAATTTCTGAGTTATTAAAAAGGCCCTTTTCAGGGAACAAGTAATGGGTTAGCAACTGCAGCTGTTCTGCAGCAATGTAAGTAAATTAAGCCTTGAAAGTTGATGCAAACAATTCCTACAGGTGTCCCAACTTTTGTTGATGAGTTACAAACCCTCTGTCTGTATAAAAGCAGTGTTGGAACAGACTGTGTTGCTACACCCTCTGAAGCATTATTTGGACAATATTGCACTGCAGGAAGTAGTATATTGCTATCATAATGGCGAGAAAAAGACAATTAACAAAGGAAGACAGAAAGACCATTATAACCCTGAAAAGTGTAGGTCTTTCCTTTCGAGAAACTGCAAAGGAAGCCAAGGTGTCAGTGAGTACAGTTTCCTACACCATCAAAAGGCACATGGAAACTGGAGGAAACTGACAAGAAGAGGTCTGGCAGATCCAAAGCCACAATACAATCAGAAGACAAGTTTCTGAGAGTCAACAGCTTGTGTGATAGGTGGCTCACAGGACAGCAGCTTCAAGCACAGCTTAACACTGGTCAAAGTAAGGAAGTCTCAGTTTCAACTGTGAAGAGAAGACTTCGAGCTGCAGGTTTGACAGGTCGAGTGGCAGTAAGAAAGCCATTGCTAAGATGTCAATATAAGGGGCCATGAAGCACCGCCAGTGGACGACTGAAAACTGGAAGAAGGTCTAATGGACTGATGAATCAAAGTTTAAAATCTTCGGTTCGTCACGCAGGGTTTTTGTACGCCGTCGAGTGGGCGAAAGGATGGTTCCTCAGTGTGTGACACCAACTGTCAATCATGGAGGAGGAAGCGTGATTATGTGGAGCTCTTTTGCTGGATCCAGGATCGGTGACTTGCACAGAGTGACTGGCACCCTGAACCAAAAAGGCTACCTGAGCATTTTGCAATGCCATGCAATACCCTCTGGTCTCAGCCTAGTTGGTCAGGGGTTCATCCTTCAGCAAGATAACGACCCAAAACATACCTCCAGGCTATGTCAGAACTACCTTAGAAGAAAATAACAAGACGGTAGGCTTAAAATCATGGAATGGCCAGCACAGTCTCCAGACTTAAACCCCATCGAGCTAGTTTGGGATGAACTGGACAGAAGGGTGAAAGCAAAACAACCAACAAGTGCAACACATTTGTGGGAACTTCTGCAACAGTGTTGGGAAGAACTTTCCGAACAATATTTGATTTCCATTGTTGAAAGAATGCCACGAGTATGTTCGGCTCTTATACCTGCAAAACGTGGCTACTTTGATGAGTCAAAAATTTAGATTAAATTTTGTTCAACAAAACGATTCCATGATTTCTTCTTTTTCTGCAATTGTTTATTTGTTCTGTGCTTTAATTTCAGAGTACATTGAAACATTAAACTGCTTAAATTTCAGTAAAAACTGGAAAAATGGAGATGTTCTAAAACTTTTGACCAGTAGTGTTGCTTCTTTCAATCGATTTTTCTTTCATGAAAATATTCATGCCAGATTTCATTTTATGAAACAGAACCGAATGCCAAATTTTAAAAGGAAGTACATCTGTAAAGGTTGCATTGAGATGCAGAATGGAGTGTTTCACCATTGGTGAGTAGAAATGTGGAATGTATACCAAAATTTACTTTGTGCCTCGTTTTTACTCACCTGTACTGGCATTATGGATGACAATAAAAATGCCTCCACCAATGCCCATGCTTTGCGGGTTGAATAGACTCAGACACAACAAGGCAGCAATAGCAGAGTCCACCACACTGCCTCCCTCCTGGAGAATGTCCCTGAAAACACAAAGTTCAGATCCACATCACCTCAATATCACTGTTCAGGCTCGTCACTGGTATTCTCAAAATGACCTTTAAAAAGTTGGTCAAGGCTTAATGTTGAAATTTTATCGAACCTTTTACAAGGGCTAATAGGTTGGCTTCGAGATATGCACACTTTCCTCCGATCTGTCTATCCTGGGTTTGAATCTCAGCCCAGCTATTAACTGTCATCCTGGTGTTCCACAAGCAGGTTGATTCATCAATGTGTGTCCCTTCCCTTGGATGGATGTTAAACTGGCATCCCATCTGTTGGCATTATTTGGTGGTTGTTATGAAGATCCCATGGTGTACTTTTACAAAGAGTAGGTGAGCTATTGTCAGCACCATGGCTAAATTCCAAATTCATGCCCTAACCGACAGAGGGCACTGCATCAACGACACAGCTACACCCTCAGCCAATGATGCTTACCCCCTCAGCCTTGTTCTGCATACAACAGATTAAAACGGCACTCGGTAGAGCAGATACCTCTGCCAGGCTGAACAGTTTACATTTTGTATCCCACTGATAGGCTGGATCTGCATCTGGACCTGAAATCTAAGGAGCTTGTTCTTGTCACTTACCCAACTCATCCATAAAGTTTTGTCATAATCTGTCCAAACTTTTTGAAATGTTACATATCGTTTTGGCCCCATCGTTTAAAGGTGAAAAATCACATAAAAATTATCAGATACAGATATGGATCCTCACCAAAATCGAATCACTTCTTCCTTGTTACACACCCAACCTGTCCACCAAGTTTTGTCCGAATCCGTCCATAACTTTTTTGAGATATGCTGCTGACAGACAAACATAGTGGTGAAAACATAATCACCGTCCACCTTTGATGACGTTGGTAAAAAAACAAGATACCATTTTCGTAAGTGTTATTCAAGTCGGAAAGAAGAGTTCATCTCTTTCATAAGATTAGACGTATGGTAGGTAGACAAGAAAACTTTGGTGAGTCTCAATGCCTGCAAATCGAGATCTGATCCTCAACAGAAAGTGGCCCTTCCTCTTCAGGCTTTTGCTCTGACTCTCACCCATCCTGCAGAAGTGGTCATGCACCAGATTTTTTAAACCCACAAGTCAATCGATCCTCTACTTGGCAGGTATAGTAGACTAGCCAACCGGTCGAAAAGGTGCGAGAAAAAGTGATGACGGCATTACGTGTTAATAGTTGGTACCCATGCTTAATCCAACCCACATGGGGTGGGAATAGGGTGTGACCGGATGTTATTCCCACTTTTGACCCGTGAGGTCATTTTTGGGGGTCATTAAGATCATACATGGGCCAAATAAGTATATTTCACCTAAATTTTGCTTCATCTTCAAAATGGGAAATCATAAACAGTTAGAACTTTCCCAGTTGATAGTTCATCATACTGGGCCCATATTGAGCCTATTTGCATAATCCTGGGAACAATGCACGATGGGGGAAATTCTAAAGGGAGGTTCCGAGGGGCCAGGACAAGTAGCATTTCCTCGGGTTTTTTTTCTGGATGAATCAATATTTTCCGACAATATAATACTGCATCATCACAGTAGATGTTTAAGATAGGCCTCGACTCAAACATGATGAACAGGATCAGTTTTCTACTTTCAGGAGGTAACAAGTTGGGCGAAAAGGTGTAAGATAAGGGAATAAGATACGTAAACACAAATGTGCATTTTCCGATATCTTTCTGAACCTTACCTTCTTTACAATCGATGAGCCTTTTCGTCCACTATCACAGAGTTATCGTAGCGGGCTTACCGACTATGTTCTTTTTCACCATCGTTCCAGTAAAATAGTCATTCATACCTCGACTGTAGTGCCATCTATACAGCATTGAAATGCATCGTGCTATCTGGACCCGGTGTAGAGCCATATACAGTATTTACAGTGTCATATGGTAATTCACATGTGTTTTGTTTGAGTTTGGTGAACTGGGTAATTTACATGTACTCCTCTTCCTTTATTTACAGAGTGAACATCGTTCATCTCATTGTTTAACGCCAATCCTATTATTTGACTGAAGACATGGAGCCTGGAACCGTCATCAAGCGCAAAAGTCAACATTGAAATATGGACTCCACATGCTGCTTCTTCTGCCAGAAACGAGCACCCACTGAAGACTTCCGCGTGGCTTGGGCTCAAGGGAAGATCAGGACTAAGGTCGTTCCAAGAGAGAGAATAAGATTTTGCGATACAAAGTATGCTGATGTTCTGGAGAGACTCGAAATGCTTCTGGAGCCGGAGTTTGATGCATCGAGTTAAAGTGACATGAGGCATGCGACAATTCTTTCAGTTCAGAAAGCAAACTGGCCAGATTGTGGAAACAACGTTTGCCTCTTATGAGTGTTGAGCATAACAGTGACCCACAGGTGTCTACCTCAAATGATCCTTCTCCCACCAAATGGCATAGTTGCTGACTTGCAATTGACTGGAGACTCTGCATGTTATGCCAACAAAAGGATAAAAGAAAGTTCCATGGAGTGGTGACCGGAAAAGTCAACTGGGATCATAGATTTTTTTTTCCCAAACTGATCCAGTGATAAACCTGAGATGAGCTGGCGTTTATAACCTTATAGCAGCTGAAGCTTATTGTCATCTCCAATGCTGTGTGCAATTTGTGCGGCAAAGTAAGCAAAGGGAATCAACATCAGTAGCTCATGGTGTTGCAAGGGATGCATGTCTGAACATGCTGTGTGAGGAACTGATCACAGGATTGTCCCGTGGTCATGTTTATGACATAAGTAAAGTCTGGAACAAATGTTTTGGACTGTTTAGAAGTATCGGTACTAGTTGTCTTCAGAGATACCAGTCTAAAAGGGCTATATTTCATGAAGAAGTACAGCACGTATTTTGGTCAAAAGCCAAATACGTTCGGCCTTTATCAAAATCATGTGTCCTGGTGTATTCTGGGGATGACTCAAACTTCATCATCGTGAAAGCCCTTTCAAAATCTCCACAGTTCACAGCATCTTCCTCTGAGTCAGAAGATGAGTATGGTGGTGCGATGGACCTTGACCAATCTTAACATTTTCCAGGCGATGGTGCATGTTCCTCTTGGGATTAGGCAGGATATGATGGATGCCCCAGGACATTCTACTACTTGGAAGAGGATTGATCGAGAACATGTTGAGCAGGTGATCCCAGACAATCTTTTTCTGTTCCTCTGCTTGTTTGGGGGCATAGATATGGTGCACGAAGGTATATGGAAGAAGATATTGATGTCAAACGAAAGGGGTGTAGCATTGCACAAGATATTGTATATGGAGTATGAAACAGTCGCAAGCTGACCTCAAAAGCATATCGGACTCGGTCTTGCTGTTCACCAGGCCACGCGATCAGAAGCCCTGGTCGATCTTCTACATGCTGCCATCCATACCACTGGAATAGACACTGTTTGGCGAATAGACACCAACATAACTGATAACATCCTCGATAGATACGCACAGAACGTATATGTGTACGTCCCAGACAATGTCATTCAAGGCCGGATGATCCATTGTTCATGTGATAACATCGAGGTCCTTGAGAAAACACTGGATGGAAAGAATACCTTTCATTGTACACAGATGGTTGTATGGCAAAGAGGGCCTCCCCCAAAGCTTATGTGTGAATAGGACTGTCAAATGTGTAAAGCATGAGTCACATTTGCTCTATGGCGAGGATACGGCAGCCGTACCCCCCTGAATTGACAGAAACGTGCGGCGGCTGCAGAGTTTCTGAGGTGGCCTCAGGGTGGCCCTATGCCATATGGCTATCTTTTACAGGCCATAGGGGTCTCCGTGGAATTAAAGTGCGGAGTTATAACTTTTTTTCATTTCTAGGTTAGCCGTAGCAATTTGACAAGCCGTAGCCATGACGTAGATGTGTTCCACGTCGACCGTACGGTGGGCTTGCTTGCGTTATTCGTGCGTTTTCCGTAGGCTCTTATCAATGAAAAATGAATTTTGCCAACCCCCAAAAAATTACAGGGGCTGTACTATTTCCACATTCGCCTTAGGGCCCCCCAGCGGTCGCCTTGTGGGCACCTTGAGGCTACCTTGTGTCTGCCTTGAAATTCTATGGCCGCCGCAGGGACGCCCTAAGGTCACCGTGCGACATCAAATCAAAGACCGTATGGCACCCCCACGTTTCCGGTCTCCACAATTTATAAATACCCCGTGCGGCTCCCCGAAAAATAAAAACATATGTGACTGCTACATTGTGTGACCGTGGAAATACTGCGGCTGCCCTATAATTGCTAGTGGCCCTCGATTTTTTAGACCCTACAGCCGCCGAGCCAAATGTGACTGAAGCATAACTCGACTAATTGAGGGGTGACCCACAGTGCCATGCATGCAGAGAAATGACCAGATTTTGCAAAGTATAAATTGCAGCACTGGATTCTGAGAAAAATGCAATTTTTGTTGCACTTTGCTATTAATTCATCTGTAAATTGAAAATTAAACAGTCGATACATCACGTTGTGTTAAATGAGGTGAGGAGATGAAGATTTTATCTGAAAGATGAACCTAAAGACCTAAAGATAAAGATTTCACATCCCCATAGAGCTCGATTTTTCTCATGTCATGAACAAACTTTGGTACATCATGGATGATGATGGTTGTGGTGAAGTTTCATCGGAATTGTGTTTGTAGTTTCGGAGGAGAAAGTAAATACCTATTTTGGGGGGCAACCCCTCTGTAGACCCCTTTAGACCTCAATTTGTTTTCAATGGTGTGAACAATCTTTGGTACATCACACATGACGAAGGTTGTGGTCAAGTTTCATTGAAAGTGTGTGTGTAGTTTCAGAGAAAAAAGCAAATACATGTTTTGGGGGGCAACCGCCCCTTACACCCCCTTACACTTCGATTATTCGAAGGTCATGCACAAACTTTGGTACACCACGGGTGATGAAGGTTGTGGTGAAGTTTCATCAGAATTGCATGTGTAGTTTCAGGGAAGAAAGCAAATTCCTATTTTGGGGGGCAACCCCTATAGACCTTCTTCGAGCCCGATGTTTTTTAACGCCATGAACAAACTTTGGTACATACAGTACACGGTGATGAACGTTGTGGTAAAGTTTCATCGAAACCTATGTGTGGTTTCAGAGAAGAAGTTGAAAGTATTTGTGGATGAACGGACGGACGGGCAATGCGCCATCCCACAAGCTCCCCGGAACTACGTTCCAGGTGAGCTACAAATGTTCCCCAAGCAATCGTGAAAGTGACCCTATCGCCATGGCGTGAAACGTCATCATTGCAAGAGAGAAATTGACTCGAACTACCAAGAAACGCATGCCGAAAATTAGCACAATGTCTTGAAGTGAAGGTTCTGGCAACGTAGCCATGACAGACAAACCTGTAACCACCCTCCTCAAGAAAAATTGGTTCGTACACCCTTGCACACGATGAGTCACCCCGCATGCCAAGCATCAGTGATATAGTACCATAATATCTGGGTCTAGATTCAAACCGACGCAAGGCAGCTCAAAGGGCAAATGCACCTCTACCTCCAGTCTGTCCTCTCAACCGAGTTTATTTAAAATCTATCTTTAGAAAAAAAAAATAATTACATGTTGCCATAACTAGCGGTGTAGATTTACATTGTTTCCATTCACATGGACAAAGCATGTTCTTTGGGATAAATGTCAAATACTGTCCTGGATTGTCTGGATTCTCGAGAATAGAGTGGAACAAATACGCCACCTCCTGTTGATATCAGGGATGTGTTCCATTAGCAACTGCTGCTTGCCAAGCGTCTTGCTCGATTTAAAGCATTCAAGCAAGCACTCCAACGGAACGTGGTGCTCGGCACCGCTTAACAACATGGTGGTCTCCATGGAAACAATGCCAACGTGATTGTCCAGCAAATGCTTGTCTAGGCCTCGTTTCCACTTTTTACTCGATCCTCTTATGAGAACTTCCCTAAACGAATTCATTGTGTTAGCAGCGGCTGCAGAGTACAGGAAGAAGGAAAGATAAATAAATAAATGAGGAGTGAGCAGGAAGTGCCCCCTACCACTGTGCATTTGGGGGAGGGAGGGAGGGGGTTTTGCATGTTTGCAGATTTTGAAGAACTGGGATGAAAAGTAGAAGTAAAAATTAAAGCATGAAATATCCATTTCAATAAAACAGGGGTATGAGCATGTACACATTACAGGGCATGGTTATGATCATTTCATTGATTGTATCATCGTTTTGATTCCTAGTGTGGCAGCTGTTTTTGCTAACAGAACGAAGCACCCCTCTTAATCGCTTGCTCCACTTGCCGAGCGTCTTGCAAAGCCGGAAAGACTGGCTTGGAAAGCGATGGCAAGCCGCTTGTTAACGGAACACACCCCAAGTCATGAACAGGTAAAATGCACAGACCGGTATTTGTGGGTTTGTTACTTGCAAAATCGAAGATTTTTCAAGTATATTAGTCGGTCGATTTTGTTATTCGGTCTGTCTGTCGCCTACAGGTCACAATTTTAAACCGACCTTCACGAAACTTCGCCACATGGTAGAGTTTGTCATAAGGAAGAAGCCTATTGTTTTTGAGGTCAAAAGGTTAACATAGGCCCAAGGTCAACAATTAAGGTGGTATTACTAAAATCCTCAATTTCCATCCGATTGACTTGAAATTTGAAGAGGATTTGCATATCGGGTCACTGAATTCAACCACCAATTATTTTTGAGGTCAGCATCGGCCAAAAGGTCAACATAGGCCGAATTTCTAAAATTATCAATTTTCATCCGATTCACTTGAAATTTGAAGAGTTGCATGTTTGGTCATTGAATTCCACCACCAATTATTTTTGAAGTCAAATTTGTTTTATGGATCTTGCAAGTATCGTGCTCTGCATGACATCTTCTTCTTGTTTGTTTGTCACAGTACTCCTCCTATAGTTCTGGAGCAATTTAATCCAGACTTGTATGTATTTGTCGTTAGCGTCAGCATAACTACAAGGGTTTGGGTCGTCAGCGTCTGGCCCATTGGCGTCGTCGTCTGGGTCGTCGGCATCTGCGTCTGGGTCAGCATCAGCATCACCATCGACGTTTGTGTTTGGGTCGTTGGCATCAGCATCAGCATCGACATCTGGGTCATCGTCGTCGGCGTCTGCATTGT
Organism: Eptatretus burgeri; assembly: GCF_056783735.1. Classification (NCBI taxonomy): domain Eukaryota; kingdom Metazoa; phylum Chordata; class Myxini; order Myxiniformes; family Myxinidae; genus Eptatretus; species Eptatretus burgeri. The sequence continues at coordinate 27,609,544 of NC_140976.1, read as the reverse complement.
CGTCGGCATTTGGATCATCGGCATCGACATGTGTGTCGCCGTCTGGGTTGTCGGCATTTGGGTCGGCATCAGCGTCTCGGTTGTTGTCGATGTTTGGGTCATCAGCATCAGCGTCTGGGTCGTCGTCGGCATCTGGGTCATTCATCATTGTCTAGGTCAGCTTTGTTGCATGCATTTGGGTCGTCCTCAGCATTGGCGTCTGGATCATTCACAGCATTTGGGTCATCGCCAACATCTGGGTCAGCTTTGTTACATGCATCTGGGCCGGCGTCGGCATCTAGGTTGGTGGCATCCTGGTCAGCCTCAGCGGCTTGAGTCAGCGTCCCCAGGCGAGATAGAGTGCCTGCAGAAAGTCTACTCCCAGTTTTAAATTTTTCACCTTTTGTTGCCTTACTGTCTGGAATTAAATTGCATTAAATCAGACTTTTCTCCCCCTTTGTTTATATATCTTAACCCACAACTTCCAAGTGAAAAACAAATTCTACAAATTTCAGAAAATTAATTTAAAATGCAAAACTAGAATATCGTGGTTGGATAAGGGACTCTCCTCCCCCCCCTCCCACGGGTTAATATTAGGTGGAAGCACCTTTGACAGCAATTACAGCTGTGAATCTGTTGGAATAGGTCTTCACCAACTTTCCACATGTTGATTGGGTAATATTCTCCCATTCTTCTGTACTTCTGTAAAGCTATTCATGCTCAGTCAAGTTGCGTGGGGAGCGTTGATGGACAGCAATCTTCTAGTCATGCGACAGATTTTCAATTGGATTTAGGTCGGGGCTCTGACTGAGCCACTGAAGGACATTTATCTTTTTGTTCTTTAGCCACTCCAGTTTTAGCTTTGGCTGTGTGCTTCGGGTCATTGTCATGCTGAAAGTTGAACTTCTGTCCCAATTTCAGCTTTATTGCAGAGGGCAGCAGGTTTTTCCTGTAGGATTTTTCTGTATTTTGCTCCATCCATTTTCCCTTCTGTCATGACAAGTTCCTCAGCCCCTGCTGATGAGAAGCATCTTCATAATATGATGCTGCCACCACCATGCTTCACAGTAGGGATGGTGTTCTTTGGGTGATGTGCTGTGTTGGGTTTGTGCCAAACGTAACGTTTTGCATTTAGGCCAAAAAGTTTCATCTTGGTTTCGTCAGACAACAAAACTTTTTGCCACCTGGCTTCAGAATCTCCGGCGTGGCTTTTTCACACCTCAAACGGGCCTCAAGGTGGGCTTTTTTGAGTAATGGCTTCCTTCTTGCCACCTTACGCACAGGCCAGACTTGTGGAGTGCTTTGGATATTGTTGTTACATGCACACACAGTGACCAGTCTTTGCCATAAAGGCCTGCAGCTCTTTTAAAGTTGCCACTGGCCTCTTCGTGGCCTCTCTGATCAGTATCCTCCTTGCTTGGTCATCCAGTTTGGAGGGACGGCCTCATCTTGGCAGTGTCTTGGTGGTACCATACACCTTTCACTTCTTAATGCCTGTCTTGACTGTGCTTCAAGGGATATTCAAGGCCTTTCAAATATTTTTATACCCATCTCTGATCTGTGCCTTCCCACAACTTTATCCCGGAGGTCTTCTGAAAGCTTCTTGATGTTCATGGTTGAGTGTTTGCTGTCAAATGCACTCCCCGGCAGAGGAAACCTACAGGAACAGCTGATTTTAATCTAAAATAATTAAAATCATTACAATTTAACACAGGTGGGGGCCAATTAACTTGGCGTGTGATTTTGAAGGTGATTGGTTACACCTTAGCTCATTTATAATTGCTTTTATTCGGGGGGTGGACACTCATCCAACCAATATATTGTTATGGTTTTGGGGTTAGATGGAATGATTTAATAGGGAAGTTTAGCATTGTGCAGGGTTGCTTGATCCATGGACGAGTAGAAGCATCTTGATGAAACTAAGTTGGGGAATCTGTGAGCTTAAGTGTTACGTGTCACCACACGAGGGGTGGTGTGATGTAAATTATCCTAGGGAGTAAAAATAAGTCCCCCAGTACGTAATTGCCCTCTGTGATTTTCCCTATGTTTTTTTATACTGCAAGGCAGGCAGTAAAGCTGGGAAACGCGTGCCTGAAACGACAACAAACAGGAAGCCCCACCTTCCAGGGTTTTGGGGCGAGCAGGCGATGCCCCGGAGGTGGAGGATATAGAGCGCAGAAGGAGAGTGGAGTGATCAAAGGTGCAGGAGAGGCTGGCGCATTGCACAAGGGGATTGTGGAAGGCTCCCATCTGGTTCGGCAGAACACAAACCCGAGGTCGGCGTGAGAACCACACGAGGTCGACGGGGATCAGCTCTGGCCCAAGCTGAGTACCAGTGTACTTAAAGTAGGGGGGGGGGTCTTTTCATTTTGTCACCCTTTGTATTTGTATCCGCGTGTGAGGCCTTGACCTAAGGGTTATTTATTTATTATTGGTATTATTTCCTTTCACATTATTGTCTGTAAATATTTGTGGATGTTCATTAAATGTATTGCTTTTGAAGAAACTATTCGTGTAATTGGCGTGGGTTCGCGAATTAAACCCTCTTGTGTTGTCCTGGTGCAGTGCTCCTGTGTATCCGTTCCATTCTCCGCAATCCTCCTTCTGTCCGTTCCATTCCGAGTAATCCTCAGCCTGTCCGCCGTTGCCCTCTGCCATGCCCTTCGAGCACGTGTTTAAATCTGTCGATCAACGTGTCCGTCTCCTAGTAATAAGGAACCACTCGGCCGTCCCGGAAGGTTAGTTGGTGTTAACCACCTGGCTCCGACAAATTTGGGTCGGGGGGTTAACTTGAACCCCAACCACTCCCGCGACAATATTCTAGTTTTGTATTGGTTCACGAGTGCCAGCCAGAGTGACCACTATAGTCGTAATGTCTGTGTGTCTGTCTGTCCAGAGCATAACTTGGTCGACTTTGATCCGATCTTGATGAAACCTGGTTATGTGTTCGATATCAATGTCTAGTTGTGTTTTCCTGGATGAGGGCGTGCTACGCCCATTGTGGGCAGAGCCACACCCCAAAAAATAGCCATTTTTAGGGGGTAGTCGGATTAAAAATCTATCTTCCCCGAGGGAATTGACTGAATGGAATGGGTTCTTCGGTATTTGAATAGCAAAATGAATGATCTAAAACTTGTCGTTGTCCGATTTTTCATTTTCGTCCCAAGGTCAAGGTCACAAGGTCAAAAACTTAGAAAATTGCGAATTTTGACATAAAAATCATACGACCGCCCAAACTTTGAGAGCTAGGATGACAATATTTTTTATGCATAATCTTGAGGTCATTCCCCACCTAAAGTCTTGAAACCATTTTTCTCCATCTCGAACACCTTGCCCGTGGCGTCCACTTCAAGTTTGTTTTTACGCTGATTTCATCAAAGTATGGATAATCCGAGGAGTGCGAAATGCCATATAGCCTATATGACGTTATATTGTTACTGGAATGTTCTAGAGGAAGTTTTGCACCAAAGGTCATAATCCTTGACCTTTGACCTTTAAAGGCCACAAAGGTCAAATTTTCAAAGTTGTCGGAATCAAACCGGGTTTTAGGCTTTCTTCGTCAAACTAACTCCAATAAGCTATAGCACGTATCCTGTTTCCTTATTTTAATGTCCACAACATTGTTTTGTGACCTTTAAAGGTTATGCAAAGGTCAAATTTTGAAAGTTGTTGAACGAAACCGATTTTCGACATTTTGCAAGCCAGCGACCAAAGCAGTCGCATCAACACAAATGATGAACAAGAACAATCACCATCAACACAAATGATGAACAAATGAGGTGTTGATTGAAGGCCACTATAATTAATTATAACTTGGTCAAAAATTATCACATTGTCTCATCCTTGACTTCTGAAACAATCTACTAGTCAAATACCGCTCGTGAACCATCGTCGTCTTCAGACTTGTTTTAAATTAATTTTCTGAAATTTGTCGAATTTTCTTTTCACTTGGAAATTGAGAGTTACGATGTGTAAATAAAGGTGGAAAAAGTCTGATTTAATATAATCTAATTCCAGGATACAAGGAAGAAAAGGTTAAAATTTTGAAAGAGGGTGTGGACTTTCTTTCGGTGCTGTCGCTCAAATGTGAGTGCACATACCTCTGAGCTATCCTGCTAGCCTAAAAGGTGTTTTTTTTTTGTTTTTTTTTTTTGTATACCTTGGTCGAGGCTCGTATGAGAGCTAACACACAACTCACAGCAAGGAGGCATGAGACAAGAGGGGTGGGAGTGGAAGGGACAAAACAGTGGGGAACAGACACATTAGGTGAACTGTGGAAGGGAGAGGGATGGGGATGGGACGGGGAACATGGCGAAGAGAAGATGGACATTTCAGGGACTTTCAGGAAGGAAAGCAGGAGAAATGAAGGAAGTGGGCTTGGGTGGATTATCGGGGGTAGAAAAGATCGAGGATTTGGATGCGGGAAGATAAGAGGTGGTGGTGAACAGCTGTTTTGAAAGCCTGGAGGGAAGAATGGGAAAGAATAGAGTGAGGAAGTTTATTCCAAAGGCGGGAAAAAAGAGGAATGAAAGAGTGAAGATGAGCAGTGATTCGTGATTTTGGTTGTTTTACCAGAAGGGGGTTGTTGGCGGACCTTGAGCGCCCTGTGGAAATGTGGTGGGGACAAATCGCAGAGAGAGCAGGGGGGGCAAGGCTGGAGAGGAGTCGGTAGAAGACAGAAAGACCACCGACCAACCTGCGGTGATTGAGTGAGAGGCCCAAAGACTCAGCTTCATTGCGGGAGATGCCGATGATCTTAAATGCCCTGGTTTCGACAGCGTGAAGCCGAGAAAGGTGGGAGGCAGGAGCACCAGCCCAGAGGGGAGAGCAGTACTCCATCAGGCTACGGACAAAAGCTTTGTAAGTGGTCAGGAGCTCAAGAGGGCCGAGGAACGACTTTGCACGACGGAGGATTCCCAGTCGGCGACTGCCTTTTGAGGCGAGGTTGGAAATGTGACTTTCCCAGGAAAGGTCATGGCAGATAGTGAGACCCAGAAGCTTGAAAGAAAAGACTTCTTCCAGAGGATTGTTGAGAAAGTGGATGGGGAGGGGGGGTTCTAAACGGTCCTTTCAAAGAGACATAGTGAGAGTGTGAGATTTGTCTGGATTGAAAGACATGTTCCACGTGTTGGACCAGTTTGTGATTTTATCCAGATCTGCAGTGAGCGAAGAAGCTGCTGCTTGCCGGTCTGAGGGATGACAGATGGTACGGCAGAGGGTGGAGTCGTCGGCAAAGAGAAATAGAGGATTTTCCAGAGAGTCCGAGAGATCATTGATGAAAACCAGAAAAAGAACAGAGCCCAGAACGCTACCTTGAGGAACTCCAGCCTGCACAGGAAGAGGGGATGAAAGAACTCCATTTAGGGCCACACGTTGACTGCGACAGGAGAGGAAGTCTGCGAGCCATGAGTGGAGATGGCCTTGAATACCATGGGAAGAGAGTTTGATGAGTAGTGCAGGGTGCCAGACTGTGTCAAAAGCACGTGATATGTCCAGGGATACGGCTCGGATTTCCTGTCTGGCATTGAGGACCTCCATCCATTGATGGGAGAGCAGAAGCAGCATATCCAGGGTAGAGTGACCTTGTCTGAAACCAAATTGATGATTGGAAATCAAGCCATTGGAGAAGAGGAAGGATTTCATGTCTGAAGCGATGATGGATTCCATAACCTTGCTGATGATTGGGAGAAGGCTGATTGGTCTGTAGTTACAGGGATCTGTTTTTGCACCTTTTTTATGTAGGGCAGTGATGTTAGCAGATTTCCAAGCAGATGGCAGATGACCTTGGGCAAATGAGAGGGTGAATAGAACAGAGAGAGGCTGAGCAAGAGCAGAAGAGCAGGCTTTGAGGACACGTGGGCTGATGCCGTCTGGACCGGTTGCAGAATCTGACTCGAGGTTTGAAAGCAAGCTCTCCACCTTGTCAGGAGAAAAGGATACAGAGTCCAGGGACAGTTGGGTGCGACTGGGTAAAGTGGGTAGAGATAGTGATGGGTTTAGGACACAAGATTTAGCTGCAAACACCGAGTTTAGACATTCAGCTTTATCACGTGTGGAATCAGCAGTGCGGCCATTTGAGGTAAGGGAGGGGATGGAGGGGGAACATACACCAGAAACAGATTTGATTAAACGCCACCAGGATTTTGAGGAGGGAGAGAGGTTTGAGAGTTCAGACTTGAGATGAGAAAGATGTTGTTTTCTGGCTCTCCTAAGGGTAGATACACACTTGTTCCGAGCTTTGTGGAAAGAACTGAGATTGCCCTCAGTTGGGTTTGCTTTCCATGAGGCAAAGGCAAGTTGTTTCAGGACAACTGCCTCGCCACAAGCTTCAGTAAACCAAGGGCGGGAGGAAGGGTAAGACAACTGAACACGAGAGGGGATAAATCTGTGCATGAGGGAGAGCAAGTTTCTTTGAAAGAATTCCCAGGATGAGTTGATGTTTGAGAAAGTAGTGATAGGAGACCAGTCTGTCAGTTTGATGGCTGCTCGGAGACCCTGCCAGTCGGCTTGAGTGAAATGCCAGACTCGACGGCGGTGAGGTGGTTCTCTGATAACAGCCAGAGAGATGTCCACTTTGACAAGGACGTGGTCAGAAGAACCAATTGGAGCGAAGGAAGAGCAGCAGATATTGTCAGGGAAATTTGTCAAAATCAGATCCAGAAGAGATGGAGTACCATTGGTTGAGATCCGGGTCGGGAAGTTGACCGATTGAGTCAGTCCCAATGAGTCGCAGAAAGCTTTTGCTGAGGTGCCATGGCAGGTGAGAGAGGTACCCACACCGAGCCAACTGGCGTGATGACAATTGAAGTCACCACATAAGAGGAAGAGAGAGTTTGGATGAGAAGATAGAAGATGGTCCATGTTTTCGGATAGTGAGGTGTAGATGGAGTCATCACTGTTCGGTGGACGGTACAGTACACATATAAACATGAGGTGGGAGTGGAGGGGAAGCTGAAGCCAGAGGTATTCCTGGGGGTGTGGGGGAGTGAGAGCAGTGCATGGAGAGTGAGGAATAGAGTCTTTGATGAAGAGAGCAACACCTCCACCAGGACGAGGCTCAGGTCTGTCATACCGTAAGAGGGAGTAACCAGGGAGAGATACTTGGGAGTCAGACACGTCTTGGGAGAGGAAAGTTTCTGTTAGGCAGATAATGTCTGGTTTGTCAGTGGCAACCTGTATGGAAAGATCTGAAAGGTTTGAGCGAAGGCCCCGGATATTTGAGGTCCACACTTTTAATGAAGAGGAAGGGGAGGAGGCTTTGGGTGCAGGAGGTGGGGGGGGAGGGGAGGGTAGGACAAGGGACGAGGGGGGCAGGTAAGGAGGGTTGCTGAAGGAGTTTGGGGTATTGCAGAACAGCAAGGGGAGGGGGCTGAATGAGGAGGAGAAAAGGCTCTGTGGTGCTGGGGGAGAGGGGGCACAAGAGACAAGGAAGAAGGCAGTTGAGGATTTGAGGTGGAGTGAAGAGATGGAGGTGAGAGGGCAGTGGAGGGAGGCAGGTTGGTGGATGAGAGGGGGGGCAACTTTGAGAAGGAAGAATGAGGGGGATGAAAGGTGGGAGAAAGGTGAGGGGGGTTTTTTGAGAGAGGTGAGAGGGAGGTTTGGAGGGAGAAGAGTGGGATGGTTGCTTTGAGAGTGAGAGTGAGGGGTGAGGGGGGTTTGTTGGCACTGAAGTTGGAAAAAAAGAATGTTTGATGGAAAGCGAGCATCCATGGCAAACTGTGGTTTTTAAAAGTTTTAGGTCAGAGATGCGATTTAACACAATTCTTGATGGATGCAATGAAGGCGAATTCAGAGCATGGAGAGCAGAATATGGAGAGCATGGAGAGCGAACTGTTAAAATAGCAGAAGAGTAGTGCATTGTGAAACAGTAAAGAGTACCACATGTGTGAGAGAGGAAGATGAAGCATTATAAGATCGTTTTTGTAGTTAAAAATAATGTATGAGAGAGTTCAACAGATTAGGTCATGGAAGTGGAAAAAAAAAAAAAATCGAGGAAGAAGACGAGGAGGAGGTTAAGAGGAAGAAGAAGAAGAAGAAGAAGCAGAATCGGGAGAAGGTGAGCGTGTTGTTGTTGTTGTTGGGTATATATATATATATTTTTTTTGTTGTTAATATTAATATATGAGAGAGTTCAACAGATTAGGTCATGGAAGTGTAAAAAAAAAAAAAAAAAAGAGGAAGAAGACGAGGAGGAAGTTAAGAAGAAGAAGCAGAATCGGGAGAAGGTGTGCGTGTTGTTGTTGTTGTGGGGTATTTTTTTTATTTTATTTATTTTTATTTTTTTTTTTATTTTTATTTTTTTTTTTTTTGATAAGAAAGAGATTAGTTGGGAGAATGGGGGATGTTTGGAAAGTGGGGAGGATCAAAATTGAAGGTAATGGGGAGGATAGAAATTGAAGGTAATGGGGAGAAAAAACAAACAAACAAAAAAAAACGATCGAACACCGAGTGGAACCGGTAGGCCTCAAGCCTAGGCCTAGGCCTCAAGCACCAGATAAGAACGTCGACAAAAATACTCACAAAATAGCACGATTTTTGAAACAAAACCGAACTAGCAACACACAGTAACATGTAGGTGAGAAAATTAAACAGTTAAAACGGGACAAATAACAACCGGAAACTTAGCTTTGAGAACGTCAGCAGGGAGACCCAAAGGAGACCTCTCGCTGCTCTAAAACCGGAACCGGAAGTCTCAATGTGTACCAATCATAATTAAATGATAAGGTGAACAAATAAGACAATATGACACCATGGGAGTTTTAGGATGCAACTTACCTGCCAATTTCAGAGCACTTCCTCACATCAGTTGCAATTGCTGCATTTTTGTAACTGTAAGTTGAAGATGACACCTGACTGTGCAGGCCAAAGTAGAGTCCGCAGATGGTACATACAAGGATGACCACAATGATAATCACGTTTATTATCGTTGCTGTATTCTTCTGCATTTTCCTGCAAAACAGCCATCTTTAATATTATTTTTGATGCCATACCTCTCAAGCACCAAATGCCCCCAGACAAGTGTGTCCACTAGTTTGGAATTTTTCTTTACATGAGTAGATCATATCCATGCAGAGGAAATTAATGTAGACAAAAATGAATGAAACCATGTGAACTTATTATGTGCAATACTAACAGCTTACCCATCCTTTGGGTGGAGATTGTATGTGAAGTGGATAAAGTGTATGCTATATTGAAATAAAACCTGATGGATGGACCTGATGTGCATCCATGATAAGAGGCAGGGAATCCCAGGATGTTAGTGTGTGAAACATCTGCTCCTTATGGAGAGTACTAACCCCCACCAGCCACTTGCACAATGGCATGTGTATTCATATTGTGGTGTTCTGCCTGAAGGCAGGTTCAGTACTGCTGAAGCAGTTTCTTGCTCAGAGTAAACTTGGAGCACTTGTAGAAAAATCATGGCATACTGACATCATACATCATCGACTAGCTCGAGGAGTGTCGCAACACAGAAGCCTGCATCCAAGGTGCTGTATTCTTCATGCCCTATCTTGAAGATGAAGCTCTGCATATTTTGTCAGAAAGTGTATTATTTATTTATTTGTTTATTTGTATGTAGCTTGTGGCTTCTGGGGGTGCAGCTGTGCTACTGATGCAATGCCCCCTGTTACCAGTAAGCTGGTACTCATTTCACCCACCTCAGAAGGATGACAGGCTGAGTCAACCTACCTGGTGTTAATTCACTGACACAACAGGGGCTTGAACTCAAGACCCTAACATTTTAAGCCAGCCACCATAACCATTAATCCAACACCAGGCTAGAAAGTGTATGATTAGAAACGACAAAAAGCTGTGCAAAATATTAACATATGATGGTGTGCAAACAGTAAAGAATGTTCTCAAAGTGCGTGGTGGCATTGCGCTGCTATCTAAAATAGCTGAGGCTGACCTTATCCCTACAACAAGGGAGAGCTTGGTACAACACACCAAGAGAGCAGGCTATCAGAGCTTTAGTTGGAAGAAAGCCCTGGAAGCTAAACCACACATTGCTTCACCTGATGGCCATGGATGGCTCATACAAGACGGCGCCATTGCTCCGACACTGATGACTCAGCACATGACACTCTGCTAGAACTTGGCAGATGCAGATACACAAGGGGTGCACAAGGGATTACAAGTGCTGCAAGAATCGTCTGGCATGCACTCTCGAGCATGCAACTGCACAGGACGTGAAGATGATCAAAATCCGAACAAAATGGACATTGATCAAACTGACAGTGACTCGGATGAGGATTAATTGTGTTGACATTCAAGTACATTAAATGGATCCATTATCTTACTTTTTGAAACTTTTTTTTCGAGCCATAAGATTTTGTGGACTTCACATGGATTGTTTATAACTTGTATCTTGTGGCCTCATATGTCATTTCTCCCAGCCATGGCTTCAAGTGTGAAGTGCGGTGTTTCCCTCGACATCCTTACGGCCCAATTGTGACCTTCATTCGAAGCATAACCCCACTTGTAACACTCATCTTTCAGCTGTCAGCCTGGGTTTGAATCTCGACCCAACTATAAACTGTCATCCCATTTTTTCATATGCAGGATGATTCATCAATGTATGCCGTCCCTTGGATGGACGTTAAACTGGGCATCCCATCTTCCGGTATAAGTTGGTGGACTTTAAAGATTCTACGGTGTTTCTATGGACTATGGTGTTTATCTGATTCTATGGACTTTAAAGATCGTGAAGAGTAAGTGGGTTTTGAACGAATTCCAAATTACTGCTCTAAACTTAGTCGAAAGTGAGGCCTGGGCAGCTGGTTTGTGAAAGCCAAATACCAGGATCTCAAAAATTAGGTCAAGAGGACTTGGAAATTGAAGAAAGCTGAAATTGTATCAGTGATAGTCAGGGCTACGGGAATGATAAAGAAAATCCTTACTGAGTATTAAAAATCATTCCGGGGAATATCACAACAAACCAGCTACAAGTGGAGAACATCAGAGGTTCAGTGAAGATTCTGAAAAGGGCCCTTGGAATGAGGCGATGAGAACAAAGTTTCACATTCTGGTTCATGAATCATCATCCTTTATCAAAAAGGAGGTGGACATTGAGTTCTGGGAGAACTTCCACCAACTTCCTGAAAGCGGCAAATGGAGATAACAACCGACACGGAATGTCTTCACTGCAGAACAAAGTGATCGCAAGAAATCAAAATAATGAAACTGAAGTAACAAAACTAAACAGATGAAAAACACAACAGTCGAGAACAGCTATTCCAGACTTTGGCAGAAAAAAGATTCCCACATTTAGGTCCTCTTCCAACCACGAAGTGAAAGTATGTTTGAAGAAGATGCCAATGAAGCCAAAAACAAATGATAGGGCAAATCCAAACAAGAACAGATTGTTTTACATCGCAAATGTAAAGTCCAATGTGTACCAGTTTCTTTTGTTTTCTACCCTTCTATCAGTTTGTAAATTTATATCATCATCATTCATTTTGTTCAAATCAGTACTTTTCGTTTTTTTGTTTTCTTTCTTTCTTACTTTCTTTGTTTACCTTTAATTTTAGTCTGTTTTTGTCAGACACGTTCACAATTTATATGGCAAATGTGTGGCATTATTCGTTCAGTTATAGACAGCAAGATATGAATCTACCACAGTCAGAAGTTACATTACCGTAAAATAGGAATTTCATCATCGTACTCCTGCAATAGAAACAATGGTCCAATGTGGAGGATATCCATAACTGATGGTCACATGTTTTACAAATTTTAAATGAATCGCTTATTCTGCTTGAAAGGCTACTCAATGAATCTCACAAGACCAGTCTTGGCATGAGGCTTAAATGTCCTTCACCCAACTTAGCACTAACATGTGAAGTAGTCTGGAGGCCCAGAGGTTTGTTATCACTTTATAAATTAGTCTTGTTTTCCTTTTTATTTGCACGTGTTGGGGTCCGAGTTTTCGTGATTGTTGTTGTGACCGAAACTGCAAATGCCCCTTGCAAGGCTGGTTATCCCTGCCCAGAGTATGGGGGTAACCAGCGAGTATATCCATCCATCCATTGGGACCATACTCTGTGCAGAGCGTTGGTGCTGCCTAAGCAGTCTCCTTGGCTATTGCACACAATTCTGGACGGGTCGCCACTCCGACACAGGATACCAGCAAGCTGGCACTCATTTTGCAGACCTCGGAACGACGACAGGCAGAGTCAACCCCACCTGGTATTAATTTAACAGCTGAGTGGGATGTGAACTCACCCAGCAGGCACATGACGTCAGTATGGAAGATTCACGACGTCGGGAATAGGCCGCTTGGTTGTACAACCAGATCACGACGCGGTACAGCCGCAGCGCGATTATCCAAAACTTTTTCTGCCTCATGTGGTTACAGGGTGAGCGCATTGCCACCTCGTAACGTGTGATTGTGCCTGCCTTTCACTGGAGGAGAGATCTGATCGGCTAATTGCTATTTCCGCATCACGAGCCGCCATTTGCAAAGTTTGGTTTAACTTGTGAACTTTCCACTGTTTCTGAGTGTGGCAGACAATCCGCTTTAATCTGCAGAAGACTTTACCTTTTTTAGTTAAAGTTATCTTCCGCCATGATCATTTTTGGTAAGTATAATATTATAAATCGATTTCATGTGTCTTAGCTTTTATTTTTGGACGTTTTTAAGATCACAGAATCCATGATGTGTTCCTGTTACTGGCGTGATGGAATCTATATCGTTACATTCAATGGAAACTCTCCCGGGCCCTTTGGGGCACTCGATCGTGGTTCGAGCGTTGGACTCGGGAACGGCATCTGACGATCGAATCCTCCGGCACCCGATTTCATCATTCGTTTATCATGTTTAGCTGTCGCTGATATGGCCTTGATATGGCGCTGATATGGCCCTGATATGGCCTTGATATGGCCCTGATATGGCGCTGATATGGCCCTGATATGGCCCTGATATGGCCCTGATATGGCCCTGATATGGCCTTGATATGGCCTTGATATGGCCCTGATCGTGTGTACAAATCGACGGTAAATATAATCAATTCATTTTTTCGTGGGCCTGGTGAAAAAAAAACACCGGTCTGTGGCAAAAAAGGGGAACTCTGTGAAAATTACTTTGGGCAAGTTTGGTTCAGAACCTTTTAAAATACTTTACTGGTGTGGCTAATGCTTCGGCTGTTCGGGTCCGACGAATTAGGCCAAAAAAAAAAAAATGTTGCATTGGCGTAACCCGCCCGACCCTAAAAATTCCGCCGACCCTTCATTTTTTTTTTGTTTTTTTGCTATCGAAAAATTTTGCCGACCCTATTTTATTGCTATTTTTGTTGTTTTGCTATCGTTTTCAAGTATCTTGTTGATTGTGATCGCGATCGCAAAAACCCGGAAGTGTTTCGGACAGAACCCGCCGACAAAAAGGGTGGTACTCGAGCCGGGGGAGATTTTGGGAGGGATTTATTAGGATAAAAAAAAAAAAAAAAAAAGATCCCAACCGACCTACCCTATTTTTCAGTGACCCGTTACGCCAATGCAACATTTTTTTTTTTGGCCTTACCGCATTATACCACAATGTAACAAATTTAAAGTTCCACTGCCCTTAAAAAAGCCTCAATTAATATTAGTTTTATAATATACCAGTACGTGCCCGTACGCACGTGCCCGTACGTGCAAAAAAAATTAAATAAAAATAAATAAATAAAAACTTTCAAACCACGAGCCAGAAACAACAACCACACAGGCCGTTCCTTCGCTCTCGCGTGCCCGTACGTGCGTGCCCATACATGCAACCCCCCCCTCCAAAAAAAAAAAATTTCAAACCGCGAGCCAGAAACAACCACACAGGCCGTTCCTTCGCTCTCGCATGCCCGTACGTGCAAACCCCTCCCCAAAAAACAACAACAAAGAAACTTTCAAACAGACACACAGGCCGTTCCTTCGCTCTGTAAACGACGACTGGATTGGGGCATTGTGTTTATCTATAAATGCGCATAAGAAATCGAGAAATTATTAGAATACAGTCAGTCATCACTATCCGGAAGTGGTGCGTGCCCGTACGGAATGTTCACATGCATTTCACGAATTATCGCTTGTATTGAAGTAACAACTGCTGTGATACTTCCACACACAGTTAATTAAAATCCAAATTAAAATCAAGTTTACCTCCCTGTCTTTGCTAGCCATGACATTCGCTGCCATTGACCATTGCCACTCCTACGCCACGGGAACTAAGGCACCGATCCCCATCGTAACCGGTGTTGGGGAATTATGCCTCTTTTTGACAAGTGGCCCTTGCTTCAGTCTGACTAGGTTAAAGTGTTTGTTTTTTTTCCTCTCTACTTTTCATTTATTAAAATTGTTAAGGCCTAAGACCTCGTGTTAATCTTGTATTTCTTTGCCACTTCTGGACGTTTGTTTAATTATTTGCTAGTCCAAGGTGACTGGTCTGATAAGACTGTACTTTTGCCGAAATGCTATCAAAACCCTCTCGACTCTCAAAATGTATATATATATATATATATATATATATATATATATATATATATATATATATATATATATATATATATATATATATATATACATATGAGGGAGAGGTTCTTTGTGGGGAGAGGCTACAAGGGTGAGAATAAACTGGTGGACATTGATTTATCGGTGTCTGTGATTTTATAACGGGATTTTAAAACCGAATCGGCTAAACGTTAAAGCCTCACAACTTAAATAAGATTCCACAACAACCTGAAGAATTCTACAATGATCACTACGAGGTGCCAGAGAGAAAAAAAATCCTCAACACCGGCACGGCACGTGACGTCATCGTCGGCCGGCCGCGCACCGGCCCACGCAGCAACGTGTCCTGTCATTGGTTGCTAAATAAATGGCCATAACTTGGGAACCACTTGTCCGATTAATATCAAACCTTGAAAAGGCACATCCTCAGGTCCCCAGAAATATACCTGGCAAGTGTCAATTAGATCAGACCAGTGGTTGTCGAGAAACAGCAGTCGCAGACACACACACACACACACACACACACACACACACACACACACACACACACACACACACACACACACACACACACACACACACACACACAGCTGGAATTATAGATAGATTATTTTTTATGTCCTCTTTTAAAGAGTTAGGCCGAACCAAAGGCAAAAGGAAAACAATTGTCAGTTATTGTTCGCCGAAAAATGTGGTTTTGTCAAAAAATATTAACCCCTTGGCCGCCGACAAACTGCCGCTTGTAACAATGAAGCCTTCATTGCGGTAGTTTGTCACTATTGGGCAATTGCTCAAGTTTTTCGGTGCACAATTGTTTTCCTTTGGTAAAACGGTTCTCAAAAGACATGAAAATAACTTTATATTATGAAGAATAATGTTAATTGAGGATTTTTAAGGGCAGTTGAACTTTAAATTTGTTACAAGCTGCTTCAAACACTGGTGTACTAAATTGTTTTTATTTTCTAAAATAAGGGTGATATCCAATGCTGTGATGTCCACATACAATTTGTGTGGAAAGACTGGGAAGAGACCTTTCCGGAACCTGAATTTTTATAAAGTTGTCAGAGGTAATGAATTCTGCTAAATGCCAGTTTATAATGTGCATGACTTGAGCGTAATTCACATTGCAAGTCTTGTTTGATTATCATAAAGCCCAATATATACGAAGTGGAAATTCTTGTTATTTTTCAGACAGTACCATGGCCAGTCAGCCAACAGCAACGGGGGTGGCTGTGGACACTGCCATATCACAACATTTGAAATATGCCCCTGATCAGCATGGAGGTACGGGCAGGAACAAGCCCTCATGTAATAATAACGAGTAACAGCAACACGATGTGCCAGTCCACGTCCTTGATTATTAAGAATTTGCAGCATAGTTAATTGTAATCTTGTATGTTGGAAACCCAGCCTAAGTTTACGTTGTGAAAATATTTACATGTACTTTTATGGATTATGAAGTTATTTTATTTTCTTGTGAAATTAAGATTGAAAACACCCAACAAATTAATTTTTTTGTGCTTTGGAATTCTTTATGTGAGATGCATTCAAAATTGTGTTCTCATACTTAATGATGTTAGATTTAGATTTTTTTCTTTGTATGAGCACACACACATAGATATATATTTGGTCTCATTGATTTGCCTGATTGTAATTCAGTTTTATATAATTTTATGCACTGTTTATATCATGTCAAGTATCATCTGTTTAAAGGTCCCATGACACACAAAAGTACTGAAATTGCATATATATATATATATATATATATATATATATATATGTCCTATCGGAGTTTTTCATCGTGATTATTGATCTGACAATGTTTTTTTTCACAATACTCATTCTGTAAAATGTAAAATTTAAAAAACAAACCTCTTAGGGAACACCCCTAAAAATTCTGCCGAAATCTACTGAACGACGCGTAACCCACATGACGTCAACTCCAGAACAACAAAGGCTGCACACAAATTACTCCGGTTGGTGGTCTACGTGATTGTATTGGCTTTCTGTTTCCACATTTGATTGGTCGACTTAAACGCTTCGTTCATTTCTGCTTTAAAAAAAAATCAAACATTTGGTTTTGAATAATGGATGACATGGACTTTGATTTGTCTGGTAGCGACAGTGAGTGTGAGAGAAATGAAGGATTTTGGTCTGAATCAGATGGAGAATTGTCGGATAACATACTCGCGGGAGGTGAAGTTCCGGCATCTGGAAATGGAATACGGCCTTAACGGTTCGAGCCCGAAGCAGGACAAGAAGAGGAAACTGGCGATGAAATTCCCGGCATTCATGATGATCGAGAGGACATTGAAGGAAGATTTGGCAATATCAACTGGTTCGTCTAAATCCTATTCGTAATTCAATAATGTAAATTCGACTTGCATACTGCTCGATACCAGAAATATTTCAGTGAGGTGACATGACCAGTGCAGTGCAGCGGATATGTTGCTCCGCGGCGAATGAATCGCAAGCAAGGCCAGCCCATGTCATCGGCCGTATCTCTCCGCGCATGAAACGAAGCAATCTCGCTGTCCAGATACGATGAAAACTTGTGTGCAGAACACACCTTGCCACACAATTGTCGAGAGTAGTCCGATAAATCTGACGTTCTGTTGCATTTTTATTTATTTTATTCCTACTGTCGTCATGTAGCGCCAGTAGAAAACAATGAAGAAAAGAGAATAATAAAAGAAAGTTACAGCACGTCAGATTTATCGGACGAGTTGGACGGACGACGGATTTATCGGACGAGTTTAGACTCTAGAGTTGACAAGTAACTTGTATTAGCATGCACACAATGTATAAGTCAATGCGTAAGAGTCCCGAGGCTATGAGGCTGTGTAATAGGACAGATAAATTTGTGTTTCATAGTTGTGCCAACATATTTTTCCCTGTTCATTTATTACAGCATTTTGGCTAAATGTTAATGAATAGCAAGCCAATGGAAGCAGTACCTTCACTTTAGAATAAACCCATGTATGTCGAGTGCAGCCATACCTGGCTTGCATGTATGTGGAATCGTACCCATCCCAGGAGGCTGGTTTCAACGAACAATTCAATAAGCTGCAAAATGTGGGTGCAGGTTTTTCACATTGTTTGATTTTAAAATTATCTCCTTGCGCCTTGAAATGATGCAATATTCATCTTTAGTATTTTACTTGTATGTCCCTGTAAGTTTCATTTTTATTGGAAAGGTTCAACAGTCACATTTAATATTTTGTGGACATGGTATAGCCCTTTATTGTGCATACATGTATTGGATTTGTACACGACTACGACAAGGTAGTAAAGGGATAAATAATTGCCTCGTGATTGTTGTGCATACACGGCTCAGAAGCAGAATTTCTTGTCTCTGTGTGTGAGGAAACTTCTGCGAAACAATCACAGGAATTAAGAAGATCAGTGAGATAGCAAACACATGTGCACAATGCATTTGTACGTACTTTATACGGCGCGCGACATCTAGTCAATCCACCCTGTGCGAGTCGCGTTCTGGAGATGATGTCAACGGTGATGTGACCTGCAGTTCGCTGAACTCCACTTTTTTGAGGGGTGGGGCACAGCAAGTTGTGAAAAGCACTACAAATGTTCGAAATATTGGTCTAATTATCCCATTGTTGATTTTCAAAAAGAAACATGGGTGATTTCTTCACTAGGAAGGTCAAGTTAATATATAAATAACCAGAAACTTTTGAGTGTCATGGGACCTTTAAGTCTTTTTGCACCTCATTCTATTGATGCCCGCTGTGGGACATAACAAGTAAAAATATTTCTAAATTATATATATCATGGAGAAATTCTATCGAAAGGTGTTTGACTTCCCTAGTAGGACCCATATTGTACTCTTTTACCAGTCATTGCTGAATTTATACCCATTGAATTTCAACTATTATGTCGAATAGCAAAATTTATATGTGGTTCTTCGTCTTCTCATAATTCTTACCTGAGGTTGCCTAATTATGAATCTTGCAACAATGGGAAGTATGTCATCAGTAGCTAAAACTTTATTTACATTTTATATAAATGCAAGTTATCGGTCAATACCTTTTATGCTCCTAATGCCCATAATGTATGCATGCATAGAATTATCAGCAGTTTTACTAACACTGCATGATGATGTTATTGTACTTAAAGGTGCCTTTGTGCAGTCAATTATATTTGAGAGAGAAGCTCTACAGTTCTTCTCTGGAGCAGAACTTTATGAATTTGAATTGTTAACTGTGCTTTGCACAAAGTGAATTTGTCAAAAAGGTATTTATGACTTTTACCCATGTGGTATTTTTTTTTTATTCCCCATTTTTAGTATATGTTTCTCAATTGCAATGGTATCTACTTTTATTCATTGTATGTTTGTATTCGAGTGTGCTTTTTTGGTACGAATAAAGATATTATTATTGTTAATACTGCTTGTATATTTTTGCCACAATCATGCTCTGCGTGATACATGATTATAAATGATTATGAATTACAGTTGTTTTCAAGTTGTCATCATTATGTGTTACTGTGCAACGTAATGATGTTGCAATACAACTTCAATGTTTTGATAATGGCACCGGTGGAACAGCGGTGCTCCGCTGGCCCCAGACCTACGGGTCGAGGGCTCCATCAAGCTGGAAGCTGAAGGGTGTCATGCACTGCAATGTTCGTTTCTTTGGCGTGCAAATAAAAGGTTAAAAACAAAAACTCCATTTTATGAACGTTGTGATAAAGTTGAAAAATAACGTCATGCTTCAATGTTGTGACAACGTTGAAATCTGACGTCATGGGTGTTGCAAAAACAACTTCCCACTGACTCAATTCTGACGTCAGGATAGAACCGGCAAACGACGTTGCAACAACGTTGTGTGCCTGCTGGGATGATTACCTCCACCACCGAAGGTGGATGGAGGTTATATGTTTTCACTCATGTCTGTTTGTCTGTGAGCAGGATATCTCAAAAAGTTGTGGACAGATTCTCTCTCGATCTCTCTCGATCTCTCTCTCCCCCTCCCTCCCTCAATATGTTTGCTGTCCATCCGTCCCACCTGTAGTTTTTCAGACTTTTTTTTCCCCCCAGACCCTTCAACTTATTCAAGTGAAACTTGGTAAACGGCTTTATTACGATAAGTTACAGAACAAGTTCAAGTTTCAGTGAATTTGGTCAATTATTCACAGTTATGCCCTTTTTGGCTTTTTCAACTGCGAAAATGTCACATCGGCAGGGTACATGTTTAGCAAAGCAATTCTTGCTCTTGTCATTGTTATTTGGACTGACAGCCTTTAACAATTGCTTTATATCACTCTGCATGCACAATCACGATGACCTGACATATAATTTTGCCAACTTCAGAGCCAAAGTACTGATAAACTGCAGGTCTCATCCTCTCTCTCCCTCCTCTCCTTTGTGGCAGTTACAGTTTGACCACCTGCCACACTGCACCACACAAGTTTCACCCATTAGTGATTTGGTGATTGTTCCTTCCCAACACAACATACAAAGCAGTCGAATATTCCTCTCTATAATTGCACAACTTTTCTACAACTACAGTCTCCTTATAGTTTCAAACCACACTGGCTAAGCATCCTCGAAGATTATTTGAATTTCAGCTAAACCAACAAAAAGTGTTTCTCATGTGAAAGACGGCAGAAATATTTTTAGTGGATAGAACTGAAATGGCACTCAGTAGACCGCATACCTCCATCAGGCTGAACAGTTTACATTTTGTATCCCACGGATAGGCCGGATTTGGAACCGGAGCATAAATAAAATCTAATCAGCTTGTTCTTGTCAATGACCCAACTCATCCACCAAGTTTTGTCATAAACCCATTCATAACTTTTTGAGATATCGTACTTTACTGTATATCACTTTTGGCGTATCACTCTATGGTGAAGAATCACTTTAGAAATTATAGGATTCGGATCGTCACCAAAATCTCATCAGTTCTTCGTTGTCACGCACCCAACTTCATCCGAATCTGTCCATAAATTTTTGAGATATTCTGCACACAGACAGATATGGGTGAAAAAATAACTCCGTCCATCACAGATGGTGGAAGTAACAAAACAAAATGAAACTTTTCACCGAGGAATGTGTGCGTACAAAAACTTCACATTTATAAATCAGTGATGAACATAAAATGTGGAATGTACAAAGTTGATCATAAATAAACTTACACACAAGTTTATCACTCTTACCTCCTTGCCAGTGCTAAAAAGTTACCTTCTCAGAATGCGTTGTAGTTTGTAATAATTTCCTGCTTTTCGAAAGAGAAAGTGAATTTAAACTTGATTAAATTGCCAAGTGCACGTTGCAGTCTTGAAAGCCAACAACCTTCAGCATGCTTATACTACTGTATGTTCTTTAAATCCTTCAACCTCTCTCCCCACAAACCTCTTGCTGCCACGCCCCCTTTTCTTCACCTCCCTCCTTTAACATCAAAGTTCAAAGACAATTGCAGATTACAACATTTTTCACCTTCATGCCAAATCTCAGTTTTACAACTTAATATTCACCAATTCACTGTACATTGTTTATCGGGACTAAACTTTGTGGGCAAAAAAGCAAAAGTTTTAATTCACATCTTAATGCTTCCAGTCCTGAAAAAAAGGCCAAGGTCCCCAATCCCTCAGAATTGCCAGACGCACTCATCGAATGTTGCCCTGTACAGGACGTCGACTTTTCAGGTTTATTTTTGTATACAGAGTCGAGGCTCATAGAGGAACTATAACACAGAATGGACCAGAACATAACAGAACAGAACAAAAAATAATATTAGAAAAAGAGGGGGAAGGGGACAAAATAGAGGGAGACTTGGAGAAATAATGGATGTGGAGAAGAATGAGAGCAAGGGCAGTGGAAAGAAGAAAGATGCAGCGAACAGGTTGTATACAGGTGCAAACTCTCAATCACAGAAGTGGATGAGAAAACTGGGGAAAAAGTAGAAATGAAACAAAAAAGAAATGAAGAAGAGAGTGAGGGAGCAGGGGGAAATCCAATAACCTGGAAACCCAGAAAGAGGTGGGCTTGGAGAAGGGAGAAAAGATCATGGGTATGGATGTAGAATGACCTAAGATGTTCCTGAACAGCTCTTGGAAAACCCTGGAGGAAAGAATGTGATGAAACAGACTGAGGAAGTTGGTTCCACTGGTGGGACAAAAAGAACGAATGAGTGGAGGTGAGCAGTAATTCTGGATTTTGGGAGTTTCGCCATAAGGAGGTTGATGGGGGACCACGTCCACATTGCAGAAACCTGGGGGAGGGGAAGAAAGCACGGAAACGGCAAAGGGTGCAATACCAGAAAGAAAGCGATCGAAAACAGAGAGAGCACCGACCTGTCTGTGATGTTAAAGTTATAGGCCCACAGACTCGGCTTCATCATGGGAAATTTCAAAGATTTTGTTGACCTTTGTTTTCATGGCATTAATGTGAGCAAGGTAAGAGGCAGGGTACCAGCCCAAAGGGAAGAGTTAAAGATGAAGGCCAGCAGGCACACGACATCAGTGTGAAAGATTCACGACGTCGGGAATAGGCCGCTTGGTTGAACGACCAGATCACGACGCGGTACAGCCGCAGCGCGATTATCTGAAACTGCTTTTTCTGCCTCATGTGTTTCCAGGGTGAGCGCATTGCCACTTCGTGCCGTGTGATTGTGTCTGCCTTTCACTGGAGGAGACATCTGATCAGCTAATTGCTATTTCCGCATCACGAGCCGCCATTTGCAAAGTTTGGTTAAACTTGTGAACTTTCAGCTGTTTCTGAGTGTGGCAGAGACAATCCACTTTAATCTGCAGAAGACTTTAACTTTTTTAGTTAAAAATATCTTCCGCTGTGATCATTTTTGGTATGTATAATATTATAAAATCGATTTTATGTGTCTTAGCTTTTGTTTTTGGACGTTTTTAAGATCACAGAATCCATGATGTGTTCCTGTTACCAGTGTGATGGAATCTATACAGTTCCATTCAATGGAAACTCTCCCGGGCCCTTCGGGGAACTCGATCATAGTTAGAGCGTTGGACTCGAATGTGCATCTGACAATCGAATCCTCCAGCACCCGATTTCATCATTCGTTTATCACGTTTAGCTGTCGCTGATATGGCCCTGATATGGCCCTGACATGGCCCTGATCGTGTGTACAAATCGACGATAAATATAATCAATTCATTTTTCCACGGGCCTGGTGAAAAAAAACACCGATCTGTGGCAAAAAAGGGGACCTCTGTAAAAATTACTTTGGACAAGTTTGGTTCAGAACCTTTTAAAATATTTTACTGGTAGTCCGGCAGTGAAACAGCGATTTTCACACATATAGTTTCTTTTTCTCTTGAATATGCATCTATAGAACCTACATAAAGATATCCAGGTGGGTGTGAAGTTCTCACCCTTGGGCAATTTGAAATATTCAACTTTTAAAATATATGGACTTTCAAAACATGTACAGTGTTACTTTTGCTGTCAATACTCATATATTAGGGCTTAAAAAAATCAAAGAATAATAACATGCATGATATTGATTAATTTTTGTTGGCAGCCATCTTGAATTTCAAAATGACTGCCCTTAAAACAAACTTTACATCACGTTTTTTGTGTGTTCATAACTTCTAGAAGGCTAATGGAAAATGCTTTGTGGTAAACATATACCACACCGGGAGACTTTTGTATCTGTGCTGCTTTCCCTATGTGAGTTCATTGCCCCTTGTAAAGCCAGGAGGTGCAGAATAGGCTCACTGCATACTCTGCATGTCATATAAGAATCGTCATATATAAATATATATATATATATATATATATATATATATATATATATATATATATATATATATATATAATTATATACATATGCATGTGTGCAATAGTTCATGTCATGACATACACTCAGATATATATATATATGTATATGTCATAGTAAACTATGTGATTATTAACACATGGGTTAACTCTTGAATTAATTAATGCACTCCGAGCATCACTAAGAGGGCCTGGTGAATATAGTCACTGGACAAGTATCAACACACCCCTCACTCAATGTGGATAATGCTGTACACCTCGGGACCAAGCAGATGGAGTCATTTGAAAAGGGTTGGCCTGCTAGCTTTCATGAATCTATTCACAAGTGTGTCACAACAATGACAGTATCTCGAAAGCATATCAAAGTCAATGACATGAAGATGTTTGATATGGAGATGATCTATGCCAGAGCAATGGCTCTGCAGTGCAGTCTTCGAAACTTTGACACAAGTAGTCTGATGGCACATGAACTGGCACCAAAACCAGCATCAATGTTTGACGACAGCGGAAACATGAAGGCGGCAAAGACAAAGTCAGTTCTCAAGAATGATCTGAAGATTGAAGTGGCAGGGCGACATGCACATGTTGACGTATCATTCTTGGATGGATGTGCAGTGATGTGGGTGGTGTCATGGCCAACATGTGGAATCGTACAGGACTTCCTCAACAACTTCCGTCGTCACATCCAAGGCCACATGGAGTCAAGTGATGTGTACCTCGTGTTTCACAGGTTTGTAATCAATTATCATCATTATGATGTCTGAAACATTCACTGAAACATTCACTTACCCTTGGTAGTTTGTAGTAGTAGTAGTGTATGGTTTAATCATATAATATTGTACCATCCTAATTTACTCGCATAACCCGTGCTCTGCGCGACATGTTGGGGTGGGTGTGTTTGAGAAAGGAACTGATGCAGAGTATCAGTAGTAATTTTACTTTAATGCAGTAAGTGGAATACGATTTCACTGTTTCAGAACCATTTTATTTACTTTTTTTTGTACCATGCACCTCATATGGTCTTTGAGATAATGTAAGCCGAATATCACGTTACTCGAGCGCAGAACAAAGTCGAAGATAGCGCGACACGAAACCACAAACTCGGAAATAATATTTAAGATGTTTGCACACACATGTATGTATAAGTGTTTCTTTGCATTACTTTGATTTCACAATTATTCCACAGGTACAATGTCGGCAGCATCAAGGAGTCCAGCAGAAGCGACAGGGACCAAGGGGCCAGCCGGGTGTATACACTACGTCCTGCAGGCAGGTTGCCACCTCAGAAAATTGTACTCACAGTGAGCAACAACAAGAAACAGTTGATCGAATTGATCGTGGCTGACCTTGTGTCTCATAAGGATGTGCTGAAAGGGAAACCCATTGTCACTGGTAATGATCCAATCCCTGTAGAGATCAGCCAAGGTGCAGTTTCCCGAAGAGTTGAGATGGCCATCAGACATGAGGAAGCAGATACAATGATCATCCAACAAGTGGCTTCTGTTGGAGCTGCTCACGTTTTGGTTGTAGCCGATGACACAGACGTGTTTGTCTTGTTATGCCACTTCGTGTTCCACGGTGATATCACTGAACATATCATGATGATATCCCCAATCAGAGGAAGGACCGTCATTGACATCAACGCCAGTGTAGACAATAATCGTGCTATCATGGGACATCTTCTGGCAACTCATGGTCTTAGAGGATGTGACACTGTCACAATATATCATGGTATCGGGAAAGGGAAGGCTCTGAAGGTTCTGAGGTCAAACACTCACTCTCTCTCTCTCAAAGGTTGGTGACATAACCACCTCTCGTCCCGATGTACTCCAACAGGCAACACCATTCATGTTATCCTGCTATGGCCACCCTGAGTGTGATTCAATGACTGCAGCCCGACAGAAGATGTGGTCCACAAAAGTATCACGCAATATTGGTGCTGCTACAAAGCTTCAAAGCCTTCCACCAACAAATGAGGCATTAAGAGAAAATGGAGCCAGGGCACATCTACAGGTAGCCATATGGAGACAGTTGTTGCAGCTGAACCCGCCTGACATGGATCCCCTCGCACATGGATGGACAAGACGAGATGGTTCCACACCTCTGATACCAGCTACTGTTGCTGATAACGTGACTCTCGTGCCTGATGAGATATTGAGGATGATCAAGTGCTCTTGTGACAGTGACATGCCATGTAAATCTAAGAGATGTGGATGTCACAATGCCAACATGGCTTGTACTGCGTTTTGCGCATGCCAAGGAGGAGATGGGTGTTTCAGTCAGAACACCAGGGAGCACATTCAGGCAGAAGATGCTGATTAAGATGATAGAAATAATGACGGGAACGATGAGATCGAGACTGATGATGATTCATTTGATCATACCAATATGACTATGACTAGGTTTCTTACTTCTACATGAAGTAAACTTGGAGAGTTATTCGTGCTATTAGGTGCTCGGTGAATATGCACGTCAAAATTTATGTAAAACGTAATCTACATGATTCCGCTGGACTTTAGGGTCCATTAGGATATATATATATATATATATATATATATATATATATATATATATATATATATATATATATATTTTCCTATTTTATAGATATAAAATATATTAATGATGATTGTTCTTATAAAGTGGGGCATTTATATCAATAACTGAATTGTTTTACACCAAAATAATCATGCATTCTGATAAATTAAAACTGTACATTCCGGTATTGACCAAAATATCATCAAAAATGAGTTATTATGGCAGCCATTTTAAAATTACAGATGGCTGCCATGACAAAAAGTAAGTGAATGATATATATATATATATATATATATATATATATATATATATATATATATATATATATATATATATATATATATATATATATATATTATATACATAACTTTTATTTGATAATTTAAGTTATAAAACATGGGTTTATATAACAAAATGTAGGCCTTATATGTCTTAATAGTCAATATATCTGTAAAATGAATGGCGGACAATTATCCGAATGACGGCCATTTTGAAAATGTTGAATATATAAAATTGCCCAAGGGTGAGAACTTCACACCCACCTAGATATCATTACATAGGTCCTATACTATGATAATCAACAAAGAAAAAAACTATGTCCGGGAATTTTGGGTCAAGCTCCCTCCTGCCAGACTATGGTGTGGATCATGCTTCGGCCGTTCGGGTCCGACGAATTACCGCATTGTACCGCAATGTAACAAATTTAAAGTTCCACTGCCCTTAAAAAAGCCTCAATTAATATTATTTTTTATAACATTATTTTTTATGTCCTCCTTTAACAAGTTAGGCCTAACTAAAGGCAAAAGGAAAACAATTGTCAGTTATTGATCGCCAAAAAATGTGAAGTTTTGTCATAGAAAATATTAACCCTTTGGCCGCCGACAAACTGCCGCTTGTAACAATGAAGCCTTCATTGTGGTAGTTTGTCACGAGGGGAATTGTTCAAGTTTTTCGGTTCACAATTGTTTTCCTTTGGTAAAATGGTTTTCAAAAGACAAGAAAATAACTTTATATTAAAAAGAATAATATTAATTGAGGCTTTTTAAGGGCAGTTGAACTTTAAATTTGTTACAAGCTGCTTCAAACACTGGTGTACTAAATTGTTTTTATTTTCTAAAATAAGGGTGATGTCCAATGCTGTGATGTCCACATACAATTTATGTGGAAAGAATGGGAAGAGACCTTTCCGTAACCTGAATTTTTATAAAGTTGTCAGAGGTAATGAATTCTGCTAAATGACAGTTTATAATGTGCATGACTTGATATGTGCATATAATGTGCATTCACATTGCAAGTCTTGTTTGATGATCATAAAGCCCAATATATAGGAAGTGGAAATTCTTATTATTTTTCAGACAGCACCATGGCCAGTCAGCCAACAGCAACAGAGGTGGCTGTGGACACTGCCATATCACAACATTTGAAATATGCCCCTGATCAGCATGGAGGTGCAGGCAGGAACAAGCCCTCATGTAATAATAACGAGTAACAACAACACGATGTGCCAGCCGTCCACGTCCTTGATTATTAAGAATTTGCAGAATAGTTAATTGTAATGTTGTATGTTGAAAACCCAGCCGAAGTTTACATTGTGAAAGTATTTACATGTACTTTTATGCATAATGAAGTTATTTTATTTTCTTGTGAAATTAAGATTGAAAACACCCAACAAAGTAATTTTTTTGTGCTTTGGAATTCTTTATGTGAGATGCATTCAAAGTTGTGTTCTCATATTTAATGATGTTAGATTGAGGTTTTTCTTTGTATGAAGACACACACATAGATATATATTTGGTCTCATTGATTTGCCTGATTGTAATTCAGTTTTATATAATTTTATGCACTGTTCAGATCATGTCAAGTATCATCTGTTTAAGCCTTTTTGCACCTCATTCTATTGATGCCTGCTGTGGGACATAACAAGTAAAAATATTTCTAAATTATATATATCATGGAGAAATTCTATCAGAAAGGTGTTTGACTTCCCTAGTAGGACCCATATTGTACTCTTTTACCAGTCATTGCTGAATTTCTACCCATTGAATGTCAACTATCTTGTCGTATAGCAAAATTTATATGTGGTTCTTCGGCTTCTCATAATTCTTACCTGAGGTTGCTTAATTATGAATCTTGCAACAATGGATAATATGTCATCAGTAGCTAAAATTTTTAATTACATTTTATGTAAATACAAGTTATCAGTCAATACCTTTTATGCTCCTAATGCCCATAATGTATGCACGCATAGAATTATCAGCAGTTTTACTAACACTGCATTATGATGTTGTACTTAAAGGTGCCTTTGTGCAGTTAATTATATTTGAGAGAGAAGAAGCTCCACAGTTCCTCTCTGGAGCAGAACTTTCTGAATTTGAATTGTTAACTGTGCTTTGCACAAAGTGAATTTGTCAAAAAGGTATTTATGACTTTTACCCATGTGGTATTTATTTTTATTCCCCATTTTTAGTATATGTTTCTCAATTGCAATGGTATCTGCTTTTATTTATTGTATGTTTGCATTTGAGTGTGCTTTTTTGGTACGAATAGAGATATTATTATTGTTAATACTGCTTGTATATTTTTGCCGCAATCATGCTCTGCGTGATACATGATAATAAATGATTATGAATTACAGTTGTTTTCAAGTTGTGGTCATTACATGTGTTACTGTGCAACGTAATGATGTTGCAATACAACTTCAATGTTTTGATAATGGCACCGGTGGAACAGCGGTGCTCCGCTGGCCCCAGACCTACGGCTTGAGGGCTCCATCAAGCTGCAAGCTGAAGGGTGTCATGCACTGCAATGTTCGTTTCTTTGGCGTGCAAAGAAAAGGGTAAAAACAAAAACTCCATTTTATGAACGTTGTGATAAAGTTGAAAAATAACGGCATGCTTCAATGTTGTGACAACGTTGAAATCTGACGTCATGGGTGTTGCAAATGCAACTTCCCACTGACCCAATTCTGACGTCGGGATAGAACCGGCAAACGACGTTGTAACAACGTTGTGTGCCTGCTGGGGATATAATAAGGCTCTTCAAGAAATTCAGTCTCTCAAACATTTGGCCCTCACCATTGACCATTATATTTCTTTGGCAAACCACATATCTAAGTTGGTCTTCAAATCCGGCCTGGGCATCTTCCACCATGCAAAGTCTTTTCTTAGCAAATATGAACTTTTTTAATAATAAGGCCTGTGTGGTAATTACAAGGAAAGAAAATGGAAATTCTTGCATTTTTGTGGGAATTATTGTCTTTAAGTCAAATTTAATTAACAGGCAAATGAGCTAATGAGCATAACCAAAATATATTTTAATACGTAAATGTATAAGCTTAAATTTGACATCAATTTTGTGATTTTATGTTTATACTTGACAGAGATATTGACATTTTGCCGATCTTTGTGAGATTGGTCTATTTTTCATTGGTTGCCATGTAAACAGCTTAATAAAGCATAGTGCAAATGAGTTATTTTTCTGGGAACATCTTTTTTCTGATACTTGGGATATATATGAACACTGTGGTATCAGTGAAAAATTGTCGCAGGTGGGGTTCAAGGTAGGTCCCACTGGCCCCCGGCCTTCAGGCCTTTTTTAGAACCCTTACCAAGGAAGAGTACCTTGTCAAAAACCGTCAAGCCGAAAAGCCCCAAGTCAACATGCCACGCTCATTTAAGAATCGTATTTTTGCTGGGCTATATCGATCAGTCATCACTTAAGCATGTCATAGAAAAACCGACACTCTAAAGTTGTGTAATGAAATTATGTTTCTTGGCTAACTTGGATCGTGTTACCCCATCCAGAGAGAGGCAAATTGAGTGACAGCATAAGCTGTTTTATTTTTTTTAACTAGAGCTGAATATTTGAGTGAAATTATTCGTATACCTGGGAGCAAATACCATTTCAAAGTTTCCCAAACCTAAACCGTCCGTTCGAGCGGAGTCTATGATTCCACACTGTCTATAGCGTATGACAAAAGTGCCATGGGATAAAATTTTGATTTCACTCTATATAAACATCTTTTATTCGCAGGGATGTTATAATGGTTGCTGTTTTCAGTTTCCTTGGTATTCCTTATTCATAATGTTCTCACCTTACCAAGGAACAGTTAAAGCTGGTAATGAAACAACTAGAGAGTTCATGGAACAAATTACCCAATGCAAACTTGAGAAACGAGGACATGGGCAGGGTCTCCAAGCAGCAAATTTGATCGGTCATGATGATGTAAAATGGCGTCATCGTTTGTCAAAGTATTGCTGAATGGAATAGTTTTGTAAGTGTGAAAAAGGCGATTTGTGTTCTGCAGTATTCGAGTGTATAATTTAGTTGAAATAAAATAAAAATTTTAAATGTCTAAAAACAAAATTCTGAATTTTACTTCTGTTGATGCAGTGTCTTATACACTACCTTATTTAGCACATTACATAAGTTCTTCGTTCCTGTTATTTGTGTCCTTTTAGGACTTTCTTAAAACAGACAAGCTTCTTGTTTGGAATGATTTTCAATTTTGTTTGAGTGCCAGACAGACAGAATAAAAAATATTATCTCACTACTCTCTGCGCATGCGTGATCAGGACGAATTCAGATTCAAAGTACTGCTGAACTACACCTGACTGTATCAGGTGGAGGAGGGGTGGGGGTTCCCACGAACCCCACGCATGCCTCCTAATAACAGGCTCGACTCCACTCTGTGCAGAACGGTATGCCACACTTTCTAAGAATCAGGCTACCGTGGCATCCGTCTATGCTAGTCCGAATAAAATAAGACATTGGTCAGATATTTGAACACAAGAAAACCCCAATCTCTCACTCTGTCCCTGCACAAACATTGGCTTTACAATGCCTGTTTTACTTCTCTGACAAATCCCTGGAAGAGGTGTAGTGCCTGGAACTCCTACACCTCACACAAACTATCTTGCCTGGACAACTTCTCTGAACTGGACTCTAAGGCTGGCCATTGCATTGGTATTCTCCACACATCCATTCTGAATTGCACAGAGCTCAATGCAGTGTAGATGGCCTTCCCCAACCTGAGCTATTGCAGCTCTTTCCTATCTTGCTTCCATGGAGACAATCGAGGCAAAGGCTCTCCATGTTGTTGGCATCTCTCAGTACGAAGCAAAGTCCCAAGTTCTGCTTCTTACCCACGGCAGGCAGCTTGGTGGAATCTCAGCTTACAATCACCTTAATTTCTAGCTTGACTCCTCACACCCTCTCACTTGTCCACCCAGCTTCTACCCATCCAGGTCACATGCATCCTGTGAGAAACCCTTTTCTTGTTACACTCCCCAAGTCAAAACTCAATTCTCTTTCCTACTCCTCTTTTCTAAACTGTAGAACTGTCTTTGAGTCTATTCTCTCGAGCAATTTGCTGCAGGATTTTAAGTCAGCTGTCCACAGTCGCCTCATGATTTCTCACATTTCCACTTTTTGAGCTTTGCTAAACTACACCAAACGACACACTTTTCATCCTTCTCCTAAATCCCTCTCCTTGTGATGTGGTGTATCTGTTTGTTGCCATCCTATTGTTTACCCTTTACCCCCCCCCCCCCACTCATTTTGTGTTTTGATCAATTGCCCTACCATTCTGCTTTTTCTTGAGCCTCGATATATATATATATATATATATATATATATATATATATATATATATATATATATATATATATATATATATATATATATATATATATATATATATAATTAAATTTTAAAAACATCATATGTAAGCCATTCTAAGGGTCAATATAACCTCACATTGTGTGTATTCCACACCATCACGCAGGACAATGGAAAGCACGTCGATCAAACATGAAGTTGCAGCAAAGTGCTTCCACAGTTCAATTCAGGACTTAACATTTTAACTTAACTTAACAGTTTTCTGTGACAAGAAGTTAATCATTGCCCCAAGTTAGGTCATGATCTCCCATTGCAAAAGAATAAAGTGTTCAAAACAAATTTTTGTTGATGTGCAGTATTTAACCAATGGTCTTATGGGCCACAAGGGCGCAATAACCAAAAAAAACTTTGGGCCAACCTCTGGTTGGGAGGAGGCAGCTTGAAGAAGAGGACTCAGTGCTGAGGAAAATTAACAAGGTGACCATCGAAAAAGCTGCCTGATATTAAAGAATCCTGTGAGGATTCTCCCTGCGATGAAGGTGACCATCGATTGCTCCCCCTGATCCACCTCACATCTACCTTCCGTTCTCTCAACCCCAGCTGAACGTGTCCTGCCACCAAGTCCTCCTGAAGCTGTCCTGCCCTCTATGCTGGACCATCCCTGTGATTCCCTGGTTCAACGCAGTGGTGATGAAAGCACGGCAACTGCATCACCTCCTATTAAGATGTCAGGGCATCCACGTTCACTTCCCAAACACTTGGATGATCACGTTATTGATGTACGAGTGGTTGCACATGTGTCAACGGGGCAGAATAATCCCCTCAGGTGTCTAAGGACAGTCCATCCAGTGATGGCGCCTTTCCTCTTAACCTGGCATCGTCAGTCTACTTACCTTCATGCACATGTTCAAATACCGTTCTGTTTTTCATGTCGCATCATTGCAATATACTAGTGCGTGCCCGTACGCACGCACTAGTATATTGGCCGTACGTGCACGCATGGCCGTACGTGCACGCATGGCCGTACGTGCAAAAAATAAAAATAAAAAAAGAATTGTGACGTCATAGCACCGTGTCCTGTCATTGGTTTGGTAAATAAATGGCCATAACTTGGGAACCACTTGTCCGATTAATATAAAACCTTGAAAAGGCACATCCTCAGGTCCCCAGCAATATACCTGGCAAGTTTCAATTACATCGGACCAGTGGTTGTCGAGAAACAGCGGTCGCAGACAGACAGACACACAGAGATTGCTGGAATTATAGTATAGATAGATTAATAGTTTGACTGAAGTCTGCTGCTGGTAATTCCCAATATTCTACATGAATGATATGTCTTGATACATCGTATGTGCATGTTGACTTGGACGAGTTAACGAGAAATGTTAGTTAGCAAAAAGTTTTTTTTTTCCTCAAGGAAATAAAGTGGGCACGCAAGTATTGGTTGTTGTAGTTGTTGTTTTACTGCTTAGACATGACGTCATCCGACGACCTCCTGCGCATCCTTTCGACGTTCGTAGCTCGTGATTATTCATTAGCTCTGATTTGTGTTTTACGTGAGTTCTCAATGAAGCTCGATGTGTTCATGGAAGTGACGTGATATCTATATCTATATATATATATATATATATATATATATATATATATATATATATATATATATATATATATATATATATATATATATATATATATATACAGATATATATATACAGATATATATATACAGATATATATATATATATATATATATATATATATATATATATATATATATATATATATATACAGTAAGTCCTCGCTTTTTGCAAGGGTTGCGTTCCTGGAAAACCTTATGATAAGCGAAACTGTGTTAAACAAAACATATTTTCCCATAGAAACCAATGTGTTAAAGGGGGGATGTGTTTTTGGCTCGAAATTTTTTGGACATAAACACAAATAAACAAAACACACTCCTCGAGTAGTGGCGACTTACCCCGAGGCTGGAGGAACGGAGTTGATTGCGGTGGACAAGTCACACTTGCGGAGTGGCAGAATCGTCCCCCTCTTCACTTGACACTGTCCTGTCACTTTCTTCACCAGCGGGAACGGTCTCTTGGCAGCTGGTTGAAGGAGCATCCTGGATGGTGGATGGAGTTGGTGCTGCATCTTTTGGCTTGAAAAATGCATGGAGAGTGGGCTGGATAGCTTTCTTTTTCTTTGCTGCATAAAGTTCCTTGTAGCAACAAAGGGCATCATTAACAACACGGCTAAAATCAGTGCTCCTTTCAAGATTTGGATCTTGCTCGATAACAAATTCTATGGCATTTTCAAACGAGCTGAGGATTTGGCTGAGGTTTTTCATGGTGAGATGCTTGGATGAAGGTGTCACAGCATCTTCTTCTTCCTCAAGAGCCCACTGCTGTACCAACTCCATAAGATCTTCATTGCTTAAGGGTTCTGCATGAGACTCCAGTAAGTCATCCACGTCCTCTTCGTCAACCTCTTCAAAACCAGCCTCCTGCGCCAGGTCTACAATTTGACTCGTAATCAACGGAACATCAGCAAACCCCGTGAAATTGTGGACACACTCAGGCCACACTTTCTTCCACACAGCGTTCATTGTGGAGGCACTCACCTCCGCCCATGAATCCTTAATGTTTTCTAAAGCCATTTTTATGTTGTATGTTCGCCAAAACTCCTTGATTGATAGCTTGTCCTTATCAGTTTTTTTGATCAGCTGCAGCATGGTATGCTTAACATAATAGGCTTTAAAAGCAGCAATAACTCCCTGATCCATAGGCTGTAAAAGTGAGGTAGTATTTGGTGGTAAAAAATACGACCTGCACATTTTCACACCAGTCTTCCATTTGCTGAGGATGGGCAGGAGCATTGTCTACAAGCAGCAAAGATTTGTTGTCAATGTTGTTCTCCTTGGAGTACTTCTCAACATGATTGGAGAAGTAATTGATCACGTAATCGTGGGTCAATGCCCCAGTCATCCAAGCCTTTGTATTTGACCGCCATATTACGGGAAGTTGTGGCTTGAGGCAACCCTTTAGCGCTCGTGGGTTTTCAGAAACGTAAACAAGAAGCGGCTTGAGTTTTACATCCCCTTCTGCATTTCCACCGAGTAATAAGGTCAGCCTGTCCTTTGCTGCTTTAAACCCTGGAGCAGTCTTTTCTTCTCGTGCGATGTATGTACGGGAGGGCATTCTTCTCCAAAACAATCCGGTTTCGTCAATATTGTAGACTTGCTTCGGTGAGTAACCCCCCTCCTCAATCATCTTCTTCAACTTTTCTGGAAACTCTGATGCGGCAGCATGGTCCGCACTTGCTGCCTCACCGCTACACTTCAGGTTGTGGAGGTTTGAGCGATGACAAAACCTCATGAACCAGCCTCGGCAAGCTGTGAAGGTCTCTGCACCTTCAGCTTCCTGTTTCTTCTTTAAATCGTTCCACAAACTTCGCGCTTTTTCTTGTATCACAGCAAGAGATAAAGGCATGCGACGTTTAGTTTGATCTTCTATCCACACACATAATAAACGCTCCATGTTGTGCATGGCACCATCTCTCATTCTCGTTAGTGTTGTTGCACTCGAACTGGTCGCAATCTGTGATATTTTCTTTATCTATGCCGAACTTTGAACGATCGAATGTACAGTCGATGCAGCGATTGCTGCGCGCGGCCGATTTCTGTTGTCCCTTCACCTCGTTCATGTCTTTTAATTATATCCAATTTCACCTTCAATGTGACAGCCTTTCGTTGTCTCTTGAAACGAGGTGTGCTCGGCAAAAGACTTGCGGGTCGCTTGGGATTCATACTGGAAGGTATGCAGGCGAGCGTGAAGAGAATACGTACAGTACAGCGTACAGTACATGCGCAGTAAAGTGAAAGTGTGTTTATGCGCATCCTGTGTGATTGTTGTTTTTTGCAGGCAGTTTGAAACTTTTTTTTGCTATTTTCCTTGCAATGACATTACGATAGGCATAAAATGTTTGCGATAATTGAAAAATTAGTCATTAAAACTAAATTACGAATAATCGAAACTACGATATGCGAACTTCCGGTTAGCGAGGACTTACTATATATATATATATATATATATATATATATATATATATATATATATATATATATATATATATATATATATATATATATATATATATATATATATATGTAGATATAGATATATATGTATATGTATATGTATATATATATATATATATACATATCTATATATATATATATATATATATATATATATAGATATGTATATATATATATGTATATTTGTATATGTATATGTATATATATATATATATGTATATATACATATATATATATATGTATATGTATATATATATATATATATATATATATATATATATATATATATATATATATATATATATATATATATATATATATATATATATATATATATATATATATATATATATATATATATATATATATATATATATATATATATATATATATATATATATATATATATATATATATATATATATATATATATATATATATATATATATATATATATATATATATATATATATATATATATATATATATATATATATATATATATGGTCCGATGGATACAAAACACTATAAGGTCTCTCTCAGCGAACTGGCGACAATTAACAAAATGAAGGTTCAATGGGGCGGTGTATAAGGGTGGTGTTCTGGACTACTTCAATAACTCTAAAGTTTCGGATTTTTTTTTTTTAAACGATCGTTAAAATCATTTTTTTTTTAAATTAAAATTGAAGTGATTGCTCAGGGTATCGTGGTCTATGAATGAACTCTCCATGTTGGTAATGGAACACCCTCCAGATCTGTCGGTCTGTGTGTATGTCAATCCTTGAGAGAGGGATGGAAGCGAAACATTGCGTTTTTTAAATTGGTCGTACTTCTCTCATTCGTATTTGTTTTAAAGTTATCCGTCCAATCAAGGTTTTGACGAAGCGAGGACGGGATCTGCGGGTTTTCACAAACAAAACGGACCCCGTGAAATGCAGGTCCACTTGCCATGGATGCTCCACTAAAAACGCAATGAAGCGTTCTTTCAACTTGATGATTTTTCACGTCGATCTTGTGAAAAATGCTTTCTTTGCGTGAAATTGTTTCATGGTCAGGCGTGAATGCGTGATGACGTCACGCGCCGTGTG
Source organism: Eptatretus burgeri (assembly GCF_056783735.1). Classification (NCBI taxonomy): domain Eukaryota; kingdom Metazoa; phylum Chordata; class Myxini; order Myxiniformes; family Myxinidae; genus Eptatretus; species Eptatretus burgeri. Next base: position 27,572,985 of record NC_140976.1, on the reverse strand, counting down.
GGCGGGTCTTAGTGTATCTCCACCTCAGGGGCGGGGACTAAAGCCTTCGGCCTTGTTTGGGTCAAATTATGGTTTTCCTTTCCGGTCTGACGTTCCTTTTGATGGTCTTTCGCGGTGCTTCGTCTTTTGGAACTTCCCTGACTCCTCTTTATTAAGGCACGAGGTATATTGCGAGTTTGAATAACCCTTGTGGCTCGCTCTTCTGCGGCCTGTATGTTTATCGCTCTTATTTTGTCCTAATTAACAATTTCTCCTCTTGTCTGTTCATTTACTTCCTTTATACTTATTGGCGTCACAGCCGTGAAAAATTTCTTTGTTGCTTTATCGTGGCTGAGGTAATATTTGCACTTTTGAAGTCTCGTTAAATTGGATTTGACAATACTATGTAGTTTATAAAGAGTAAGTGATATTTATCTTTGGTCTTTGTTTTAATATTGTCGCCTTGTCGATGCATGATGCAGCCAGCGCGTCATTGATTGATTTCATTGATTTTTTTTCAGATATCGGACGTAATGCGCGAGTTCACCATTGTCGATTCGCACGTACTTCGATTCTGGCTTTTTTTCATATACTCGTGCGTGGCCGGACGTGAAAAAAAGGAATTGTGACGTCATAGCACCGTGTCCTGTCATTGGTTTGTTAAATAAATGGCCATAACTTGGGAACCACTTGTCCGATTAATATCAAACCTTGAAAAGGCACATCCTCAGGTCCCCAGCAATATACCTGGCAAGTTTCAATTACATCGGACCAGTGGTTGTCGAGAAACAGCGGTCACAGACAGACAGACACACAGAGATTGCTGGAATTATCGATAGATAAACGAACGACTATTTGCCGATGAGACTGGTATTAAAATGCTCGTAATTTACTATTGCTGATTGGAACTTCCATCGTTACTCTGGGTCCGTTTACGCGTGTCTGGCCTCTTGAATCCCAACATCCCTGATCTTCGTCCTTCCCAGGCTTGCTGATATCCAACATGCAGGGATTTTCTCGAGTGAGACCTTTTGCCGCAGATGTCTCTTCACAGAAAGTTCTGCCAAGCGCATTGTCTTTACCTTTGTCAGGTTTGTTCTGACCTTCTTGTATAACATTTTAATTGCTGTCTAATTACTTTTTTTTTTTTTGTCCTCTCCTTTCATTGCCCACTTTCAAATAAAATAAAAAGGCTAATTTAGACACCACCAGAAACTCCCGCTCCTTCCTGGAGTTGCCATGGGGTGGGGGTGTCGTTGATTGGGGTAGGGTGTGGTGGGGGGGGATGGGAGATGGCAGGTCGTGCGTATGTGCATAGCTACATGGTTGTATTTGTTTTAAAGTTATTTTCGCCTTAATTACACAGTCACACTCGCTGAAGCCTGGTGTTAGCTTTGGGGTTCAGGTGGCGGCTTGGGATCCGAGGGTCCTGAGTTCAAGCCCCGTTGGCCACTGAATTAAAATACATCAGGAGGTTAACTCAGCCTGTCATCCTTCCAAGGTCAGCAAAATGAGCACCAGTGTACTGGTAAGGGGGACACTGCATCAGCGGCATAGCTGCGTCCCAACCAATGATGCAACCAGCAGCCACAGGTTGCATACGAAAAAATGACAACTATTATGGTTCATCGTATGAGGATCATCAGAAACGACTAATCATCCATGGGTGCCATAAGATTGGTCACTAAAGGTATGAATCACTGAGATTAGAAATTCACATTGTTGACTTCCTCAATGTACAAACAAACTAGAAAAAAAGGCTTTATCTGTATTTTTTAGGGAAAACTTGTTTTGTCATAAAATTTGACTTCACTGCATATTGGGGTGTATTAAAATAAATGGGATATTGAGTGTAATGCACAGGAGGTTGGTGGTCAAGTAACTCCAATGCTCGCTCAGCCAATGAAGGAATGGACACGAACGAGCCGAAACATTGACCAAATGGGATTTATTTATACAATAATGGTGGGGGGGGGGGGGACTAGGGAAGCAGGCAAGAAGCAGAACTAAACCGAATATTAATAAGCACGTATGCAAGGTATATACAGCAAAAGCACTGATACGATTTACTACTTGGCAAACGGGCCCACGGACACACACACACACACACACACACACACACACACACACACACACACACACACACACACACACACACACACACACACACACACACACACACACACACACACCCAAAGATGACCGGACCAAATGGTCTTTATTGAGGCCTGTCCGCCTCATGCGGTCTTCAAGCTGGTCGGTCCGGCGAGAGGCGAACCGAACCCGGACACCGGCGGATGACCCTTGCGGTTCCTGCGGGGACTGGCGTCGCTCGAGCTCTCGGTCGTGGTGAGGAGGACAAGGACGACGTCGACCAAGACCGGCCAGACAGGCTCCCTGAGACGAGCGCTCCAGCAAGACGAGCGCTCCAGCAAGACGATATGTCCAGTTCGGGAGGTGCTCTCGCTTTACCAGCTTCTGCCTCCCCTTTTATGCGCCCCCGCTGGCTTGACCCCTCCCCCACTCGGCCCGCGGAGAATCCCGAAGCAGAGGGTTGTCCTTGTTCTCTGCAGAACTGATGTAACGGTCGTTTCTGTTGTCGTTGCTGATTTGTTTTCCAATAAAAATCCTAACTATAAAAATAAGTCACAGCACATGAACATTTAATTACCTATTAGACAAGGGAAAGGGAGCTATCGATAAAACACATACTTACCGATATAACTTAGCTATAGGAACCTGGATGTTGTGTGATAGTTTTCCGAATCTGCAACACTACCCCTCCCCTTTTTACAGACTCGTCCCGAGTCGTCAAATTTTCATGTGACCAGCATGTGTTAGTTTTCCCCAAGTACATTTTACCTACGAATCCCTGAGTGCGACATTTAAAAAAAAATAATAATAATTTATACGCGGCCCAAAAATAATTCATGACCGTGATTCGGCAGCAATATTGTTAAAAAAAAAAAAAAAACCTTCAAAAATGTTCTCTGAAGTGGTGGAACAGATCGAGGCGAAACTTTACACGTATGACCGCCTGTCCATGAGGAACAAAAGGTTCACACACATGATATCATTGGGCACATGGTTTGGCAGGCATATTGGATTTACCCTAAAAACTATAAAAAAAAATACACCACTCAAAAGAAGTCCTGGCGAGGGTATGCAATCTCTGCTCTTTTTCTTGCTCTCTGCTTACTTGCTTGACGTTCGGCATTTAATGAATAGGGTACAGGCAAACCCCCATCTCTGCATTTAGCATGAAGTGCACTTTTAGGGAGAAATATCCCCCATCCACCTGACCCCAACCCCCCCTCCACCTCCCCTCAGCCAACCCATGGGGTGTGTGTGCACTTTTTGTTTTTGTTAATGCTAAACGTAAAGAAAAGAAGCAGTACTTACCTTTTTTTCAAGTTTTTGGTATGACTCTGCCAGGAGTTGGAATGGAACTGCTGACTTCCTAGATTTAGAACGGACACTTAACAACAATGCCACCATAGTCTTAAATACTACATGGCCAAAAGTATGCCGAAACCCCGTCTAATTAGTGGATTCAACTATTTCAGCCACACCCATTGCTGACAGATGTATAAAATCAAGCACATAGCCATGCAATCTCCAGAGACAAGCATGGGCAGTAGAATGGGCCAGACTGAAGAGTTCAGTGAAGCAACGTCAGCACGAGCACTGTTTGGCGAGAGCTTCATGAAATGGGTTTCCAAGGCCGAGCAGCCGCACACAAGCCTAAGATCACCATGCGCAATGCCAAGCGTCAGCTGGAGTCCTGTAAAGCTCTCCGCTATTAGACTCTGGAGCAGTGGAAACGCGTTCTCTGGAGTGATGAATCACGCTTCACCATCTGGCATTCTGACGGATGAATCTGGGTTTGGCAGATGCCAGGAGAACGCTACCTGCCTGAATGCATAGTGCCAACTGTAAAGTTTGGTGGAGAAGGAATAATGATCTGGGGCTGTTTTTCATGGTTTGAGCTGGGCCCCTTGGTTCCAGTGAAGGGAAATCTTAACATGACAGCATACAATGACATTCTTGACAATTCTGTGCTTCCAACTTTATGGCAACAGTTTGGGGAAGGCCCTTTCCTGTTTCAGCATGACATTGCCCCCGTGCACAAAGTGAGGTCCATATAGAAATGGTTTGGTGAAATTGGTGTGGAAGAACTTGACTGGCCTGCATAGAGCCCTGACCTCAACCCCATCGAACACCATAGGGATGAATTGGAATGCCGACTGCGAGCCAGACCTAATCGCCGAACGAGAGTTCCCAACCTCACTAATGCCCTTGTGGCTGAATGGAAGAAAATCCCCACAGCAATATTCCAACATCTAGTGGAAAGCCTTCCCAGAGGAGTGGAGGCTGTTGGCGCAACAAAGCGTGGGACCAACTCCCTATGAATGCCCATGATTTTGGAATGAGATGTTGGATGAGCAGGTGTCCACATACTTTTGGCCATATGGTGTAAGTTGAAAGAAACAGGAAAAGTTATTGGGTGTCAAAGAGAAGGATTATAGTGTTGTCGACTTTTCATTTTATTTTGCTTTCGACCAAACCTTCCTTTCTCATCTTCTTACCAATGACCAAAGAAACGTTTGCTGTTTTTTATATTTTAGTCCCTCTTTAATGAGCACTTTGCAATTTAAACTTTTTATAAGCTGAATGCATACAAAACTTTCGTTCTATGGTGTATCGGCATTGAAACATCATCTGGATATTTGGATATGTATATGTAAGTTGTTTTGTGATGCTCAATCTTCATCATTTGCATGTGACAGCATTTAAACTCTTCTGAAATTATTTTGAGCACATGCTTTAATGCACATGTAATGCTGGCTAATTTGCTGGAGGCAATTCATATTTTCTACTCAAAACAGGGACGCAGACCCCACAGGGTGTGCCCTCGCAAAGTTTACCACGCTTCTGGGGTGTCGCACCTCCAATTTCGCCATCGCTCTCGACATGGGGACTTCCTGGGGCTGCCTCCGGCAACCCCTGGCAAAATCAAGTTCCACAGAACATGCCTTGGGGACGTCGGCTTCCAACTGAACCACTGGCCTTCACTGGAACACAAATTCCTTCAGCATGCCAGTAAGGCTTTCAGGCTTTTTACTGTTTATTATGACTCCCCTATAGGATAGGGAGAGGTTTATAGCTGTTGGGCTTGTTTCTACAATCACAGTACTTCCCACAATTTTTAATAGTACCCCAGAGTTTGTTTGTTTTTTCACCCCAAGGAGTATTAAACCACCATTTAAGTTCCCCCCCCCCTTTTGTTTTTGTGCCAATGTCCGAGCTGGATCTCAGATCCAGCTGGGACTTTCAGACTGAAATTTTGCGTCAATCATGGGAATAAAAAGTATCTGGGATTGACGTAATCTTTTGACATTGACCTAATCTTTAAGGTCATGTCTCGGTTTTTAGACATTTTAACATTTTCACCATAATTTGATTCGGATGTCTGATCGTAACAAAATTGCTCTCCAGATAGCCGAGAGTAAGGTGCATTTGTGCTTGATTTTCATCATCCCCCTCCGAGTTAAAGGTCAAGGTCAAATGGTGGTCTGAAAAAACCCCCCAAAAAACGATATATTTTTTTGTCATTGCTCAATTTTGCTAACATGGAATCTCAAAGACTGCTTGGCCTTTCAAGATGTTCTTGCATCATAATAGTGGACCTGCAGTGAAGTTGTGCATCTGATATTTCATTATTGTCCTTGATCTATTTTTTCAGGTTGTCACCGAGTTAACAAAAAACACATTTTTGATCTTTGCTTGAATAATTTTCCTACGATTTTCATGATGTTGAGTTTTGTGGGTAGATTGTAGATGGGAACACATTTTCTTCATTTACATTTTATCCCTACATACATGTTGGAGGTCAAGGTCATTATGGCAGTCCAAAAAAAGAAGCCTCCCCAGGGTCGGGGGAGGCTTACTCTTTGCGATCGTAGATATTTAATTTTTGTTACTTTCATTACATAAAAAAACTATTTGGTTCTTTCATTGGTGTTTTGTTTGGTTGTTTTCATGACAATGGCCTGGATGAGCATTTTCATCAAAGCTTACCTACCTTAGACTTGAATGAAAGTAAAAATCCCTTGGTTTTACCGTAATCTTAATCAGTACAGAGAAGGTAAATGTTTTCCATGTGATCACATGTCGGCAAACGATCTACTCTCTTGGTTTTTTTTTCTTTTCGCCTTATTAGGAGTAGAGTTTTACTCGGCATTTATGGTTACCTGTGCCACCAAAGGTGGACATGGATGGAGGTTATATTTTCACCTCTGTTTGTGTGTGAACAGGATATCTCAAAAGTCATGAAGGGATTCAGACGAAACTTGGTGGGCAGGTTGGGTGTGTCACGTGGACAAATTGATTCGATTTTGGTGATGATATGGATCTGGATTCAAGGATTTTTTTAAATTTTAAAGTGATTCTTCATATTTGAGAGATCTGGCCAAAAACGAATACATCGCATGATATTTCATAATGTAGTGGACGGGTTTTGACAAAACTTGGTGGATTAGTTGGGTAGGTGACAAGAACAAGCAGATTACATTTTGGTTAACGTCGGGATGCAGATCCAGCCTATCGGTGAGATACAAAACATATACTGTTCAGCCTGGAGGTATGCGCTCTACCAAGTTCCGTTTTAGTTATCTCTGCCACCGAAGGTGGAAGGTGGTTATGTTTTCACTCCTCTCTGTCTGTCTGTCAGTCTGTTAGGTCAGGTATGGGAGCATGTGCCAGAACAGCACGTCGCTGCGTCCACTTTCCGCCGGTACTCCAGGGGCCTCCGTCTGGCCATCCCCCAGGCAGATGCCAGGCCCATCCCCATCTCCTTGAGATGATGGTCAACCTGTTGCAACCATGAGGCACGTGGTCGACCCACTGGCCTCCTCCACTCATGAGACTCCCTCGCTGAGAGAATCTGGTGAGCAGGATCAGAGTCAGGAAAACGAGCCACATGTCCATACAGCCGCAACTGACGCTCACGGACTATGCAGGTAACAAATCTCATCCGAGTCTCTCTCAGCAACCGCTCGTTGGACACAAAATCCGACCAGCGATAGCCAAGGATTCTCCGAAGAGACCTGGTACCAAAGGAATTAAGTCTCCGTCTCAGATCCTTGGTCAGAGTCCAAGTCTCGCACCCATAGAGCAAGACTGGAAGTACCAAGGACCTGAAGACTCGGACTTTCGTCCTCCCGCACAGGTACCGGCAGCGCCACACCCCATGATCCAGTGAATCCATGACTCCCCAGGCCCGACCCAGACGTCTATTGACCTCTGACTCGCAGCCAGCAGAGACATGAATATCACTGCCAAGGTAAGTGAATCTCTCCACGACCTCAACATCCTCACCACAAACAGACACAGACAGGACAGCAGCATCCAAGATGTCACCGAAAGCCTGGATCTTAGTTTTGACCCAAGAAACCGTAATCCCAACGGCTCCGACTCCTCATTCAGCACCTCAAGGGCCCCCAAGAGGATGTCTAAAGTCTCCGCAAAGATGACTGCATCATCTGCAAAGTCAAGGTCCAAGATCTTGACATTCCCAAATGACGCACCGCAACTTGATCTCTCCGACATCCTCCCTAGAATCCAGTCCATACAAGTGCTGAAAAGTGTGGGGGCAAGTACACATCCCTGACGAACTCCAGTAACAACTGGAAATAAGTCAGAGATGGTACCACCACACTTCACAGCACTCTCAGTACCAGAGTAGAGTTCAGACATCAGATCGATCAGTTTTGGTGGCACCTCACGAAGACCAAGAATCCTCCAGGGGACATCCCGATTCACTGAATCGAACGCTTTACAGAGATCAACATAGGCTGCAAGCAGCCCCTGCCGAAACTCTCGTCTGCGTTCGATGAGGACACGAAGTGCAAGGATACGGTCAATCGTTGACCTCTTTGGTGTAAAGCCTGACTGCTCTGGACGCTGGTGCTCAAGCAGATGGTGGCGAACCCTATCGAGAATTATCCGAGCAAAGACCTTGCCCGGCACTGAGAGCAGCGTCACCCCTCGGTAGTTGTTGCAGTCTTGGCGATCACCCTTCCCTTTCCAGAGAGGGACAACAAGGCCCCTCTTCCAGTCAGTTGGGATGATGCCTGTGTTCCAGGCAGAGCACAAAACTGCATGCAACGACACGAGTGCAGCATTTCCACCAGCCTTGAGAAGTTCGGCATGGATGCCACAGATCCCTGGAGCTTTGCCCCGTTTCAACTGGTTCACCGCAGCCCGTGTTTCTACAAGCCTAGGTGGACCACAGTTGATTCGAGGGTCAGCAACAGGGATTGTAACACCCTTGACGTCCAACTCGACAGTTGGGGGATCAGCCTGGTACAACCGCTCAAAGTAACCGGCCCAGCGGGCCTTCACTTCAGACTCCTCTGTCAAGAGCCTACCACTCTCTGCTCAAACTGTAGTGCTCCGAGGGATGGGCTTGGATGAACGTAATGCGCGAATTCCCCTGTAAGCGGGACGAGAATCACCTGTCCACAGGTGATGCTCTACCCCTCACAGATTCCTCGCACATAGGCCTCCTTGTCCACCCTCAGTGCACGTACAGTTTTACGCCTCAGCTCCCTGAACAGCTCAGCTCTGCCATTCAGCCTGGCCCTGCGACTCTGGTCAATGGTATCCAGTGTCCCTTGAGAGACAAAATTTTTCTTTGCCCTGCGGTGAGCTCCAAGGCATCCACCGGCAACATCAAGGACGGTGGTCTTGAAGGCGATCCACAACTCTTCAGGACCCCAAAGCACCCAGACCCCCCAAATGTCCACTCAGCCTGTTCGCAAACTCCGCAGCTACTCTCTCATCCCTGAGCTTGGCAACATCCAGCCTCGGCTAGGATGGTACCATTCTCCAGGATTTAAGGTGCAGCTTTAGAGTTGCTACAACAAGCCTGTGGTCAGTATTGAGGAACTGAGCACTCCGGTAGACCCTGCAGTTCTGGATCATCCTCCAACGACCGTCAATGAGGACATGGTCAATCTCCTTTGCCACACCGCCAGCGTTGGAATACCAAGTCCAGCGATGAGCTTGTGGGTGCTGAAACTATGAACCAGCCACCCTAAGTCCATGACTTCTTGCAAAGTCAAGGAACTTGGTGCCATTCTGGTTCATAGTTCCTGACCCATGGGGACCAACACACACCTCATAACCGTCCCCATCAGTTCCAGTCGATGCATTGAAATCCCCCAAGACTAGAAGTGTATCTCGTCTGGGGCACTGATCAACCACAGACTTGAGTGTGGCGTAGAATGCATCCTTCACGGTGAGATCACTCGCCTCAGTCGGAGCATAAACAGAGACCAGGGAAATAACACCTAAGGAGTGACGAATCCTTAATCTCATAATACGCTCGTTGACCGGTGTTACCTCAATTATCATTGGGGTCAGCTTATTGGACACAGCTACAGCAACTCCTTGGGTATGGTAACCATCAGAGGGACCAGACCAATAGTAGGTGTAACCACCCACCATTATCTCGCCGCAATCCGGTCTCCGAACCTCAGAGAGAGCTGCAATCCCGATGTCCAAACGCTTGAGCTCAGATGATAACAGAGACAGGTGATCATCCTCTCTTAGGGATAGGACATTCCAGGCACCCACCCGAAGGGACCGCCTCAGGTTAACCCAAGGAGACCGCCGTCTGGTGGACGACACCTCAACACCACTCCGACACACTCTCCCGCAATCTGACCCAGGGATGTTACCCCGTGGTTTCCCTCCTATCAAAGATTGGGAGTCCCGAAGGCTTTGCCCCAATCCCGTCATCCGGTGAGCTGCCCTGCGAAGGGAAGCTGCACAGGAGGTACTCCCACGGAGTGGGTTTTCAGATTTTTTTTGCGTTTTTGCATTTTGCGGAATGAAGGGTTTTACGGTGGCCGGAGTGCAAATCCTGCCACCAACCTCCTAATAAGAAGTGACCCAACTGCAGGAGGATGTCCGCAGACACAGTTGGGCACTAGATATGGATGGCCGTTGGCTCACAAGGAGCTCCTCCGCCCTCCCAGTCTGTTACTTGGCAATTTTTAATATTTTTTTTGACAAATATGTTGATCACCTCCGTTTGTGTATTTCTTTGTTCGTCTGTCCGCTCACCTCCAGCCCAAACCGCTCAACTAATTGTTCTGAAATTTTCGGAGATTAATGTCACCGACCCTGCGACGGTCCTACATTGAAGTTTTGTCAAATTCGGTAAACCAAAAAAAGTCTACATAGGTCATTTTGAGCCAAATGTTTTTTAAATTCTCAAATTTCATCCGATTTACTTGAAATTTGAACAGGATTTGCATATCAGGTCAGTGAATTCAACCACCTATTACTTTTAAAGTTATCATAGGTCTAAAGTTGAACAAAAGGTCAACCCAAAATAGGCCAAATTTTGAAATTGTTCCTAAAATTGTCAAATTTCATCCGATTGACTTGAAATTTGAAGACCATTTGCATATGAGGTCACTGAACTCCACCATCTATTAATTTTGAAGTTACTTTAGACCAAAAGGTCAACATGGGCCGAATTTCTAAAATCCTCAATTTTCATCCGATTGACTTAAAATTTGCAGATCAGGTCACCGAATTCAACCACCTATTAATTTTGAGGTAAACATAGGCCAAAAAGTCAACATAGACCAAAAGATCAACAGGCCAAATTTCTAAAATCCTCAATTTTAATCCAATTAACTTGAAATTTGAAGAGCATTTGCATATCAGGTCACTGAATTCAACCACCTACTAATTTTGAGGTAAACATAGGCCAATTTGGGCCAAATTTTCTCAATCCTCAATTTTCATCAAATTGAGTTGAAATTTGAAAAGGATTTACAGTTACAGCATCAGTCGAGGGTTATCAGAAACTTTTCTACCTTCTCAGGTGCAAAAGACAAGGATTCAGAAGCAGTTGGGTATGACTTGGAAGGGTAGGTTTTAGGGGCGCAAGATTTTGAAGGTGGAAAAGGGATTAGGGACACAATTTTGAAGCAAACACAGAATTGGGGCATTCCATGTCAAGTGTAGTACACACCCTCCCGACACTAATACCTCATTTTCTCCCCATATGTTGGTCATTTATTCACTTGGGTGAAAAAAACTCAAAATACCAACTTTTAAACCTGTGGGCCCATTGGGGCCCATTTTAGGCCCCCCCCAAAAAAATTTGGGTGCCCCCGGCTGCCCCACAATCTTCCAGAGAGCATATCACAGGTTGTAGTGGTCTGATTTGGCTGATCTTGGAATGAAAATGCTCGTAAAAGCGAGATCTTTCTAATCGCATAAAGTAAAATCACTCCGAAACAGTAATTCAAAAACTTGTAGTTTGGGGCGCCCTTTGACCTTGGGCCCCCGCTCCCCAGCCAAACCGATGGTCCCAATTTTTTTCGTGTGAGAATACCCCTTCATATACAGTACTCCAACACCTCAGCATAAATGAAAATGGGATCCCAATGGGTTCATGCATGGCAAAGATTTATGTTGGGGGACTCGGGTGCTGGACACACAATACGCCACAATACATGGCACAATATTTGAACACAACAATTCCAATACACTATATCGGTATATTATACATAAATTTTCCACAGGCACATGCAGGAACTGGAAGCGATACTAGTACGAGTAAGAGTTTTTCCGAGCATATTATAGTCAAGATTCTTTGCCAACCAATGTTTTATTTGACAGCTGTGTTTCTTTTTTACTGACTGTGGAGGTTCTACCTGTAGCAGTTTTTGGTTCTCCTTAAAGAAGTATATCAGAAATGTCTAAAATGCAGTGATCTTCAATGTCAGGAAAAACAACGATTTGCAGGCCCGTTTGGATGAAGAAAATTCACTTTCACTTCATGAGTGTCCTAAAAGGCTTCCATAATGCAGGTAAGCCACCATTTTCCATCGTAGTGCACTGTGACACAACCTGAGAGTTTACCGTTAAAAGTTGGTGTAGATTTTGAAATAGCCGACTCGATTCGGTGTTCCTCACTAAGGCTGAATTCACATACTTGAAGAGCAGTTTCAGAAATAGTGATGAAAGCATGAAGTTTTTGAGTTCCAGCTATGGTTTTGGCCGTTTTTAACCTTTCTTCCAGATTTCTTTCTTCCTCATCATACGCCTCTTGGGTCCCGTAACCAAACTTCATTTCATTCAAACCATTTTCAGCAAAGGCGAAAAGATCTTCTGGAGAAATAATTTGACTGTCGGAAGGTCTACGCAGGCTATCACATGTTGCTTCTCGTTTGACCGTACATCCCACGCCATCTGAAGGGCCCTTGCCATGACTTGTGGCAAAAAAATGCGATTCTGCATCAATACCATACTCTGATTTGTGACGACATAGGTTTACGAAGGCTTTGCAATTCTTACATTGGCCAGCACAACCGTCTGAGAAATAGTAAAGTTTCTTTACATTTCCAAAGCTATATTTCAAGTGTTCAATAAGCATTCTTTGGAAGAGGTGGACTAAGACAACGTCGTGAGTATTGCATTCTGATATAATCGTGGTTTATTTTGCCATCGTCCGATTTGAAATAAACCCAGGGGTGAATTGTCGCTTGAGAGCAGTTGCAATGGAATCCATGGGCCGCATCCTTTACGACAAATGAATAGTTCTCTGAGAAGTCTCCAATAATGACAAATTCTCCTTCACCAATTTCGTCTTTCTTATTTTTCAGAAACTGAGATTGGGCCTTGGCAATGAAGTCGTGTCTCACTAATTTCACCGCGCGTTCACAGAATTGATTAGTGAATTCTTCCAAAGGCAGGACCATGGAGCTCAGTTCAGATTTGTCGGTGGATGTCCACCGTTTTAAACTGAATTTCATCAATATCCTCTAGTTCATAAGCACTCAGTAGCTCGGTTTTGAAGTCTTCAATTGATGGGCAACTTTCACAAGTTCTGAAATAACATGCCGGTTGTGCTGGGTTACAAACTATGCATGCTATCACATGATGATAGCGAGGAAGTTTGGCTATCTGTGGCATTTTGGAACCAAACATCATGAGTTTCACATTTTGATGTATCGTACATACACATACACTGTGTGTACCGCATGATCTGGCCAGGACACACTCCGAGGGACGGAGCATGGCGAACTTCGCGAATCCAACTTTCAAGCCAGGGTTCTTCTCTTTGAATTTCTGAAACAGTTCCTTGAGATTGTTGAGTACCAGGTGCTTTTGAATTTTGTCTTTTCCATGTTCATTCCTGACCACCACACAGTCCTTTTTTCCCGGCATTATTTGGCTGACTTCATCACTTCGGTAAAATTCGGTTACGGCGGATTTCACTTCGTCAGGCAATATTTTGCCCTGTTTGGGTTTTGGAGACTATAGCATACCATTTTCTTTCTCTAAATTTTGGCTTGCACAGCCATTCTTTGGGAGCAACTGAATTCACTCATCATCCCTCTGATGCTCATATTCCTCGCAAATATTCTCAGTATACGTATTTGCTCTGAACGGTTCGAAACAACGTATTTTTCTTTCAGGCTTTTGATCACCTCTGGCATGCAGTTTTCATCACATTTTGATGCTGTATTTTGTGTTTTCTCTGCAGTGCTTGGTCCAGCAACTAGTTCTAATTTCTTTTGCACAGAATCTTCCACTTTACTTCGCTTTTCAGGAACATACCCTGGGTTCCTTTCCGCCTTTCGTTTGTCAAATGGGCTTTCGCCTATCATCGATAACGACTGGTTTAATAGGTCAACTTCTGCTTCTCACTCAAAAACCTCCTCGTCCTCATCTGTCGAAATAGATTCTGCAATGCCTTCGACAGTACCTTCTCATGATAATTTCGAACTGGTCGAAGGTGATTCTTCAATACACTCTGGTGACAACTGAGAAAGTTTTTTTTCTGCACGAAGTACAAAATCTGTCATCTTTTTTTCACCTTTGAAGAAAATTTCATCAACATATCATTTGACACATTGCGAAGGTCTTTTCGTTGTTTCGTTTTATGGCAGCTGAATGGATCGCAACAGTATTTTCGGAACTCCTTTCGATCTTCAGTCGTCATGCTTACTGCAAAATATGCAAAAAACTGAGATTATCCCATTTATAACTTAATTTGATGATGGTTATACAAAAAATGTACACTTAAAAATCAATAGACACAATAGGTAGAATAATTTTTTGCAAATGATGCAATATATATATATATATATATATATATATATATATATATATATATATATATATATATATATATATATATATATATATATATATATATATATATACAGTAATCCCCCGTTTCTCGCGGGGGTTACATTCCAAACCTCCCCGCGCGAAGTGAAAATCCGCGATGAATGGATGCCTCCCCAAAAATTCGACTCGTCTGGTCTGGTCGGTTTGGGAGTGATCGGGTTTGAGGTGCCGGAGATCGACTCGTCTGGTCTGGTCGGTTTTGAGGTGCTGGGTACGAGCAGTGCTCGTCCAACGGCGGCAAACCTTTTTCCTTCCCGAAGCATATCGAGCACCTTAACCTTCTCCTGGAGCGTCAGGACCTTCCTCTGGCGCTTCGTTTCCTTGCCAGAAGCCTTATAAGGTGCAGGGCGTTTGGGCGGCATCGTGGGGCTTGGTGAAAAAACGTAGAAAATATTCGAAGTTCACAAGCGAAACTTTGTCTCGTGCGTTGTGTGACTGGTCGAGCGCCACGCGTTACAATTTATTGCTTAAATAATTTCTTCTTCTTCTTTCAGCTGCTCCCGTTGGGGGTCGCCACAGCGGATCATCCGTATGATCCGCATAGTGATTTAGCACATGTTTTACACCGGATGCCCTTCTTGACGCAACCCTGGTCGCCTCTTACGACACAAGGATATGGTACACCTATTTTAACCGGGGTATACGCCGGCCCAGTATACTGGTACTCATTTCGCCGACCTCAGAAGGATGACAGGCTGAGTCAACCCCCTGGTGTATTAATTCAGTGGCTCAACAGGGTTTGAACTCAGGAGCTTTTGGATCCCAAGCCGCTGCCCCAACCACTGCGCCAACACCAGCCTAATTGCTTAAATAATTTATATTTTATATATTATTACTGCGATGTACCGGGGGAATCCGCAGAAAAAATTGGTTACGTTCCAAGGGAAAACCCGCGATGAACCAGGGGAGCGATAGGTGAACCGCGATAAAGCGGGGGTTGAATATATATATATATATATATATATATATATATATATATATATATATATATATATATATATATATATATATATATATATATTAGTCCAGAGATGATGATTGTCAATTTCAGACATAAAGTCGCCTGACAGCAGGTGACGTCATTGGAACGATGACGGCAAATGTCGCCCAATGTCGAATCAAGAATTAGTGATACTAGTACGTGCCCGTAAAAAAAAAAAAAAAATAATAATAATAAATAAATAAATAAACCACACAGGCAGTTTCTTCGCTCTCACGTGCCCATACGTGCGTGACCCGGAAGTTCGATATTATTCGCAATTTATTTTTAATACCCAATTATTCAATTAGCGCCAACGTATTTTACCTTTTCGCAATGTCGTGGCAAGGAAAAACAAAAAGAGAAGAGAAGAGAGAGAAAAAATTTACTTCCTGGTTCGGAGCATACCAGCACTCTGATGTTCCCGAAATTTATACACCGTCTAATATGAAAACGATCATAACTTGGGCCATTGTGTTTATCTATAAATGCGCATAAGAAATCGAGAAATTATTAGAATACACGAAGTCATCACTCTCCGGAAGCCCGTACGTTGTAACCCGTAATGGGGAACGTGGCTGTGCTTCCCTTCCCCATCGGCCACGCCCACGCAACAACGTGTCTTGCCATTGGTTTGGTAAATAAATGGCCATAACTTGGGAAGCACTTGTCCGATTAATATCAAACCTTGAAAAGGCACATCCTCAGGTCCCCAGCAATATACCTGGCAAGTTTCAATTAGATCGGACCAGAGGTTGTCGAGAAACAGCGGTCACACACAGACACACACACAGAGATTGCTGGAATTATAGATAGATGTGGACCCCGAACAATAAAACCATCATCACACTTGAACCCATTGAGCTCCCATTTTAATTTATGCTGAGGTGTTGGAGTATATAAAGGGGTATTCTCACATTAAAAAATGGTTTTTTTTAATATAAAAAAGGTATAAAAAAATGGAAGGGGTATTCGGTTTGGCTGGGGGGCGGGGGCCCAAGGTCAAAGGGCGCCCCAAACTATAACTTTTTGAATTACTGTTTCGGAGTGATTTTACTTAATGTGATTCGAAAGACTCGCTTTTACGAGCATTTTCATACCAAGATCATCCAAATCGGACCACTACAACCTGTGATATGGCCACTGGAAGATTGTGGGTCAACCGGGGGTGCCCAAATTTTTTTGGCGGGGCCTAAAATGGGCCCCGGTGGGCCCCCAGGTCTGAAAATTGACACATAATGTTTTACCGTGGAAACAAACACTTGCACAATAAAAGAGTGAAATCTGAGACGATGTGTCAAAATTTCACTGAAAAATGTGTACACTTGACATCGAACACCCAAATTGAGGCATTCGGCCTTCTCACGAGTAGTCAGCTGTGGGGCCATTTGAAGTGAGGGAAGGGATGGAAGGGGAGCATGCACCAGAGACCAGATTGATGAGGTGCCACCAGGTTTTAGAGGAGGCAGACAAGTTTGAAAGCTCATTCTTGAGATTGGACAGATGTTGTTTTCTGGCTCTCCTGAGAGTGGACACACACTTGGTGCGGACATTTTGGAATGCACTGAGATTTCCTTCAGTGAGAATGGCCTTCCAAGAAGAGAGTGCAGGTTTATTTAAAGCAACTGCCTCGCCACAAGTTTCATAGTACTAAGAGCAGGAGGATGGGTAGGAAAACTGCAGATGAGATGGGATGGATCATCAGATGAGATGGTGCATAAGAGGCAGCAAGTTTGTGTGGAAGAATTCCCAGGCTGAATTCATATCAAGGGTGGTAGATATAGGAGACCAGTCCAGAAGTGTGATGGCTGCTTACAGTTCCTGCCAGTTTGCTTAAGTGAACTGCCAGACTTGCCGGCACTGAGGCTGTTCTCTGAGAATAGCCAGAGAGATGTTTACCTTCACGAGCACATGATTAGATGAGCCGATTGGGCAGAGGATGAGCAAGATATATTGGTGGGGAAGTTGGTCATCACCCGCTGGTCATTGGAGTTCCAGCTCGGATTGAAGGAAGCAAAGAAGCAGCAAAGAAAGGGAAGAGTCGATAAAACTCCAAGGCCAGATAATATGGTACCGAAGAGTTCAGGGAGTTGGTGGAGGAGTTAAGGGAGTTGTTAGTTGATATCTTTAACAGCTCGTTGGAGTCGGGGCAGTAACGCAGGATTGTGGAGTAGCAAATGTAACACTGTTATTTAATAAAGGATCCATGGAAGAATTGGTGAACTATAGACCTCTTAGTTTGATCTAAGTTGTGGGCAAGTTGTTGGAGATGTTAATTAGGAATCCGATGAGGAAGCATTTGAATGAATAAACTAATTATAGCCAGTCAGCGTTAATTTACTAAAGAGAGGTCTTCTTAGCCCGTCTGCCCATACAGCAGGAGGCAAGTTTTGCAATCGTGTTTGTGTATGTGCGTGTCTGTATCTGCGTGCATGTCCGTGTCCACGTGTGCTCACCCCTGTCTTCGCGTCTGCACACGTTTCCTTATCAATGGAAAAAAGTCCAGTTAATACACAGAATGGTCTCTCTGGGAAGATCAGAGCAGCAAAAACAGTAAATATGTTTAAATTGGAATTATATAGGTACCTAGAAGTATTGGAGATGGAGGGTTATAGGGATGTTGGAAGGACTTTTAGGTAGCTTGAGTATGGATGGGTGATTCTGTACATCTGCAGTGATTGTGATATCTGTGAGAGAGTCTTGTCAAAAGATAATGTATTGTCAGTGTTTGTGCATGTCTCACCCGAAAAATGTCTTTGCTCCCCCTACTCCCTCCCCCCACCCCCCCCCCTCCAAAAAAAAATCCAGAACAAACAATAAATTGCATTTGAAATTTACTTTTCGCACCTTAATGATATCTCTGAACCTGCCATGCTTTTCTCATCATCACTCCCCCCCCCCCCGAATTAAATTAAACTTATCTTGATAGATTATTTAATCTGGTAGTGGTGGAGCACAGGCTTGATGGGCCGAATAGACTCTTCCTGTGTCAAATTTCCTTGTTATTCATGATTATCCCTTGTCCAGGCACTTCTGATGTACACCAGTCCCAGGCAGTGACATAACCTTTGCCCTGAGCTTATGACAATGCTTTGTATTGCCACAAGTTTTACTTCAATATTTTGTTTTCCTAAAAATAAATCATGTTGTCTTATTTTGGTAAAGAAAATTAATCTTTCAGTTTGGTGGGCTTCATCCTGAATGTCTGCATCAGCTAAGCTTGCTTTCCTATACACTGCAAGAAGAGTTTTCAGTTGAAGCTGCTCGGCACCAAGGGATGTCGCACATCAGTGTAAACACAAAATATAGCGTTTTTGAAATTACCCATCTGCATGAAAAAAAACCTAACAGGCGAGTCAGCCTTGCCAGAAGGACAGGTCTCAACATTAGTGTCACCATGACCCAGGTGATGAACATCAATGCTGTGCCTTGTGCACTCATTACAGTAAATGGAGAAACTCTCGAGATTAGAGGAGTTAGGGTTAGTCCCAATGGACAAACATACCTACGCAGCCTCATCAGCAAAGACAATGGAGCCAAGAAAGACATCAAGGCAAGTCTCTGCAAAGCTCGTAATGCATTCACTCAAGTTCATTCCATCTGGAAGTGTAAGCAGTACAACCTGAAGATAAGGTCAAGTCTGTTTTTCGAAATGGCTCTGAGTGAGTAATAAAGTCAGACATGAGCAAAGTAGAGTCATTCCACAATGGATACCTTCGGAAAATCTGCCGCATCTTCTGGATTGATAAGATATCCAACAAGGACTTGAATAAAAGAACTTGCTGCCACAGCATTGCCTTTGAAATTGAGTGTCACCACCTCCATTAACTTGGCCATATGCTTAGAATATCCCTTGAACGAATCCCCAAGGTTGATTTGAGATAGACACCATCAAGAAAGAGTAAGCCAGGCAGGCCAAAACCAACTTGGTGTAGGACTGTGTTAGCTGAATTGTACAAGATGGATCTATCATGGTGTGGCACAGCATGTAGTGAAGGATAGAGATAAACAGTGAAAGCTTACAGCAGCCTTTTGCTGCATCAGGACGAAGAGGATAAGAAAGTAAGTAGTCAGGTTGCGGGAGATAACTTGTGTACTCTCCGCTCAGGGCAGTGGGGTATTTAACATCTGCTGATAGGATGGCCTAGAGGTACGCACACTCGCCTCTAAGCTGTCTTGCTTGGGTTTGAATCTCAGCCCAACTATAAACTGTCATTCCTGTGTTTAACAGGCAGTGTGATTCATTAAATTGGGTGTCCCGTCTGCTGCCAGCATTAGTTGGTGGACGTTAAAGATACCATGGTGTCCTTCGCAGAGAGGAGGCGAGCTATCACCGGAACCCTGGCCAAATTCCTGCCCTAATCCACAGGGGAACTTCATCAGCAGCACAGTCATGCTCCCAGTCATGATACAAGCAACAGCCACAGGCTGCATAGAAAATCCATGAATTTAAAATCTACCAACCAGTGGTGGCAGATGGGTTATCTTGCTTACATTTGTGACCCTAGGTGTAGGACTTAACCTATTTGTGACCCTAGCTTTGTTTTATTTCAGTTATTTGTCACAAAGAACAAATTGAATGTGACCACCAATGTACCTATTCACTTTGTCTGACCGATGATTGAAATTCTTCATGACTCAGTAAATCGAATTGCACAGTTCCACAACTTTCGCCCTTGGCTGCGTGAGAGGTTGTGGTCTTTGTTTCAAGACTTCATTCTTCAAACGCCCCCAAATAAAGTTTTGGCACAGAGGGTTATGTGCAGGCCTGCCTTTCACATTGGTGCCTGTCTGGAAACCTGAGAAAAATGCTGACACAATCTTGGTCTTCTGGAGAAAGTCAACAACTCTCATAATACAGGAATTGCACAATACTGCTTGAACCATTCATCGAGTGCCCACTATTCTAAGCCCTTCTGCAAACGGAGAAAATTGTTTCGCCAGACTTGCACTCTTCATCTCAGTGAATAGTAACACGATCCGACTCTTTATTTCTGTTGATATACGATCTTTAGTTGCCATGTCCAAAATGCACTGAATCGTTGTTTCCCCTCCCTCCCCCCACAATATTCTCTTGATATATGATGCAATGTGCGGCATGAACAATCGCTGCTCAACAACCTACAAAGAAAGGAAAATGTTGTTTTGTGGGCCACACTGTACACCCAGTTCTTGACCATTTGTATTTTGTGAGCCGTTCAGATTACCAGGGTGAGGAAAATTAATCGCATTTTAAAAAAAAATACACAAAAATCAAGCTGTCTTGATGTTTGTGTCTGCATTCAGGGTTTTTCATTTCTACATTGGACGAAGGCTTTTGGAGTAGCTTGTACATTTATCACATTCAGGTACTTTTACATGAATGACAAAGGCAGACAGGAAAGAATGGACAAGTCGCATGAGATTTGAATCTCAGACTGTCTGCATTATGAGCAAAGTGCTTGGACACCATTTGTCTTTTTGACATCATTTCTCTGCTGTCATGATGAATAGGCCAGGTATTGTACAATGTAAGTAAGCCCCTGAATGATACAGCCCAACACATTTATGGGGGGGAGGGGTGAGGGTAATGAGATGCTTTCCTCCATAATTTTTACAATTCTCTTTGACTTGACAATTTTTTTTCTTTTTTTAGGCTGTCCTGCAAAGGTTCCAGCATTCTTCGGCGTAAGAGGAGAAAACCGTCTGAAGAGGAGTATGTGCTTCCGATGATTTATATATATATATATATATATATATATATATATATATATATATATATATATATATATATATATATATATATATATATATATATATATATATATATATATATATATATATATATAGCACTCAGTCATAGTGGAACTGGAATGTAAATCGAGTGCAAGACAAAGA
>NC_140976.1:27439421-27546921 GCF_056783735.1 Eptatretus burgeri | reverse complement strand
TGTTGTGGAAATGGCCCTTATTAAGTTATTAAATATAGGATTACCCCAGATCCCCCATTAAATGCATGTTTAGCCAGGTTGTTCGGTAATTGGATGTTACATGTGTGTCAGGAGGTGTAGCAGGCTGTTCATTGTTCATACAGTGGTGGTGTGCCGAGAGGTGGTTTTCTTCTTCTTCCTTCCCCTCTCCGAATGAGTCCCTGCCCAGCGCTCTGAGAGTGTGAGTCGGCTTCGAGAAGAGCGAGCGCCGAAAAGGCAGGGGTGGATCTGCCTGAGCGTCGAGTCAGGCGATCGGTAGTAGGAGGAACTGCATGAGGGTTTTTGCGATCGGCTCTCGTGCAAAGGGCCGCCCCGAAAGGTCAGAGGAACTGGATGAGGTCAGTCTTCCTTCTGCTGGAGAGAAACGACGAGTGGGAGTCGTGATCTGCTGTGTAAGTGACGGCTGTGTCTGTCTGCGATCTGCTTCGTGAAAGAGGCAGGATGAACTGCATGAGGGGAGTCGGCGATCGACTTTTATGAGGAGGTCCTCGACAGGTTCATCCGGAGTCCAGTGACGGAGCCCAACACCCCGATTTGGCCTGATCTGGTGAGCAGGCCAGGCCTGGATTTGTATGCTGGACCTTGTGAAAAGCCAACTGGAGAACACCGTGGATCTTCCGCTCTTGTGCCGTCGACCTTACGGGGGCTGAACGCGCTGAGGCTGCGTGCGTGGGCGGTCCGACAAAAGGACGACGCCGCCATTTTTCCACGTGGCGTGTTTGAGCTTTGGCACTTGAATCCGTTGACATCGGCTTGTCACGAGCCGCATTCGTGCCTTTGACACTTTTCCTCTCGTCCATGAGGCATCACCAAGTACTCTGTGTCTTGTCTGCATGTTGTCTAAGGTTTATCTCGCTAGGGTTCCCTTCGAAACCCGTAATCCGTAGCTCCCGAGTTAAGAGCGGGTTATAGATGAATTATAACATTGTCGTGAATGCTTTGCTTGTGTTGTGTTCCCCGATGTGTCCCCAATAAATCTGGCTGATTCATATGAAAGTTGCCGCGATTGAGTCGATTCGTGCCGCGCCGAGGAACAATCCGCTCAATTTGTATATAAAACCCAAACTGGCTACGGACTGGCAGACTCCACTCTGTCTCTGACAAATCCAGTCTGTAGCCGGGGTCTATTTCCCCAGCTGGCAAGGCACAGGTGTATTTTGGGTATCGTGATCTAAGGTGCGTAACCCGAGAACTGTGCCGAGCCAGCCGGCGTTATAACCCCGGAGACGGGGTGCTGTTAAGTGACTCCGAATCTTCAACATTGGGCTGTCAAGAGTAGGGTGCGAATCCCGCCACCGCCGAATCCTTAACAATATGTATATATACATACACATATATGTAATCCACACTGTGCAGTGTTCCCCAAATGTTTATCGTACGACCATGTATCTTTGGCCCTTGAGCCGAAATGCACGTGTATTTGTTTGACAAGGTTTTTCTTAACTGTGCACTTTGGTCTTCAGGCTGAAGTATACATCGTTAGCTTTGTTATTGGAGTACGTAATTGCTGGATATTACTGAATTCTTTGTGCTTTGCTTTCTTTTGTTTCTTCCCCGTGACCATTGCACTTGCATTAAACTTAACTTAGTCTTTGGGTGAGTTCTGGTTGTTCTTGTGGCTTAATATGCTGGTTTGTAAATCCTGTTAAAGGTGAATTGGTCATGGTTTCCCCACCGCTAGAAAAGATTGCACAACATGACCAAAAGGTTTGCTCAGCCTGACTCGATCGATCATGTAGTCGACTCTTGGTGTGGTCCTCATCCGCTTTGGAAACTTCATTCTGTACAGTAACAGTTGTCAGACGCAGATCCGACGGGGAGTCTTTGAGGCGGGTGACAGTCATGGTTGTTTTAACATGTCTCGCTCGATTCGTACTGGGCAATCTGAACGGTCTGGTGACTGTAACGTGTGTGTGTGTGTGTGTGTGTGTGTGTGTGTGTGTGTGTGTGTGTGTGTGTGTGTGTGTGTGTGTGTGTGTGTGTGTGTGTGTGTGTGTGTGTGTGTGTGTGTGTGTGTGTGTGTGTGTGTGTGTGTGTGTGTGTGTGTGTACACATATATATTCATTGCGTCACCATCACGTTGCGCTATATTGCGACCCCTTGGGAGCATTTGTCATTGTGAATCGAGCTTTACAGACAATGGTTCAAGAAGTCACAAGCAGAGAAAATAGCATAGCTGCAGATATGTTCCAATCTTATTTGAGCTCATTCATATAGCATAATGCTTAAAATCATCTGCTTGGGCTGAACTTCCATTTGGGAATTTATGAATAGTAAGACCCCCAAACTGCATAGCAAGTGCAAGCAAATCATGTCCCATCACAGCCATTGTTGCATGATTTTTGACCAACAAGCTTGGTTTGCCACACGAGCACATTGTCTGTTGCTTTACCATCGCACCATCACACTAAACAGTTTTGCGATTGGGAATAAATATGATTATAATCGGCTCTCTGATCTATAGCAACACCGTAAGGTCACTATCATATTGTGCTACACTACAAAATCATTTATTACAGAGGTGAATAAGAATAATATAGAAAACAAACCTGATCGGTGCATACACTCAACAGGATAGTAAGTTTCTCGCCTTAGCTTTAAACTAACTCGATGCATGGGGACTCTATCAGTGACACAGGACAGATTAATTAATATACAGAATGGATGGGGTAGAGATTTATGGTATTCCCTTTGGGAATAAGACGTCTGGAGAGCGAGCGTGTATGTGCGGTCAGGCTCTCCTGTTCAGCAGTGGGCTCCTCCGGTCATCCTTCATCCTCTGTCATTTTACTCCAGAGAGCACTTCATCACATCACTGCTCACCCTTCAGGATGCAGCTCGCCGCTCTGTTTTTTGGGGTTTTTTTAAATCCATTTGTCTCTGTTTCACTGCTACTGTCTGTCGCTTCGCTCCCCAGTCTGTCTGTCGGTATGGCTGCTTTATATAGCCAAACCCCCTGCCCTCCCAGGGTGAGGCCTCCCTCCGCCACGTAAGGGTCACGCATGCACCCCCACAGCAACGAAGTCGCATATGTATTTGCCATCCCATCGGAAATTGTGCGTCAGTTTCACATATGTATTCACAATGTTCCCACTGAACATGCAGGGGAGGTGAGAAAGGACAATGGGGAATGATTAAATGTGTTGATTTTGGTGTGAAAAAAGAGGCAGACATTAGGACCGAGGGTGACAAGGAGCTGCCTAGACATCTGATCCTAGTCATTGTGAATTGGGGTAACAAAACACTTGTGCTAAAATTCACTACAATATAACTAATTAATAATTAACCACCAAGTCATTTTCATCACAAATATATCTGCTGTACAATATTTAAATTTTGGCAGAACTGAGTACATATAATATGCTACAGTATATTATATTTAGTTCATTCACTCATCCTGTTTGCCCTGGTTGTTGTGATGTGGAATGTTTAAGGCTGGAAGAGGAGGACGAAGAAGATGAGGATGGTGGAAATGTAATGACAAAGGACACCCTGGTCGATGAGGGATTGTATGACATGGCTGATGTGCCAGTGGTGACGCTATCAGATGCCTTGAAGGACCAACTTCAACACATATCCTCTGATGATATTACTCAAAAGGTTATCAATTCAATGTACGTATTCAAATGCTTCATCATGCATCGTAGGATAAATGTATGCTAACCGCTGTAGCAAACAAAGTAACGCTGATGTTTTGGGTGTTAACCCTTCATTGGAATAAGATCGTCTTATTCCGACAAAGGGCTAATTCCTGAAACGTCAGCATTGTTTTGTTTCCCGTGGGGAGAGGGGAGTATTGTTATAATATGTATTAGTCAAAAACTACAGTTAATTTGATCTTTCATTGCCTTCAATTAATCATTGAACAAGCAGATATTTAATTGGCCTCGGTTAATCACTTAAGCAGATCATTCATTGGAAATCGGGGCAGGGTGTAAGCCAGAATTAAATGAATGATATCCATTAGTTTTCCCTGACTTCTTGCTTGAGATTGAGAGCGTGCATACATTGTTGACATTAAAGAAGCAGCATGTCCAAGGTGGAATGACTATATTAATGACTGGAGGTGAGACAGTAAATTAAAAAAAAATTTTTAAAAGCCCTTGGGTCTACTGGTCTAAAGTGCTGGTTTAAAGATGAGAGGGTCAGTTTTCAGAAAATTCTTGTAAATTGAAGAAATGTTGGCAATTTTCCATGATGCAGACAGGTGGCTTGTAAAAGAGCAGAGAAGAGTAGACAGAGGAGATGAACACTTTTTGACCATTGGAACACTGATGGATGAAAATGGTGAGGGTGAGGGGGGGTGAAGACAGAAGATTGAGCGGGGTGGGAAGCAGGAAGATCGCATTAGAGAAAAGTAGGGTTGGGATGGTGATCAGGAAATATTTTATTGTGTATGCAGTGAAGGGACTTTACTCTGCAGCAACATTGCTGGAGTAACAAATGAATGTATTTGATGTAGGAAGTAGAGAATGAAGAACAAGTGTGAGCAGGACAAAGGGCAGTGGAGGCAGTCTGCGTGCTGTACAATTAATTTTCATGAGTGTCGACTGGTATATATTAACTAGAGGGTTCACAGAACACCATACCCCATGCAGTCTCGAGAGAAAAAAAGGACATAGGCAGGGTCTGTAAGCGGCAATTTTGATGAGTCGAGATGATGTAAAATGCTGTAATATTTTGTCTAGGTACTGCGAAATGGAAGGTTTTTGAAAGTGCTAAAAAGGCAATTTCTGTTCTCCAGTGTTCAAGTATTTAATTCATTTGAAATTAAATTAAGATTTTAAAGGCTGCAGAAAAAAAAAATTCAGAAGTTCACCATCATTGCTGCAATGTCTTTTGCACCGCCTTATTTAACACTTTACATTATTTATTCGTGCCTGTTGTTTGTGTCTATTATGACATCCCTAAATACAGTAAGTTTCCTGTTTGGAATGATTTTCAATTTTGTTTGACTGCCAAACAGACAGCCGAAAACAATTACCTTATTACTCTGCACGTGCATGATCGGGGCAAGATTCCATACAATTTGCCTAATTCAGAGCCAAAGTACTGCTGAACTGCAGGTTCATGTTCATGGTCTAAACTCTAACGGTTCAAGATATGAAATAAAATCTAAATTTAAGTTGTTTCTCGATCATAGACTGACATAAGTAGACAGACAAAATAAACCAATTGCTTAACCCCTACCTTTTTCTTCACGCACGTACGGGGTAATAACTCGTTACGGACAGAGAAACTCTGCTCCTTTAATTTAGAGATTTTCATCTTTTGGTACAATTTTTTGTTGTGTTGGCAGTGCGACACTTGATGGATCTATAAAATATTTTCGATCTTATGTTTTGGTGTGGAAATATCCATTATTTTGCAATGTTGTATCTGCTATTCACTGCTTATTGTGACTTCCTCTCTCATGATCTTTCCCATGTTCCTCTCATGTCTCTCTTTGGAAGGAACCGGCCTTGTATGGAACTGGTTGTCTGGCAGCCACCTGAAAGCATTTTGAAGAATTGCAAAGAGAACATAGACAAATTTATTTCAACGACAGATTGTTGTTCTCCAAAAATATCCACCGCCATTTCTGAAGCTCCACCAGAATTGGAAGTTCAGGAGACGAATCAAATAGATTTGGGCTTGCCCATGTCTATTGCACTCAGCCCTCGTCTTTCTTACGTAGAGGAAGAAATGGAACTATCGTAATGTTGTTTTTTTTGGACTACCAGGCCAGACAGATGGTCTTTGTTACTTATGGTTCGACCCCTCCCTCCCTAGCATCCCAGCATTGAATTCATTCATTTTGCTTGTTTTGGCTTTCCTTCTCCAAGGTCATGTCCATGCATCTCCTTTGACTAGCTTTGGCAGTAGTTTTTGCTTGCTGCTTTGACTCGGTTGAATCGGCAGGCATTCAGAAAGTGTCTTGCTTCATGCAGTGGACCTTGAGAATCATGTGGTCTGTTGAGACATTTAGAGGGTCTCAAAGGACGAGAGTCGTAACAATAATTATCACTCGGTTTCTCATGTTCAGCATAACTCGATTACGCTGAGTTTTCAATGTGTCCCACCTGTCTGCCCTTCACATGAACACACGGGTCGATTTCAATATGGGAGTTTCATGTGATTTATTCACTTCCCAGATTATGACACTTGTTCAATTATTTTCATTTTCACAATTCAGCCGGTTTGGCTTTGGAGGTTGCAGCAGCACAACATGACATTTTCTTTCAATATGTGATTATCGGAGTAACAACCACTTTGCTCATTTACACTAAATACTATTGAAAAACGCCATTGTTCACACAGTTACCCCCGTTTTTGTTAAAAATCAAATTCCACTGTGTCATTGAGTGTTTTGTTTTCCCAGGTTTTTGATAAGGATGATAATAAAGATGCATGTATTTACACCTGAGGAATTATATCAGTTTGTGTATTTGCCACGTATTGTGAAGTGGCAGAATGTTGCATTGACAATCTCGTTGAACAACATTGGTGGAATTTTTATTTTTACAAATAATAGTCTTCACTCTCTCACATTCTTATCCTGCCTGTGGAATTGCTTCTGTGGCCATCCATTCTTGCTCTTTCTTCTACCCTTTTAAGGCACAAGCTTAACCTTCTTCCAAATTGACATTCCTTTCCTGCACACCATTGCAGTCAATTGTTTGCCCATGTCCACAGTTGGCTGAGACACAGGATAGGAATTAGACTATTTGAGAATAAGAGAAAGCATTCGTAAATGTTTGATGTATTTCAGGCTATATTGTTGAAACATTCACAGAACAAATCGAGGAATGAAAAATTACATTTAACATCATAGTAATTTGTTCTGCGAGATGCTGTCTTCGGGGAGCCACAGACATGGCTGTGCGTCGTGACAGTGATGGCATGGCGTTGAGTTTAGGTCGGAGAATGGGTTTTACAACACACGCACACATATACGTATACATATTGTTGCGAATTCGCGCCCGCCGGCGTGCAGACTGCCACGTAACTCGGATCGCGGCACGTCGCCCACCGGACGGACAATTCAGTCGTGACCCTCCGGGAACTATCGCCCGGAGCCAGTCACGGGTGGGCCTTTCGACCTCACCACAATCGTGCCAATCGGCCACCCGCGTAAGATAGGGTTGTTCGCCAAACTCGACCTACCTAAGTACCCACGCGGATGGTAAACCGGGCGATCGTACCTCGCCCCAGGTCGACTCCGGACACGAGCCGCTTGGGCGGCCCGTTCCGTACTATCGGGATAACCGAGCGGTGTTATCGTCGACCTCGACGGTTCAGATTATTTACCGGGATGTTGCACCCACTACGAACCCTTTACGTGAAGCAAGATGGAGGGTCAATAGAGAAAAGACAAAGCGAAACGGGAAAACAGTTCACACAATGCACATTCATTTCCTGGCACACGGAAAGCACAAATATATATATATATATATATATATGTATATATATATATATAATATATATATATGTATATATATATATATATGTATATATATATATATATATATATATATATATATATATATATATATATATATATATATATATATATATATATATATATATATATATATATATATATATATATATATATATATATATATATATATATATATATATATATATATATATATATATATATATATGTATATATATATATGTATATATATATATATATATATATATATATATATATATATATATATATATATATATATGTATATGTATATATATATATATATATATGTATATGTATATATATATATATATATATATATGTATATATATATATATAATATATATATATCTTCTTCCTCTTTCGGCTTGCTCCCGTTAGGGGTCGCCACAGCGGACCAACTGTCTCGTTTTGTTGTCCGCATAATATATATATATATATATATATATATATATATATATATATATATATATATATATATATATATACAGCCATATAGCAACCAAAACAATAAAAGCAACGACGCAGAGTTAATACCGACTATGCGCACACAAGGCAACACTTATACAGCTTTACTTTACAGACGGCGCCAACACACATTTACACAAAAGCAAAGAAAAGAAGCCACCCTCATAGACAAGGGGGCAGACAGGCCTGTAGGCCAAATGTGCGCGTGACCTGGAGGAGCGGCCAGGTCCGCGAGACCAGGGGGGTCCTACCCGCGTCCTCGTGACGTGTTGGCGGGCGAGCCGCAAATGTGGCCCCGCGGCTGTGCCCCGACTCCGTGCTCCTTAGTGGGTTTCGTTGGCACCACATGTGGGGTGGGGGGGGGGGACGGGGCCCCCTTTTGCACTATCTCAGCGTGGGGGAAAGGGAGATTGTTAATGCCCTGGGGGAGGGGAATAGCTGGCCGGCTTGGGTCCCGCGACGAGACGAGCCATTCCACACCGCAACCTCGTCGCCGACCGCCGTCCTTCTGGCCTCGGACCCGAGCTCCCTTGCCTGCAGTTCCACCGCTCTCACTCGCCCGACTCTCTCTGCAACTCTTCTCCGTTCCACACTCTCCTCACCCGACTCCCCCGATCACCCTATTCGCCTTGCGCTCACCGTTTTATAGGCGGCAGGAGAAGCGTATATGCAAATTTTTGGATCAGAATGACCTCGGGGGCGGGGCCACGCTCGCCCATTGGTCGGAGGAAACGGGGGCGTGAACCGCCCCTGATCCTAGAATTTGCATATATCAACTTCACACAGACGCGACAGGAGGCGGGGCTAAGCGCCCCGCGCTCGCTAATTGGATGGAGGAAAAGTGGGCGTGTAGTGTTTTTGATCCAAATTTTCCCTCGGAAAGGCCGCTATTTGCGCTCGCGGCTCGGCACCAAACGCCGAACGGGCCTGAGACTGCCCGACGTTCAGTGTTCACAGGTGGTGCGGGAATGGCCGTAGAAGGAGAGAGGTGAAGGGGGTGGTGGTTTGATGGTTCTGGTGCCGTTTGGGAATGGCGGTGGTGCGATGATGTGGGAGCATAGATGGTGGTGGTGGCGTGGTTGTTGCGTGATGGCGGTTGAGATGTGGTTGGTTCAAAATAAAGATAGAACAGAAAAACGGCTATCTCAAAGCGTCGCAGCCCGAATGGATCACATTAATTCCCTTTATACAGCGGGTTTGGGCTAACTACACATGTACTTAGAGATATCTCACCGACGGGCCCTTTATGGTGTAATGCGAATTTCCACAGCCGTAATATATATATATATATATATATATATATATATATATATATATATATATATATATATATATATATATATATATATATATATATATATATATATATATATATATATATATATATATATATATATATATATATATATATATATATATATATATACCTAGTGTTGGCGCAATGGTTAGGACTGGCAGGGATCCAAAAGGTCCTGAGTTCAAGCCCCGTTGGGCCACTGAATTAATATACACCAGGGGGTTCACTCAGCCTGTCATCCTTCCGAGGTCAGCGAAGTGAGTACCAGTGTACTGGGCCCAGTGTATGCCCCCGGTTAGAATAGGTGTACCATATCCCTGTGTGTTGTATGAGGTGACCAGGGTTGCGTCAGGATGGGCATCCGGCATAAAAACCTATGCCAAATCATTATGCGGACAATACAACGGATTTCCGTACTGGATCTGTCGAGGCCCGGGTTACCAACGACCGCCACTGTCACCGGTACCGTTGGTCAGCAGGGTACCGGTGGAAATTGTGCTACTGCTGGGCGAAGAAGGAGATGGGGAAGGCGGGTCCAGAGGCAGTGGGAGAGGGGGAAGGGTTGAAGTGTGGAGGTGAGAGTTGGAACTCCAAATGTTGGGACGATGATTGGCAAAGGGCGAGAGTTGGCTGATATGATGGAGAGAAGAAAGGTGGACATACTCTGTGTACAAGAGACCAAGTGGATGGGGAGTAAGGCTAGGAGCATTGGAGGTGGTTTCAAACTGTTCTACCATGGTGTGGATGGGAGGAGAAATGGCGTCGGGGTAATCCTGAAGGAGGATTATGTCAAGAGGGTATTGCAGGTGAGGAGAGTGTCGGACCGAGTGATGAGTGTGAAGTGATCCTAGAAATTGAAGGGGTGATGATGAATGTCATCAGTGCATATGCCCGACATATGGGGTGTGAGATGGAGTATAAAGAAGATTTCTGGAGTGAGTTACATGAAGTTGTAGAGAGTGTATCCAAGGATGAAAGAGTGGTGATTGTAGCTGATTTCAATGGGCATGTTGGGGAAGGGAATAAAGAGGATGAGGAGGTGATGGGTAGGTACGGTCTCAACGAGAGGAATGTGGAAGGGCAAATGGTAGTAGATTTTGCAAAAAGAATGGAAATGGCAGTGGTAAATACGTATTTCAAGAAGAAGGAGGAACACGGGGTGATGTACAAGAGTGGACGAAAGTGCACACAGGTGGATTACATCTTAAGCAGGAGATGCAACCTGAAGGAGATTAGAGACTGTAAGGCGGTGGCAGGGGAGAGTGTAGCTCGACAGCATTGATTGGTGGTCTGAAGGACGATTGTGGAGGTGAGGTTGAGGAAGAGAGTGAGGGCTGAACCAAGGACCAGATGGTGGAAGCTGAAGGAGGAAGACTTGTGTGGAATTTAGGGAGGAGGTGAGACAGGTGTTCAGGGGTTTCCTTATTTCTTGGAGTAGGAGACTACCATTAAAAAGTAGCAGGTTACCATCACCGCGAGCAAAGCGAGCGCAGCTGTATGGCCGGGGTCCAGGGCCCACTTCGGGCCCTGGAAGCTGGAAGATCCTAGATGGCACGATTTCTGACATGAAATAGTTCTCATATTATCATGCTGTTGGAGTGGAAAACTCCACCAAAACAAGTAGTTGGGCCTGTACTGGATGTAGTTGCATTAACATAATGACTGACTGACTGGTTGACTGAAATTCAGCTATACTGTATAGTTAGTTCAAGCAGCTTTTAAACAAGGTTCATTAATTTAAGGCCATGGTTTAGGGCACACCAAGGTGTCTGGAAGATGGAGTAGCTAAGCACTTGAAAAGAGTCATTTTAGCAACATTTGGGCCATACCTTAGTTCTTAATAGGGAGATGATACTGCGCATGGTGGAGTACAGTGAGCAATCTGAAGTAAGTGTGTGACATAATAATAGCGTAGATGAACTAGCATTCATTAAGGAAACCATATTCCATTTCTCGGATTTCAAAACAGGGGGATGTAGAGATTTCGTGGTGACAAAAAAAAAAATCGAAAAATTGGGGCTCAAGTAAGTAGGCGGCAACCTTTGACATTTTTTCTCTGAGTACACGGCTGCGGATCGCCGGTAACCGGCTTCTAAGGAAACCCCTGGGTGTTGGATGGTGGTAAAGAGGGGTGGGATGATTGGGCAACTACAGCAGAAGTGGTGAGGGAGATAGCTAGGAAGGTACTTGGTGTGACATCTGGACAAAGGAAGATACGGTGGTGGAACGAGGAAGTACAGGAAAGTATAAGGAAGAAGGGGTTGGCGAAAAAGAAGTGGGATAGCCAGAGAGATGAAGAAAGTCGGCAGGAGTACAAGGAGTGGCAGTGCAAGGCAAAGAGAGAGGTGGCAAAGGCTTAGGAAAAGGCATATGGTGAGCTGTATGAGAAGTTGGATACAAAAGAAGGGGAAAATGATTTGTACCGATTGGCAAGACAGAGGGACCGAGCTGGGAAGGATGTGCTGCAGGTTAGGGTGATAAAGGACGCAAATTGGAATGTGCTGACAAGCGAGGAGAGTGTGTTGAGAAGGTGGATGGAGTACTTTGAGGAGCTGATGAATGAAGAAAATGAGAGAGAGAAGGTTTGAAGAGGTGGAGACAGTGAATCAGGAAGTGGGGTGGATCAGTAAGGATGAAGTGAGGACTGCCATGAAGAGTGGAAAGGTGGTTGGCCCAGATAATATACCAGTGGAGGCATGGCAGTGCTTAGGAGAGATGGCAGTGGGGTTTTTAACGAGATTGTTTAATAAAATCTTGGAAAGTGAGAGGATGCCGGAGGAGTGGAGGTTAAGTGCACTGGTTCCGATTTTCAAGAATAAGGGTGATGTGCAGAACTGTGGTAATTACAGAGGGATAAAGTTGTTAAGCCACACCATGAAGTTGTGGGAAAGAGTAGTGGAAGCTTTGTTGAGAGGAGAGGTGATGATTTGTGAGCAGCAATATGGGTTTATGCCAGGAAAGAGCACCACTGATGCAATGTTTGCTTTTAGAATGTTGATGGAGAAGTATAGGGAAGGCCAGAAGGAGTCACATTATGTGTTTGTGGATTTAGAGAAAGCTTATGATGGGGTACCAAGAGAGGAGTTGTGGCATTGTATGAGGAAGTCGGGAGTGGTGGAGAAGTATGTGAGGATGGTGCAGGATATGTATGAGGACAGTGTGACAGCGGTGAGGTGTGCGGTAGGAATTACGGACCGGTTTAAGGTAAAAGTGGGATTGCACCAAGGATCAAGTCTGAGCCCTTTCCTGTTTGCAATGGTGATGGACAGGTTGACGGACGAGATCAGACTGGAATCTCCATGGACTATGATGTTCACGGATGACATCATGATCTGTAGAGAGAGTTGGGAGCAGGCTGAGGCGAGCCTCGAGAGGTGGAGGTACGCACTGGAGAGAAGGGGAATGATAGTCAGTCGGAGTAAGACGGAGTACATGTGCATAGATGAGAGGAAGGGTGGTAGTATGGTGCGGTTGCAAGGAGTTGAGGTGGGGAAGGTGGATGGGTTTAAATACTTGGGATCAACTATCCAAAGTAACGGAGAGTGTGGGAGAGAAGTGAAAAAGAGAGTGCAGGCAGGATGGAGTGGGTGGAGAAGAGTTGCAGGAGTGATTTGTGAAGAAGGGTAGCTGCAAGAGTGAAGGGGAAAGTATACAAGACGGTAGTGAGACCAGCTATGTTGTATGGTTTGGAGGCGGTGGCGCTGACAAAAAGACAGGAAGTGGAGCTGGAGGTGGCAGAGCTAAAGATGCTGCAAGTCTCATTGGGAGTGACGAGGATGGACAGGAGAAGGAATGAGTATATTGGAGGGACAGCGCAGGTAGGACGGTTTGGAGACAAAGTGAGAGAGGCGAGATTGAGATGGTTTGGACATGTGCTCAGGAGGGAAGCGGAGTATATCGGGAGAAGGATGCTGAAGATGGAGCCACCAGGCAAGAGGAGAAGAGGAAGGCCAAAGAAGAGGTTCATGGATGCGGTGAGGGCAGACATGCGGGTGGTTGGAGTGTCAATGGAAGATGTGGAGGGTAGAGCGAAATGGAGATTGATGATCCGCTGTGGCGACCCCTAATGGGAGCAGCTGAAAGAAGAAGAAAATGTTTATATATATATATATATATATATATATATATATATATATATATATATATATATATATATATATATATATATATATATATATATATATATATATATATATATATATATATATATATATATATATATATATATATATAGATATATATAGATATATATATATATATAGATATATATATATATATATATATAGATATATATAGATATATATATATATATATATATATATATATAGATATATATATATATAGATATATATAGATATATATATATATATATATATATATATATATATATATATAGATATATATAGATATATATATATATATATATATATATATATATATATATATATATATATATATATATATATATATATATAGATATATATATATATATATATATATATATATATATATATATATATATATATATATATATATATATATATATATATATATATATATATATATATATATATATATATATATATATATATATATATATATATATATATATATATATATATATATATATATATATATATATATATATATATATATATATATATATATATATATATATATATATATATATATATATATATATATATATATATATATATATATATATATATATATATATATATATATATATATATATATATATATATATATATATATATATATATATATATATATATATATATATATATATATATATATATATATATATATATATATAGATATATATATATATATATATATATATATATAGATATATATATATATATATATATATATATATATATATATATATATATATATATATATATATATATATATATATATATATATATATATATATATATATATATATATATATATATATATATATATATATATATATATATATATATATATATATATATATATATATATATATATATATATATATATATATATATATATATATATATATATATATATGTATATATATATATATATATGTATATATATATATATATATATATATATATATATATATATATATATATATATAGAGTATATATATATATATATATATATATATATATATATATATAGATATATATATATATATATATATATATATATATATATATATATAGATATATATATATATATATATATATATATATATATATATATATAGATATATATATATATATATATATATATATATATATATATATATAGATATATATATATATATATATATATATATATATATATATAGATATATATATATATATATATATATATATATATATATATAGATATATATATATATATATATATATATATATATATATAGATATATATATATATATATATATATAGATATATATATATATATATATATATAGATATATATATATATATATATATATATAGATATATATATATATATCTTCTTCTTCTTTCGGCTGCTCCCGTTCGGGGTCGCCACAGCAGATCATCCGTTATGATCGGCATACTGATTTGGCATAGGTTTTATGCCGGATGCCCTTCCTGACGCAACCCTGGTCGCCTCTTACGACACAGAGATAAGGATTGGGTTTCACCATGATTCCGGGCTGCCCTACACCATCTCATAGTGCGGCCCAGCACAGAGCAAAGCTCCCGTCCTCAAGCAATCCTCCAACCCAAGCCTCCGAGTAGCCGGATTACAGGCGCACATTACTATACCCGGTTAAATATATATATATATATATATATATATATATATATATATATATATATATATATATATATATATATATATATATATATATATATATATATATAGGGTTCGTACCACTCCTGACACCAAAGTGTTGCAGAGCGGGGGTCGGGGGCGAGGAGACCACGAGGGGGGAAGCTACCTCAGGTTCCCACCAGACTCTCCGGAATCACAGGCCGTTGCACACGAATAACTTTGTGATATGGCAGATCGCTAACCGACCGTGAACGCCAATAACTCGATCACGTGACTTCGGGTTCTCCGTCTAATAAATACCGTTTACCTAATGGTCACGTGATCTAATTACTGAGGGACACGCCCTCAGTATGCCTTGTTCAAACTGGATCACCTCACCAGATCAGATGCAGTGGAATGTAACTGCCAAGGACGTACCGGCTCGAAAAACAGGGGTTGGGGAATAACATTCTGGCTAGGCTGGGATAGGAACCATGCTGGACCAATGAAGGAAAAGACGGAAACTAGTTGGGAACATTTCGATACAATCATTTCTTTACAATCAAGTGAGGAAAGGTGCTTGGCAAGTAAATTGGGTTTATTGGTATGTTCAGCAGGAATATCAAGGAAATTGTGGGGTGCAACAACAGGCAAGCAATTTACAAAAGCAGACTTATCCCATTATCACTTACACAATCTTAACTTATGTTATGACAGGCACCATCACATATACACACACACACACACGCACACAAACCCGAAGAAGATTAGATAGCCGGAAAGAAAGAGAGCAGATGAGGATAAACGGCCTCACAATATCTGGTGTGGTCGGCCGACCAACACAACCCAGTACGCTTTGGGGGAGGTACGATAGAGAAATACTGATGTTTAAGGTGTGGGAGGTGTGTCGTGCCAGAGGAAACTGATTGCGAGTAGGTTAATGGATGCTTTTTTGTGCGTCCAAAGGGGACGACGTAGAGAGGTGGAAAGTGAGAGAGGAGAGAAGATGCATGAGGCAAAAGATCCCTAACCTAGTTGTGTATAGGTCTGCTCGTGTCGCGTGTACCTCTGTGAGACGCTCCACCTTGAGCGTTCCCACCTCGAGTTGGTGCATTATCTCCAGCTTCGTCACGTTGTCGGGGCTCGTGGCAACGTACGCTCCGCACTGGTCCTCTGGAATATGCATGTCTCAGTCACACACCAACCGCAAGTGAAGAGCCAGCGATGGGCAGAGGCAACGAAGAGCCAGCGATGGGCAGAGGCAACGAAGAGCCAGCAACGGGCAGAGGCAATGAGGAGCAGTGAAGAAGAGGTCGAGCGGCTCCGCGATCCGCCTTTTGTAAGCCCCGGGCGAAGGGTGTGGTGATGACCCGAAGCAATGCGCTGTAACCCGAATACCGCTTCTCTATTGGGCCACAGCAGCCCTGCCAGGCTCCTGGGGCCAGAAGCGGTCTCATTCGCACATCCGGCATGACACAGCCCGGAGCTCCATACCAAACTCCCAGATTGCTCTTCCCGCGACCCGTCCTCGCCACCCGTCCCGCCACGCGCTGGCGACTGGACGAGGGCCACATCAATTCTGCGTGCTCACCCGGAACATTCCCGGCGAGATGCAGCCGGCACCATTAACGTCCATTGCTCTTCCCCACAACACGCAGTCCGACCACAGACTGTGCAGCACGCCTCTGTTTAGTGGCAAATTGTATTGATACAAAAGTACGAGGAGGTGCTGGAGGTCGAAGTGGTGAGTTTTTGGGAAGCGAGGGGTGAGCAAGATGAGATGCCGTTGGAAATTGGCATGCAGATTTGAAGGAAAGTAAACGCAATGCTTGTGCCATATAATGTGTTTATTCTTGTGTTGATTCTCCCACGGGAGGCAGGGTGGTGTGTTTGCTTGCTTGCTTGATTTGTACCATGGCTAAAAGGAAAGGGTTGGAATATAAGTCAGAATAGAAGATAGAGAAATAGTTCATTGACCGAGCTATTAGACCCACACAACACACTTCGTCCCATTAACCCACTCGACATGAGGGGAAGGTCTGATTGCACGAAGACGAACAAAATAACTGCCTGGGGATCACTGCATGTACCACTGCTTTTGAAGCATGCTGTTTTGCAGAACCGCAACTATATATATATATATATATATATATATATATATATATATATATATATATATATATATATATATATATATATATATATATATATATATATATATACATATACACACATAATTTTGTTTGTTTTTTTGACGTGTTTGTTACCTCCGCCACGGAAGGAGAAGGAGGTTATGTTTTCACCCCTTTCTGTTTGTCTGTTTGTCTGTTTGTGTACAGGATATCTCAAAAAGTTGTGGATGGATGTAGATGAAATTTTGTTGACAGGTTTGGTGTGTGACAAGGACGAACTGATTAGATTTTGGTGAAGATATGGATCTATTATAGGCTATCTATTTATTACGTATGCACACCCACCTACAAAATGAATGTTCACATGAATACCAAAGAGACGTAAACGAATAAGGAGGTGCCGTATTACTCACCGTGTCAGCGTCTTCATCACAACGTTTATCATGAATAACATAAATTAAATAAACACGCATCTGTTATACAAGGTCAGTAATCAGAATCCCAACTTATCAAAATGAACGTTTTTAAATCCTGTTCTCATTCGTGCAAAGGATGTGAAAGATAAAAGACTCGTGTTGTTTAACCTTGGGTCACGTGGTTTTCACCGGAAGAGATTATTCAAAGCAAAAAATGCATATTTATCAATAATTGAGATATCAATTTAAACGGGGGAAAGAGGGTGTGGCCACAGTCCAGTGTGATGTCACAATGAGAATTCCAACAATAGGGAACATTTAGACAGAGCGGTATCGTTAAATTTTCAGTTCATGGATTGCTGTACATCAGCCATGTTGTTCCCCATTGCGGTGTTCGTGCTCATCATGCCCGGAAGTGGAGCGTCCCGACCATCACAGCAGGTGAGGATTGTGAGTGCACTGTACTTGGGGAAGGTACACAACACGATTGGGGTAACTTTCTTTGTAGTTTGGGAAATCAGGCTGTACGTGGGATTTACAATGGTTGGGGGGGAGGGAGAGGGTGAGTGAATGATGGTGGTTAGTCAGGGTGGGTGAGTGAGGTGTGGTTTAGTCAGGGTTGGATCATGAGGGGTGGTTTTATGATATGTGGGTTGTTGAGAAGTGGGTTAGTGGGGGGTGGATTAGTGAGGTGTGGGTAAATGAGGGTGGGTTAGTGAGAGGTGGGTTAGTGAGGTGTACATTAATGAGAGTGGGTTTTTGAGGAGTGGGTTCATGAAGGGTGTGTTCGTGAGGTGTGGGTTAATGAGGTGTGGGTTGGTGAGGGTTGCACAGTTTTAACCAGTTCCACCGTTGAGAGCATCATGGCGCCGTACCATCGAATACCGATCGAAGTTCTAGTTCATGTTCAATACACCAAGGCAGGTGTATACTTCAGGGTTTATTTGAAGGAAATTTTAGAACTGCAGAAATCTTTGAGGCAGGTGACATGGCCCAGTGTTTGAGATTGTCTGAGTTTGAGAAGCATTTGTAATGGTCAGGGTTGGATCATGAGGCTATTTTTAAAAAATATTTTATAGATTTTAAGTTCCTTTGTTTCCTTTGACAAGGTACACAACACAGAATGTCTCACTGGAGTCTATAAAATTAAAAAATATATATATTGTTGCGAATTCGCACCCACCGGCGTGCGGACGGCCACGTAACTCGAATCGCGGCACATCGTCCACTGGACGGACAATTCAGTCGTGACCGTCAGAGAACTATCGCCCGGAGCCAGTCACAGGTGGGCCTTTCAACCTCACCACAATCGTGCCAATCGGCCACCCGCGTAGGATAGGGTTGTTCACCAAACTCGACCTACCTAAGTAGGTCTTAGTCCTCTTCTCTTCGTGGTGGTCGCTGGCCTGGTCTTTTGTGGGGCGGTCCTGAGACCCTGCTGGCGGGACGGAGCGTCTTCCATTCCCCACACCGCGACCTCGAGCAACAACGTCCCCCCCCCCTTCTATCCACGCTGGGATAGCGCCGAAACTCCGTCCGTGGCGTCGAGCGGCCAACACGTGCCGGTGCGAGGAACGCCGGAGAGGACTCTCCTACCACGCCAGGGCACGGAGTCGCGGCCAGGCGCGACCACGTCGATGGACGTAGGAGGGGGACTCGACGGCCCAAAGGGAAGTCACCATTTCTTTTCGGGGTTTTTGTGTGGATCTTGTGGCGCCGTGTCTTGTAAAGTACAACTGTATAAGTGTTGCCGTGTGTACGCGTATTCGGTTGTAACTCTGCGTCGTCGTTTCTTTTGTTTTCCTGATATAGGTGCATTCTGACTGGCTGTATATGTGTGCTTTCCGTGTGTCGCGTAATAAATGTGCATTGTGTGAACTGTTTTCCCGTTTCGCTTCATCTTTTCTTTATTGACCCTCCATCCTGCTTCACTTAAAAAGGTTCGTAGTGGGCTTAAAACGCCCGATAATTAATCGGAACCGTCGAGGCCGACGATAACACCGCTCGGTTATCCCGATAGCACGGAACGGACCGCTTAAGGGGTTTGCGTCCAGAGTCGGCCTGCGGCGAGGTACGATCGCCCGGTCGACCATCCGCGCAGGTACTTATGTCGATCGAATTTGGCGAGCAACCCTATCCTGCGCGGGTGGGCAATTGTCATGGTCGTGGTGGGGTTAAACCCCCACCCGTGATTAGCTCCCGTCGTTGTTCCGAGAGGGTCACGACAGAATTGTCCGTTCTGGTGGGCAAAGCGGCCGCCATTCGAGTCGAGCGGCCAATCGCACGCTGGCGGGCGCGAATTCGCAACAATATACTTCTTGTCATATAAACAGGAAATAAAGGTACTTTTGCTTTTCAGTACCATGGTCATGGATTGACTTCTTGTTTCTTCATATGACATTGGAGTTTTTATTATAAATTTTAGAACTGCACAAGTAGGGGGTCTACTGCACGTTAAAATAAACCCTGGTATACTTGCACTGGTATCTCATCAGGTCCCACTCATTTACCATTTTTAATTCATCTTAAGACGGCTATCTTGCCTGACAGTACTTTTTAAAACAGAAATCAAAGATTTAAGTTCTTTAATTCTTCATTTTGTAAATTCTTGAGTTTAAGTTCAATTGACCGAGTGATTTGTGACAGGAAACACCACGTGTCAGGAAAGGGAACATTATATGAATCCTCACATTTACATCCCTGTCCCTACTTTACTTTCTATAACACAAGTAAGTTCATCGTCTCCTTGAAACGAGGATAATTTAACGTTGTTTTTATAATTTATTTATTAATTATGGTTGTACACAGTACGTACTGTAGTCGTTAATCACACGAACTCCAATCACCTGATTACCGAAAAATTTAAGATATGGGCCAAGAAGGTGTGTGTGTGTGTGTGTGTGTGTGTGTGTGTGTGTGTGTGTGTGTGTGTGTGTGTGTGTGTGTGTGTGTGTGTGTGTGTGTGTGTGTGTGTGTGTGTGTGTGTGTGAACAAGTAAACACTTTCAGATCACAAAACGACACCAAATAGAATTAGTGAAACACAACACGATTAATAAAACTATTATTAACGGGATATTTATAAAAATACATGATTAAAAAAATATACAGTATATGGAAACCATTTCAACCTATTTCAGTGGTTGCTGGGAGACAAGGAAACAGGTAAAAAAAAACGTTTATAAATCCGTTTCAATATTTGAACAACAGTTTGATCCAAAGGTAAGGGCCCTGTCACACCTTGACGTTTTAGCCAGCGTATGGCAAGGTCTCAAAATGTATGTAAAACGCTGGCGTACGCTGAACTATTGATGTTTTTTTTAAAGTTTTGGGCGTATAATAACGTGTTGGATATATGCATAACGTATTAGTAACGTGCACAAAACGTTTCAATGACATATAGATAACTTATACCAACGAATGCTGAGCGTGTTGTCGGCGTTCACAACCTATGCCCAACGATAGTCTAACTTATGCATAGCGCGGCAGCGTATCGCCGACGATCACGTGGCGTAGGCTATTCATAGGCTGCGGCTCGACGATTCAAATCATAACCGCACTAGACATCGAAGTGTGAAGCCGCTGTCACGCCTTGATGTTTTAGCCAGCGTATGCCGACGTATGAAAAATTTGCATAACCAAGCTGGCACACGTCGGATACGTTATGGGTAAGTTTTGTATACGTTAAGAGCACGCTGGTATACGTCGTAGTACGTCGAGAAATTTTCAGCATTTTGAAAATTTCTCGACGTACTCGGCGTTTGACACACGTTCCGCATATGCTGACAATAAGTTGTAGGCACGTTACGCGATCGTTGACACACGTCGACACACGTTACTTGTACGTTACTCATAAGTCGAAACACGTCAAGGTTATGGTTCGCGTCAGTGTTCCAGACTTGCAGTTTTTTATATTTTTTCTTCGGTATGACGGTGATGTTGACACTTCGATTTCTAGTGCGGTTATGATTTAAATCGTTGAGCGGCAGCCCATTACTTATATTATATTATAACCGCACTAGAAATCGAAGTGTTAACATCACCGTCATACCGAAGAAAAAAAAAAACGGAGTTTGGAACACTGATGCTAACCATTACCTTGGCGTGTTTCGACTTATGAGTAACGTGTGTCGACGTGTGTCAACGATCGCGTAACGTGCCTACAACATATGGCCAGCATTTTGCGGAACGTGTGAGTCATACGCTGGCATACGTCGAAAAATTTCAAGCATGGAAAATTTGTCGAACACCTCGGCGTACAAAGACGTATGCCAGCGTACTACGAAAAAAAGCCAGCGTACTACATCATATGCCAGCGTGCTCTTAACGTGTACAAACTTACCCATAACATATTCGACGTGTGCCAGCGTTTTCGACAAATTTTGCATACGTCAGGCATACGCTGGCTAAATCGTCAAGGTAATCTACTGGGGTACAGGGCCTTAAGTGGGATGGTCGTGGCTGGTTAGTGGACGGTTTATATTGAAGGGAAGGTGTACATGATTTAATGTATTGTTACGGCTGTGGAAATTCGCAATACACCATAAAGGGTCCTTAGATCAGTTATGACGCTAAGTTCATGTGTAGTTAGTCCACATCTGTTGTTTAGGGGGATTTTGTGATTCATCCAGGCTGCGACGCTTCGAGTAAGCCATTTTTCTTTTCTCCATCGTTATTTTGGATTCAACAACCTCAAACCAACCAACGACAATGGCAAAAAAGAAACCTGTGCCAGTGCGCGGGTTTGCGCACCCCTCTGCGGTGCCAAGGCTGGCACGGGAAGGGGAGGCAGGGCAGCTCCCTCCCCATTGGTGGAGGCCCGGCATGAGGTGGTCATAGTGGGGGCACGCCCCCCTTCGAGAGCCTTCTGGAAACACCTTGAAGGGAGGCGGAACCACGAACGGGGCGGAGCCCTGCGCGGCGAAGGGCGGAGCCCCGCCTTACAAAAGGCAAACGGACGCGAGGCTCCCTCTCTGATCGTGGCTCATGTTGGCTGAAGCTCTCCGAAAAAGGCACCAGCTCTCTCTCTCTCTCTCTCTCTCTCTCTCTCTCTCTCTCTCTCTCTCTCTCTCTCTCTCTCTCTCTCTCTCTCTCTCTCTCTCTCTCTCTCTCTCTCTCTCTCTCTCTCTCTCTCTCTCTCTCTCTCTCTCTCTCTCTCTCTCTCTCTCTCTCTCTCTCTCTCTCTCTCTCTCTCTCTCTGTCTCTCTGTCTCTCTGTCTCTCTGTCTCTCTGTCTCTCTGTCTCTCTGTCTCTCTGTCTTTTTCTCTCTCTCTTTTTCTCTCTCTCTTTTTCTCTCTCTCTTTTTCTCTCTCTCTTTTTCTCTCTCTCTTTTTCTCTCTCTCTTTTTCTCTCTCTCTTTTTCTCTCTCTCTTTTTCTCTCTCTCTTTTTCTCTCTCTCTTTTCTCTCTCTCTTTTTCTCTCTCTCTTTTTCTCTCTCTCTTTTTCTCTCTCTCTTTTCTCTCTCTCTTTTTCTCTCTCTCTTTTCTCTCTCTCTTTTTCTCTCTCTCTTTTTCTCTCTCTCTTTTTCTCTCTCTCTTTCTCTCTTTCTCTCTTTCTCTCTTTCTCTCTTTCTCTCTTTCTCTCTTTCTCTCTTTCTCTCTTTCTCTCTTTCTCTCTCCTCTCGCTCAAAAAGGCTCGGTCTCTCTCATTGGGTCTCGCTCTCCAAAGCGCTCCCTTCCTCCTCTCTCGTTCCCGCGCTCGTGGCCCAGCGCAGCCTGTTGGTGGAGACGCGGACGGGAGACGCCACAGTGCGGCCTGTGGTGGACTTCCGCGTCTGAACGAGGGGTGCCGGAGAAGGTTCGCCGGCCGCGTGGGAGGCCGGAACCAGGCGCGACCGCGCTTACGGTAGTTGGAGAGGAGGACTCGACGGTCCATGAGGGAAGTCACTTCTTTTCTTTTCTTTTCGGGCTTTTGTATGTGTGTTTGTGGCGCCAGTCTTACAAAGTAAAACCTGTATAAGTGACTGTGCTGTAAATAATTGCCTTTTATTCGGTCGTAGTGCTTTCCTTTGTTCCTATTTGCCTGCTTACGTGTGTGAAATAAAAGTGCGCTTGTCCAATTGTTGTCCCGTTTCGCTTCGTCCTTTCCTTTGTTGAATCTCTATCTTGCATCACGTAAGGGATTGATAGTGGGTTTAAAACACCCGGTAACTAATCTGAACCGTCGAGGTCGACGATAACTCCACTCGGTTATCCCTGCAGCACGGAACGAGCCGCTTAAGCGGTTCATGTCTCGAGTCGACCTG
This sequence comes from Eptatretus burgeri, assembly GCF_056783735.1. Classification (NCBI taxonomy): domain Eukaryota; kingdom Metazoa; phylum Chordata; class Myxini; order Myxiniformes; family Myxinidae; genus Eptatretus; species Eptatretus burgeri. The sequence goes on along the minus strand of NC_140976.1, from coordinate 27,523,055 downwards.
CGGCGAGGTACAACTCCTCGGTACGCTCCTCGCGCGGGTACTTAGGTATATCGACATTCGGCGATTCACCCTATTTTGCGTGGGTAGAATGCGGACTGGGTTGTGGTGGGGTTAAACCCCCACCCGTGACTGGCTCCTGGCGGTAGTTCCAGGAGGGTCACGACTGAATTGTCGGTTCCGGCGGGCGAAATTCGTAACATTGGTGTCCGGGAGTGAGATTCGAATCCACCCCGTCTCCAACTAAATTCAGGGGAATCGGACCAGGGGTGAGTGGAGCGACCCTCGATTCCCACCAAATTCGAGCGCATTAAATTTAATCCCTTCCGAGAAATAAGATGGCATTTCAAAGCGAGCGGGTGCCGGGGGTAGAAATGTTTATGTGTAGTAATGTAGAATCCATGGCCCGGGGTGGTTATTTTTATAACTCCACCGCTAATTACAATCCGTGGGGGAGCTCACCCTCATATTGTGAGCACGAACTTTGCCGGAAAACGGAGTCTCAATATGGCGGCGCGGCCGCACTTCAGCGCGGCACGAGTCGTGAGCGGGCCGCTATTAATGGCGCAACAAACGGCACGACACGAGGCGAGCACTCCTACAACTGTTTCAAGCCACGTAGGCATGGCAGGCGAGGCAGGCGGACATTGGTGGGCTTCGAAAACAATTGGAGGAGAAATGGCAAACAGAGCTGGCAGAAATAAAGAAAAATGCGCGCGATTTGATGGACGATATGGATGCGCACAAGAAGGCATTCAACCGCGATATGCGAGGCCTGCAGGCGGGCATAAGGGCGATTGCGTGCAACGAAACAAGGATAAGGGAGACACAAATAAAAATGGAGACTCGGGGAGTAAAAGAGACAAAGCTCCAGGAAGAAACTAATAGACACAGAGACAACAGAAATAAAATGTACAGAAACGCGGGAGATGGAAACGGTAGAGGAGAGACTGCATGATAAAGATGGGGTGAAAGGAACAGAACACACACAGAGTTCGCGAGGCTTAATGGGGGCGAGCTGGCGGACTGTTTAGGGACCCGGTGCGAGCAGCTGGATGGCCTCCTTCGGGAACGGAGGGAGACTCTATTCTCCCTTGAAGCTGATCACGACCAAGTGGGTCTGGTCGTGTCAAGCGAGGTTGAAGGGACGAGTGCTGCGGACGGGTGCACGAGGAGCTTGGGGGTATGGAGACCCCGGGAGCCCTGGAGGTGACCCGATTCCCCAGTGTGATTGTCCCGGTGTGTGTGAGTGCGCCCCCGTGTGTGGAAGCGACCCCGTGTGTGAGTGGTGTGGTCGCGAGTGTGCCGAAGTGCGTGCCTCCCAGCACGCCGTGTGTGGATGAGGCACCGTGTGTGGAAGGAGCCACGGGTGCGGGTGAACGGCCGTGTGTGAATGGAACCACGTGTGCAAGGGAAATGGCATGCGTGAGTGAACGGCCGAGTGCAAGGGCGACCGTGTGTGTGTGAGAGAGCGGTATGTAAGGGAGATGACGGTGGGCAAGAGCGAACATGCAGCCGCATCTCCCGGTGTGAATGCCATCTCGAGGTGTGTGAGCCTCGCGGCACGAGGGAGCTTTAGTGCGACGGAGACGACGGTGACAGAGAGACAAAGGCCGGGTAGCGGCCGTAGCTATTTTGAGAACTGCGCCGGGTTTACCCAGCAGCGAGCGCGAGGTTCGGGCCGTGAGGCGCACGAGGCCGCCACGTGTGCGCTTGCGGGAGTGAAACCCAGTCCCTAAACGCCCGCGGTGAATGTTGCCGATCCCGCGACGGACAAAAGCTAGGCTGGATGAAGGATTGGACCGGACGGGTTCTCCACGCGAGCTTGTGTTGAGCTCCCACGGGCAGAGCACATGTGTTCGCGTGGGGAACCCCTCGAAATGCGAGGCTTGGTTTTTTTGTATGCGCAGGGTGACGTCATGGCTGCATGTATGGTTGGAATCCGGCAGGAGGGTGAATCCCTGCCGGATGGTACCTTCCAAGAGGGACGAGGTGTGTGAACAGCTGCCATGACGTCACGTAAAAGAGCGCAGGTTGCGAGTTGCCGCGCTGGTGCTGCGTAATTAAAAAAAAGCAAGCCTCGCTTCGGGTGAACAGGATTCCCAGGCAAGGGGTGGAAGACCCCCTTGCCTGGGCACAGGATGGAACTAGTTAGGGGGAAGGGTTAGCTTAGCTAGACCGGCTTCATGGGGCAGGGGTAAGTCCTCATGGAGCCCGTGGAATGGATTAGTTAGAGGGATTGTAGTTGAGATTTAGTTTGCGAAATTGATTTTTGGATTTGAGGACAGACAGACTTTGGATGTGTAGAGGGGACGTAGCTTCGCTACGTAGGTTAAAAGGAACGTGCTGTAGTTTAAGGGATGACGTGGGAGCACGAGGTAAATTGGGGAGGTAGTTAGAAGGATGGCAGAATTCGGCGGTGTGTGTGGAAAGGAAAATGTACTTGTTGAGTGAGTGAGGCCAGCGGGTCTGTATGTGTGGAGTGAATGGGGAATGCATGGTGCGATGAGTGATTGGGGGGAGGAGTGATTCCCACCCAAGGGACCCCGGGGTCAGTGTAATGTGAGTGAGCTGGGTTATTCAAATTGACAAATGGAGGTCGTTTTGCTGTTGGTGGGAAAGTAGGCTCGATACCCGCTTGGAGGGGTGCAGGAGCCCTGTTGACGGGCTGGGAGCATGGCTGCGAAAGGTGAGTATCGCTGAGTGGGTACCCCGGGCACCGGGCTAGTCGGCCGTGGTAGGCCAAGGGCCCATGGGAGGCCGGGATAGCGTAGTGGGCACGGGTGCGCCCGCATGATGCGGGGGCCCGGGGTGCCATTGGCCACATGGGCAGTGTCGTGGGCATGGGTGACCCTCGGAAAGGGGCCCGGGAAGCCAGCCTTCCACGTGAGCATTTCAGGGGAGTCGCCATGAGGGCACTCCCCGGTGTTAGGGAGCTGGTAGGCTCGGAGGCAGTGTAGTGCTCGGGGATGCCATCAGTGGGGAATCGGCAGAGGGTAGTTCCTGCCAAGGGAGCCACGCGTCCCAGCCACGAAACCGTGTGAGGGCACGGGCGGAAAATTGGGGGGCAAGGCCCAAAATTGTGAGGACACCAACACAAGCGACGGGAATCTTGGTTGTTAGAACCGATAGTTTAAGCGAGAGGCGCTTGTTGGAAGCCCCGGGGGAGTTCAAAAGTTAAATGGATAGGGTAGATGGGAAGTGTACCCCTCCGCACCATCCATCCCTTCGCTCTCGTTGTGGGCCACTGGACCCACTTTGGGTAAAGATCGCTGAAGTCTGAGGAGGCCATCCTGAGGCTTGAGTTGGGCCTCGACACAGGACGCAAGCTCTCCCTTATTCCCCTCCAGGAAGGGAACGTAGGGGTTGGGAGTAGGCTAGGAGAGGATAGGTTAGCCGAACAATGACAGTAAAGGGGGTTTGGGGACCATTTGTAGTGAAGGGAAGTAAAAATAAACACAAACAAAAAAAATAAGTTGGGGCTAAATTGGGTTTTGACAAATTACACATGATGACACATGAAAATTTGACCACTCGGGACGAGTCTGGAAAAAGGGGAGGAGGGTAGTGTTTCAGCTGTGGAAAATCGCAATACACCATCAAGGGTCCTTAGATCAGTTATGATGCTAAGTTCATGTGTAGTTAGTCCACATCTGTTGTTTAGGGGGAATATGTGTGATTCATCCAGACTGCGACGCTTTGAGTTAGCCATTTTTCTTTTCTCTATCGTTATTTTGGATCCAACCTCAAACTAACCAACGACAACGGCAAAAAAGAAACCTGCGCGAGTGCACGGGTTTGCGCACCCCTCTGCGGTGCCAAGGCTGGCACGGGAAGGCGGGCAGGGCAGCTCCCTCCCCATTGGTGGAGGCCCGGCGTGAGGCGGTCGGAGTGGGGGCACGCCCCCCTTCGAGAGCCTTCTGGAAACGCCTCGAAGGGAGGTGGAGCCGCGAACGGGGCGGAGCCCCGCACGGTGAAGGTTGGAGCCCCGCCTTACAAAAGGCAAACGGATGCGGGCTCCCTCTCTCTCTGATTGTGGCTCATGTTGGCTGTAGCTCTCTCCGAAAAAGGCACCAGCTCTCTCTCTCTCTCAAAAAGGCTCGATCTCTCTCGCTCTCTCTCCAAAAAAGCTCGGTCTCTTTCCTTGGGTCTTGCTCTTCAAAGCGCTCCCTTCCTTCTCTCTCGTTCCCGCACTCGTGGCCCGGCGCGGCCTGTTGGTGGAGACGCGGAAGGGAGGCGCCGCAGTGCGGCCTGTGGTGGACCTGCGCGTCCGAACGAGGGGTGCCGGAGAGGGTTCGCCGGCCGCGTGGGAGGCCGGAACCAGGCGCGACCGCGCTGTCGGTAGTAGGAGAGGAGGACTCGACGGTCCATGAGGGAAGTCACTTCTTTTCTTTTCTTTTTCGGGCTTTTGTATATGTGTTTGTGGTGCCAGTCTTCCAAAGTAACACCTGTATAAGTGACTGCTGTAAATAATTGCCTTTTATTCGGTCGTAGTGCTTTCCTTTGTTCCTATTTGCCTGCTTACGTGTGTGAAATAAAAGTGTGCTTGTCCAATTGTTGTCTCGTTTCGCTTCGTCCTTTCCTTTGTTGAATCTCCATCTTGCATCACGTAAGGGATTGATAGTGGGTTTAAAACACCCGGTAACTAATCTGAACCTTCGAGGTTGACGATAACTCCGCTCGGTTATCCCTGCAGCATGGAACAAGCCACTAAAGCGGTTCGTGTCCGGAGTCGACCTGCAGCGTGGTACAACTCCTCGGTACGCTACCCGCGCGGGTACTTAGGTATATCGACATTCAGTGATTCGCGCGGGGAGAATGCGGACTGGGTTGTGGTGAGGTTAAACCCCCACCCGTGACTGGCTCCTGGCGGTAGTTCCAGGAGGGTCACGACTGAATTGTCCGTTCGGTGGGGCGACGCGTCGTGATTCGAGTTACGTGGCTGATCGCACGCCGGGCGGGCAAAATTCGTAACAGTATTATCATTCAATACAATGTGTGATGAGAGTTGTAAGTGTGTAGTTCTTCATTAAATCATCGAGCGAGTAAAGTTTGTTCAGTGATGTTGCATTGATGGGTTGACTGACCATCTGGGCGTGATGGAGGTAATCTCCTGATGCGGGTAATCTACTGATGCGGGTAATCTACTGATGCGGGTAATCTACTGATGTCGGTAATCTCCTGATGTCGGTAATCTCCTGATGTCGGTAATCTCCTGATGTAGATCCATGACCAAGTTCATGGTGGAGGTGTCACATTCGCCATGGTCGGTGTAACGTGACCATGAGATGATCAGCCAGCTCCACGGCGGCAGGTAGTGCCAGCTATGTGAGTATCATGCGGATGTGTGGTAGTAAACGCTACAAGAACTCACGAAGGAGCGACTAGTTGAAGGTGACATAGCAGTTGAATGCAGCGAGCGAGAAGCTGCTGCATGTGACACAGTCGTTGTGTGGGTCTTTCCTCTTCTAAATCCTCGACTGTCAGAACTTGTTGAAATCACTGGTACTCAGAGGCAGTTGTACGCTCGATGAGCACGGTCTTCAAAGTTGTGTATGAGGTATTTAACAGTTGGAGGTTGGAGTAAAATATCTCACCTTTGTCGCATACTCTGGTGGAAGGGAACCAACAATGTCAACTCGGAAGTCATGCTTGAGACGTCGAATCGGGCTTTGACTTGCGTAAACTACAACTGCAGGTTGCTCGGCTAGAATGGTGGCAGAGTTATCGAAATTGCTGTCACCAATGAAGCTGGTTGAGTGTCCAAGATGGGCATGACTGACTGGTTGTCAGGTTGTGTGCTTGCAACTCCTTGTCCCTCCATTTGGATTACGTCGGGGTCACCAATTTAGCGTGGAACCAAAAGACATCCGAGACGTAGAGATTCCGAATCCAGTCTTTATTGAACCGCAATGGTAAACTCTTACATAACGGCCAACCCCTTGCAACGGCCAATCCTGTGGAGGAAAGAACCACCAGATGAAGCAAAGCTAAGGTATGTAATAACTTATTGTGAAACCAAAGGCAAAATGGTGCCGCCACACCATCAGCACATGCCAGGTGAGCTCCAAAACTTTCTGATTGATGATTCGATCCCAATAAAATGGGTCTTCAGATATGGTCGACCACCGATCAGTATTTGATCCCATGTTACGTGTCCTTCATATCCAGGAATCTGGGAATATTCTGGTTCCTCTTTTGCGAGGAAAACCATTTTTAATGATTACCCTCGACAGAGGAGAGAGAATTGCATTTGGGTCTGTTTATTACCTCCGCTACTGAAGGTGAAGGAGGTTATGTTTTCACCCCAAATCTGTCTGTTTGTCTGTTTGTGTACAGGATATCTCAATAAGTTGTGGATGGATCCGGATGAAATTTTGTTGACAGGTTTGGTGTGTGACAAGGACGAACTGATTCGATTTTGGTGAAGATACAGATCTATTACAGGCTATCTTTTATTACGTATGCACACCCACCAACAAAATGAATGTTCACACGGATACCAAAGAGACGTAAACGAATAAAGGAGGTGCTGTATTACTCACCGTGTCAGCTCCTTCATCACAACGTTTATCATGAATAACATAAATTAAATAAACACACGTCTGTTGTACAATGTCAGTAATCAGAATCCCAACTTATCAAAATGAACGTTTTTAAATCCTGTTCTCATTGGTGTAAAGGATGTGAAAGATAAAAGACTCGTGTTGTTTAACCTTGGGCCACGCGGTTTTCACCCGAAGAGATTATTGGAAGCAAAAAATATATAATTATATATTGGTTGAGATATCGACGTGAGCGAGGGAAAGGGGGCGTGGCCACAGTCCAGTGTGACGTCACAATGACAATTCCAACAATAGGGAACATTTAGACAGAGCGGTATCGTGAAATCCTCAGTTCGTGGGTTGCCGTGCATCAGCCATGTTGTTCCCCATCGCGGTGTTCGTACTCACCGTGCTCGGAAGTGGAGCGTCCCGACCATCACAGCAGGTGAGTGAGGATTGTGAGTGTACTGGACTCGGGGAAGGTAAACAACACGATCGGAGTTTCTTTCTTTGTAGTTTGGGAAATGGCTGTACATGGGATTTACAATGGTGGGGGGGGGGTGAATGGGGAGTTAGTGAGGAGTCAGTTAGTGGTAGGTGGGTTAGTGAGGGGTGGGTTCGTGAGGGTGGGTTCGTGAGGGTGGGTTAGTGAGGGTGGATTAGTGAGGGGTGAGTGAGGGGTGGGTGAATGAGGAGTGAGTTAGTGAGTGAGGGGTGGGTTAGTGAGGATTGGTTAGTGAGGTAGGGTTAATGAGGAGTGAGTTAGTGAGGGGTGGGTTAGTGAGTATGCACAGCTTTAACCAGTTCCACCGTTGAGAGTATCATGGCGCCGTACCATCGAATACCGATCGAAGTTCGAGTTTATATTAAATTCACACAGACAGGTGTGTACTTCCACTGGTATCTCATCAGGTCCCACTCATTTACCATTTTTAATTCATCTTAAGATGGCTATCTTGCCTAACAGTTCTTTTAAAAATCCAAATCAAAGATTCCAGGAGTAACCTTTCAAAAGGAGTAGGCCACTGAGTGTTGGTGCACAGTTGAAATCCCACATTTAATCTTCCTTGTCTGCGGTTTAAATCGTCGTTGCGATTCCTCTTTTCCGTGAGGAGGTGATGACGATCATCGAGAGAGTTTATCTTTGGTTGGAAACTTGATCAAAATGCCGGTTTACAGAGAGTAACGGTGGATGTGGAGCTCGGATTCCGATCCTGATTCCACCGTCATCAGAAACTCTCAAGGTTCTCGATGAATTCAAACTGATCAGTGGAATTTGGAATAAACTATTGGATTCAAAATTAGTGATGGAAACGATTTTGGGGGAATTGTGGAACCGAATCGTTTCGAGCCTTGTGGGAGTGAATCAGATAAAGATGGCGACGGAGGAGGTTTTGGTGAGGAGGGGGAGGCCGAGTCACGTGGTCCGATCAGGTGGTCACCACACGGTGGTGGGTTTTGTTTTTCCGTTTATTTTCGGGTTTAGAAGGGATTTTGTATTAATTCATAAATCGGTTATATTACTCCAGCACAAACAACACGGACACGGACACATTACACAGCACGGACACATTACACAACACGGACACGGACACATCACATTACACAACACGGACACGGACACATTACACAGCACGGACACATTACACAACACGGACACGGACACATCACATTACACAACATGGACACGGACACATTACACAGCACGGACACATTACACAACACGGACACGGACACGTCACATTACACAACACGGACACGGACACATTACACAGCACGGCACGAACACGACACAGCACAGACACCGTGAAGACACATTTGGACACTGTTGACAAAATGAGTGACGAATGCTTTGTCCCACCGTCTCAGGATGACCGGGTGTCCTGTATGTTACGGGATTGTCCCGTTTCAAACTTCCTGGGATGATATTTATGTCTGGTAGTGCCGCGTCGTGTCCTACTGTCGTGTACGTGTCCATGCTGTGTCATGCCGTGTCGATGTCCCGCCCCAGTTGAAGGTGGAGTTGTGCTATGGGGTGTGGGGTGTGGTGGGGATTGTGGGGGTGATGGTTGGTGGGGAATTGAGGGAGATGGTGGCGAGAACAGGGGTGTGTGATGGTGGTGGATTTTGTGGTGTTGAGAGTGAATGGAGGATTGTGGGGGGATGATTGAGGGGGAATAGTCGTCTGTGTACATGTTCTGGTAGCTGGTGCTGGGTAGAGATGGTGTTACGGTTTTGAGCGATGGCTGTTTCTAAAAAAATTGAAAGGAAAAACAACACTCATGTTGTTCAACCTTGGGCCACGCGGTTTTCACCGGAACAGATTATTGGAAGCAAAAAATATATAATTATATATCGGTTGAGATATCGACATTAACGAGGTAAAGGGGGCGTGGCCACAGTCCAGTGTGACGTCACAATGACAATTCCAACAATAGGGAACATTTAGACAGAGCGGTATCGTGAAATCCTCAGTTCGTGGGTTGCCGTGCATCAGCCATGTTGTTTTCCATCGCGGTGTTCGTACTCACCATGCTCGGAAGTGGAGCGTCCCGACCATCACAGCAGGTAAGTGAGGATTGTGAGTGTACTGGACTCGGGGAAGGTAAACAACACGATCGGAGTTTCTTTCTTTGTAGTTTGGGAAATCTGGCGCTACGTGGGATTTACAATGGTGGGGGTGGGGTTAGTGAGGGGTGGGTTAGTGAGGGGTCCACAGGTTTATCCAGTTCCACCGTTGAGAGCATCGTGGCGCCGTACCATCGAATACCGATCGAAGTTCGAGTTTATGTTCAATCCACCAAGGCAGGTGTATACTTCCACTGGTATGTCATCAGGTCCCACTGATTTGCCATTTTTAATTCATCTTAAGACGGCTATCTTGCCTAACGGTACTTTTTAAATAGAAATTCAAGATTCCAGAAGTAGCCTTGAAAAAGGAGTATGCCAGTGAGTGTTGGTTCACAGTTTAAATCCCACATTTAATCTTCCTTGTCTGCCCTTTAGCTCGTCATTGCGATTCCCCTTTACTGTGACGAGGTGATGAGGAGCATCAAGAGAGTTTATCTTTGGTTGGAAACTGCAGGTTAACTTTCCCCACCAAGCAAACTTGGAATTTGTCCTTTCAAGGAAAAAGCTCTTTCATGGTCTTGTCGATGAATGAATCTTCACGGAATTACTTCCCGAATTTACAAATTACTTTCCAATTCCTCTTGCAAACCTGCACTCGGCCAGCGTCATACAAACGATAAACTTTCGTACATTCGACGAGCCATTGTGTTTGAACTCTAAAAACTTTCAAGATCATGTTCTGATTTTGTCATGAACTATTTAATTTTGTAAAATAATTGTGAAAACATTTTTTAGTTTAATTTAAAATGAAATAAGATTCCTCCTTCCCCTGCCCTTGTCTGTTTCCACAGCTTTTCCAGAATGATGCTGTTCAGGATGGAGGGATGTTCATGGTTCGCGACATCGCGTTCATCGTGATTTCCCTCCTTTTGTTTTATGTTGTAATCACATTTGATCCGTCATGTTGGTTCAACAACAAAAGGAATCCCAAGAGAAAGCTCTGCATTCACTGGTAAAGAACACAAGTGACTTTTCATCAATATTTATCAGACTTTCATCCACGAGGGAACCAGATCGTTCAGAGATTTGAAACGAGTTTATCGTGTATGATGTTATGGAGGATTATAAGGACTAGAGTCTTTTTTACTAAACACGGAATTTGTTGTTTATTGCTGGAGTAGATGACAATGTGTCAAAAATCCATTGGAAACTTTTTTTTCATCCAATTTTTTGGGCCAATGTTGGATTTCAAAATGGCCACCATGTTTCTCCAAATTTGCTAATATCTCAGGATGTGAATGTCATATGAAGTCCATTTTGGTGGCAATACCCACATTTGCATTGACAAGAAGTTAAAAACACAATTTTAATTTTTGGAGAAGTTATGGATGGATGCATCTTGTATTTCAAAATGGCTGCCATGAACAAACCTACTTTTGCTGTGTGAATCAAAGTTATATTTTGTGGAGACACCTCAATGATCATTTTACAGGTAGAGTAGAACTTTGGTAAGCCTTCACTTTGGTGAGCTGTTTGTAATTATACTCGTGTATGAAGTAACCTCTGTGTCACAAAACCTGTGTATGTTTCAGCTCAGTCTGTCTTGTACTTGTCCTTTGAATCCATCGTCGCTTCAGACATTAAATGAGGCCGAGTCCTCAAAAAACATTCAGACAAAAATCCGTGATGAGGCTGAGTATTTGGGCCTCTCACTCTCTCACCGCAGGCAGGTCAGTGGTCTTTCTGTCTTCTACCATCTCCTCTCCGGTCTCGCCCCCCACCCTCCCCCCTTGCTGTGTCTGCGATTTGTCCCCATCATATTTCCACAAGGCGCTCAAGGTCTGCCAACAACCCCCTTATAGTAAAACTACCAAAATCACGAATCACTGCTCACCTTCACTCTTTCATTCCTCTTTTTCCCCTCCTTTGGAATAAACCCCCTCACTCTGTTCAATCCCATTCTTCCCTCCAGGCCTTCAAAACAGTTGTTCACCACCAGCTCTTATCATCCCCCATCCAAATCCTCGATCTTTTCTACCCCCCGTTAATCCACCCCAAACCCACCTCCTTCAAACTCCCTGCTTTCCTTCCTGTCCATCTTGTATACCCGTGTTCCCCGCCCAATCCCTCTCCCTTTCACAGATCTCCTAATGTCTCTGTTCCCCACTGTTTTGTCCTTCTCACTCCTGCCCCTTTTGTCTCATGCCCCCCTTGCTGTGCGTTGTGTGTTAGCTCTCACACGAGCCTCGACAAGGTAGACAAAAAAAAATGCACTTCTGCAGTTCAGTCATGTCGACACACTACCCCTCATCTAGTTGGTCTTGTAGAACACTGAAGAACTCTACGTGTGCGGCAATAAACGTAACACTCACTGCAGGACGATCGGTTCCCTATTTTCAAGTCATTTATCTTCACGACATGGATGCTGAATCGTCTTTTCCCAGTTTTCATGAAGCAGGACGTGTGATGGTACAGAATGTCACGAGACTGTAAATCTCCAGAAGAGAGCTCGTCGGCAAGCCTAACATTCCAAGTATCATATCCACTGCTGTTTACAATTTCTTGGATTTTTTTCCCCCAATGTTACTTGGAATTGGCACTTCAGGAGTTTTTCATGTACTTTTGGCTCTTTCTCATCTGCTGTGGTTGGTTGACAAAATACACATTTTGATTTGTCAAACACTGCACTGCTCAAACGAGCAGGCTTAATGGATTCTGAAACATGACCAGAAGAAGCACTGGGTCGTCCTCTTTGTCAGTAAAGTTGGGTCTTGTGAAGCAACAGGAAGTTTGCTTCTTCTTTCATCTCCATCCAGGGGATTCGATTCTTTAATGTCGATTACTGTCCCAAGTAGCTTTGTTAGCTTTCAGCTCATCTGCTGTAATTCCGAACAGCCTTTGTCCAACTCACAAATTCTGGATTGTAATAATCTTCCTTTTTCTGGACACACTTTAGAAAAGTTTCAAACGTTGATTCCTTGAAGGTTCTGTATTGAGTATCAACAAGCTTTTCACCGGTATCTATCTGGCAATTCAAGCAGAGCTCAAAATCTGTTGTTGGTTTGTCCAACGGGAGCTCTTTGGGAGATGCCATCATGTATCCCACAACACAATGTGAAACATGAGAAGATGGTCTTGTAGATTATTCAAGGAGATGATAATTATTCAAGTGAAAGAACAATGAGATTTTTGTTTTTGTAATAACAATCGAGCTGAAATAACGAAGGATGACCAGACATGGATATATTCCACATGATGATTTCCTTTCCATTCAGATCGATTTTATTATTGAATGTGAATACAGTACATTTTCCAATTCACCAAATTCTTGTTCTTTGTTCGTCTCCATGTTTTTAAATTTTGATAAACAGTTTCCTCATCGCTCTTTCTATTTACTGAGTGACACACAGCTTTTCTTACATCTCTTTGATAATTTGATCCATGGTGAAGACTCTTAAAAATCCACATACCATTATCTTCGTCCATGATGTACGAGTGAAGGAATTTAATTACTTATAAACGTGATAGGAATAAATGTCTCACCCATGTGACACAAGTTAAAACCACTGACTGGATTTTATGTTCACACCAAGTGACAATGATGTCTTCAGGAAGATTCTTGAAGATTACTTATTGAACATTTCTTGTGAACATGAACTGAAACTCACCTCCTAAGTGGTGATTTCCAAGGAATAGTTTGTTGCTCAACGTCAGTCACAGGCCAAAAACTTCTGAAACGGCGGCCATTTAAAAGTCCAAGATGGTCTGCCAAATGATGTCACGAAAAAATGTTTCCGATGGAATTCCAGTGCAGTAAAACATAATTTACAGTAAAAGTCATAACTTCCTTCTTTAGCCAAACAATCAATGAAAAATTCAAAACATCCTCCATGATAACATTCAAATAATCAAGTGTGATTCATTGATATGCCTGGTGTTGGGTTAATGGTTAGTGTGGTGGGTTTGGGATCCTAGGATCCTGAGTTCAAATCCCCCTCAGCTGTTGAATTAATACCATGTGGGGTTGACTCTGCCAGTCATCCTTCTGAGGTTGGTAAAATGAGTACCAGCTTGCTGGTATACTGTGTCGGAGTGGCGACCCGTCCAGGATTGTGCCCAATAGCCAAGGAGACTGCTTCGGCAGCACCAATGCTCTGCACAGAGTATGATCCCGATGGATGGATGGATTCATTGTTCCACACTGACCATTTGGTCTGTGTTAAGTTACAGCCGTGTGCTTGATATTCTGTATCCTCCAGAATTGTAATTCTTGTGGATCATGCTTGTTTATGTTTCACAAAACCATGTATTCAAAACTTTGCATGTCATGTAATACTTCATTTTAACTGGAACTGAGAATGTTTCTTTGTTTTCTTGCAGTTTACGATGTCGATGTAAAGTGAAGTGGAGAAATGAATTGAAAGACAAGCCAGCATTGGTGACGGAGGTTCGGGAAAATGAACACGATGAAATGCAAAAAGCAGAGGGAGAGGAGGTTTGGGAAATGATTGAAAAAACGGACGTAACTGTAAAACAAAACTCTGGTGACAAAGAACAAGAAGAAGATGATCAAAAAGAGAAAGTAAAGGTTTTACGAGCAGAGGAAGAACAACTGCAGGAATACGAGGCTCGGTTGGTCGAAAACGAAAGCAATCTCGCACAAAGAGAGAAGTTTCTGCAGGAAATGGAACATGAGTTGGTGGAAAAGGACGTGCAACGAAAATTAGAGAAAGAATTATGGCTAAAGGAGGAAGATGAACGGAAGAAACGAGAGGAGGAACAGCAGACACAGAAAAAGGAAGCAGAGCAGAGGGTAAAAAATGAACAGGAGAGGAAAAAAGAAGAGATAAGGATGAGAAAGATGGAGGAATGCAGACTGGCAAATCGGGAAAGGGATTTTCAGGAAGAGAAATCCCAAGTTGTGATCTGGGAAAAAGAGAAAAATGCAGAATGTAAGCAGAAAATGCTTCTTGTAGAAAAGAGAGAGAGAGACTTTGAAAACTTGAAGCGAGGTGTGCAGCAACGGGAGCTGGACCTGGAGAGAAGGAAGCAGCAGAAGTTGGAGCGACAGGGGATGTTTGAAGCGTTAATGAATGGGAAAGATGAAAGAATAAAGAAAAGGCAGCTTGACATCCACCAAAAAGGGGAGCAGCTTAAAGATCGAGAGAACAATCTCCTGAAATTACAGGAAGAGAATTGTCCTCGAGGGAGAGAGCACCAGGAACAACACGAAGAATGTGAAGTTGTGCGGAAAAAGAGAGATTTAATGTTATTGGAAAGAGAACAAGAGATGAGGAAGAGGAAACGTATTGTGGAGATGAGGGAACAGGAGGTCTTGGAAAGAGTGACCACAGTGCAAAATGCAGGAAAGCTTGTTGAGAAAAACGAGGAAGAAGTGATTGAAAAAACTGATGACGGGCTGCAGCAAAAACAGCAGAAACAGCACGATGTCCATCAGCAGCCGCCCGAAAGGAAGCGTCACCATTCTTCTCACTCAAAGCTTCTCGGTGATGATTCAGCGGAGATTGAAAGGCGCAAAAATAACCTCATGTTCCGTGGAGTGAAGGAGGGAAAAGGTGAACATGACAAGGAGGTTGTGGCAAAGTTGATCAAAGCCATGAACCTGGACATCGAGCCTATACGTACAGTCCGCGTTGGACACTACATCGAGGACAGATTCCGACCCATGAAAGTTGTTTTCAGATGCGAGTCTGACAGGAATCTAGTTCTTACCAACAACAAGAAGGTACGCAATTTGATTGATCCCTCTCTCTGGACAAAAAACATTTTCATCACTCCAGATTACACTCAGCAACAAAGAGAAAAACAAGAGATGCTGCTGAGTGATCTTGACAAAAAGAGGGAAAGTGACCCAGACCGGCGATACACCATCAAAGGAGCCAAAGTAGTTCTCCTGGAGAAGCTCCAGGGCAAGGCTCATCTTCGTCGATGACGACCTTTCCTCCTCATCCCCCATAATAGTCTCCTCACGCTACACACATTAAAGGAAAGACAGTATATTCCGTTGAAAACTATTTCCTTTGACGCTCAGTCTCTTCAAACAAGTGAATGTACCCGTGATCACAATGGAGCCACCACCGAAACCTTTTCTGATCATTCAGTCCTGGACAGGGAGTTCACTCCTGATTGATATTTTGCATTTCGTAAGGACAGGAACCTGAACTTTTACAATGAAGGAACTTATGCTGAGAAAAAAAACATGGTGGGGTCTTATTGTTGGTGAAAAACAATTTATAATCTTCTTACATTGTTCATTGGCTGCTTCCCAACCGGAAGCATCACCGTGATGACCGGCAGCAATAGCGGAAGCCATTTGGTATGCAGGACCTTCAACAGGTAAGCACTCTTAAATACCTTGGGACAGGTGGGGTGAACACACTGGGTGCAAACACAGCCAACCCCAATATCAAGACATTACATTGAAATAAAGTTTGGCACTTCATCTTTTACAGACAATGCTGTTAATACTTCCTTCGATGAAGAAGAATATCCTTAATTGTGGAGATAATTGTAATTATAATTTTGGTGGGAAGATAACTAATTGTTATGGTCATCTCCGTGCAGAATAATAACAAGAACTTTAACTCCCTCCGATTGGATGAGATCACCTGACTCTCCTTTTTATCGTTTACCTGTTCCATCCGTGCATTTCCTTCTGTGCCCTTTTCTGAATAAGTTATCAAACCGATTAAGATATCAATGACTTTAATATTTCATATTTCTCTCGTTTTTCCAAAGGCCCCTTCAGAAGAAGCACTCGATCCCTCCTCCATCCCATCACCTGAAACCATTCTTCCGGTTAGAACGTAAGTTGCCAAGAATCTTGTCTGACGTTACAAATTATTCCAAACTTTTTCTTAACTTACTGTTCTTCACCCGCATCGTGTCCCATTTTGTCTGTCCCTCAGAAGTGTTGAGAATTTTTTTTTTTTTTGCTGAACTCGAATCCAGACAAACACCAAACAAATCATCCAATTGGTGAAAGTCTGGCATGAGTGTTGATGTATCCGTATAAAAGTCATTGTGCACACCTGGATGATCATTAAAATTTATTGTTTGAAAAAATTTCGTGCAAATCCAGTGGGAATTTGTAATGAAGAAAATAAAGAGGTGAAATTGAGAGCAAAAAAAAAAAAATTTTTGAATTGAGAGGATTCAGTATTACCAGGATTTTGCTGGAAGGCATGATGATTGTGATGACAAAGCTGTTGAGTGGTTTTGACTTCCTTTTGTTGATGTGTGTGCAGACGAAGAAGTTTCAGTCACGGCCGCTGGAGAAGATGTGATGTTTGGCAATGGATCCATCATCACTCCATCGTACAAGCACTCCAGGAATGTAAGATGAAACGTCAGACTCTTACAGTAGGCCTATCCAAGATTTTAAAAATAAACATCAGTCTCCAGAACTACAGGTACTTAAACCTTCCATGGACCTTATTTAATCACGAGCACCCTTTTTGTGACTGTGTTTGTCATTTTGTAAGTTGTTCAAAATATCATGACGAGAACTTAAATCCGAGTGAAGAGAATTTAATAATTAAAATGAACATATCAAGTAGGTCAGGTCTCTCCCTGATTCAGGCAATCAATGTCATTCATGAAGGGAACCACAGCAATTAACCCTTGGTGTTCTCTGCGTGGCTTCATCACTGTACAGAGAACATCATGTGTGAATTAATTACTGTACATTGTGTGTGATTTCATAACTGTGCATCGTATATGAATTCATTACTGTACATCATGTGTGACTCAGCCTGGTGTTGGCTTTGTGGTTAGGGTGGCGGCTTGGGTTCCCAGGGTCCTGAGTTCAAGCTCTGTTTGCTGCTGAATTAACACCAGGGGGTTGACTCAGCCTGTCATCCTACTGAGGTTGGTGAAATGAGCACCAGTGTCCTGGTCCCGGTGTATGCCCCGGTTAGAATAGGTGTACCATATCCCTGTGTGTCGTAAGAGGCGACCAGGGTTGGCGTCAGGAAGGGCATCCGGCCATAAAACAATGCCTCAAGAAAAGCTAACCCCTGCACAGAAAGGAAAAATGGCTGTAAAAAGGGCTGATCCTGACATCGTGCGTGACTTCGACACTGTACATCGTGTGTGACTTAATTACTGTACAAAGACCTTTACACTCAATAATCTTTCACTTTTAATTTTTTTTCTCCTTCCCTTTCAGTGAGACCCAGCATATAATACGCGTTCTACCTTGATGACCCAGCATATGAGTTCCACTTTGGAGACCCAGCACAAGAGTTCTACGTTGGAGACCGACAAAATTCGGGGAAATCAGGAAACGAGTTTTGCTTTTGAGACTCGAAAAGCAGGTTCTATTTTGGAGACTTGGAAGATGAGTTTTAATTTGGAGACTTGGAAGGTGAGTTCTGTTTTGGAGACTTGGAAGGTGAGTTCTACCAAGAAGACTCTCTGGGTTCCAAACGTATCTATGTCGTTCTTTGTTGGATGGTGTTTGATGAGAGGTAAGTTCAATTGATTAAAATGAATGAAATGATATCTTACTTCAATTGATCTGAGATAAGTAATGTGTTTATTCATTATTTTTCAGCAATATCAAGAAAGTACTGGGAAGACCTGGTAATTCTCGAGCCATATTTACAAGACATCTCCATGAGACATCTCCATCCCCCTTTCTACTTCTTCAAACTTGAAAGAACTAAAACTTCATTCACAAGACAGAACTGGAAGAAAAGAAAAACAAAACTCTGTTGAGTTGAAAGACTATTTACTCTGTATTATTATTGTTGAACTGTTTAAAAAAATAAATAAACAAACTTGAGCTTAAAAAAAAAATGAAGTGCAAAAATGATTTCTGATCTTGGGATTAGAGATGGGTTTGGGGTTTTTGGGTTGGGATTGGGTTTGGGGTTTTCAGGTTAGGGTTGGGTTTGGGTTTTATTGTGAGGGTTAGGGTTGGGTTTGGGGTGTTATGGCTGGGTTTGGGGTTTTCAGGTTTGGGTTGGGTTTGAGGTGTTAGGGTTGGATTTCGGGTATTCGGGTTAGGGTTAGGTTTGAGGTGTTCAGTTTGGGTTTGGGGTTTTCAAGTTAGTGTTGGGTTTGGGTTTTATTGTGAGGGTTAGGGTTGGGTTTGTGGTGTTCAGGCTGGGTTTTGGGTCTTTGGGTTTGGGCTGGGTTTGGGTTTTATTGTGAAGGTTAGGGATTGGGTTTGGGTTGTTAGGGTGAGGGATGAACTTCATTTTCTCATGATTATGAATTTGGTCTTTTGTAATTCCTATGAATAAAATAACCTCATATATCTTCTCCTTTTAAATCATTTTATATATATATATATATATATATATATATATATATATATATATATATATATATATATATATTTATATATATATATATATATATATATATATATATATATATCCTGGTGTTGGCGCAGTGGTTAGCGCAGCGGCTTGGGATCCAAAATGTCCTGAGTTCAAGCCCCGTTGGGCCACTGAATTAATACACCAGGGGGTTGACTCAGCCTGTCATCCTTCCGAGGTCGGTGAAATGAGTAGCAGTGTACTGGGCCGGTGTATACCCTGGTTAAAATAGGTGTACCATATCCCTGTGTTGTAAGAGGCGACCAGGGTTGCGTCAGGAAGGGCATCCGGCGTAAAACATGTGCCAAATCACTATGCAGATCATACGGATGATCTGCTGTGGCGACCCCGAACAGGAGCAGCCGAAAGAAGAAGAAGATATATACAGTATATATAAATCAAAGGGTGTCTAAAATATTGTTGTGAAATGGCTCATAAGGGATTACAAATCTTGTAAAAAAAATTCAAGTGTTTGTGCATTTGTTTGTTACTCTCATGCCCGAACCGTAGCACCCACAGGCCCCCGAATCTGAGCAAATGAAGGCTGTTTTGAGACTGAAGGCCACAATAAGGTGCATAATGGGATGTGGGGTAAGGCAGTACTCAAAAGGAAATCACCACGAGACCAATAACTCCAAAGCTTTTCAATGTCTAACACGTCCTGAAACCCCTGCTTTCTTATAAATACACTCGCAAGTTATTTCAAGTTGCTGAGTACTATTTTTCCCTGGGCCATACTGGGTACCCCCCTTGTGTGTTGTACAATGCAAAATCCAGAACATTCAAGAGTTGCATGTGAAAATAACAAAACCTTCCATTAATCAGGAAATTAACGTGATTATTCTGCTTAAATTTTTCATAAAAGAGTAACTTAACATGTACAAAAATTCCAAAATTCCCCTCCCATGGGAGTGGGGAAATAAATATGAGCTAGCCCTTTAAATACGTTCAGCAAAATTACTCAATCAACGGGGGCGATGACTTTTATGTCTTATTTTCCGTCTTTATAACTAAAATGGTCGCCAGTCTACCAGTCGGCCATCTGTGATCAGATCGCAAAATTAAGTTCAGTGCAAGTGCATGCCATCATGTACTGTACATGTACTATGTTTGAACAAAATCGGAACATGCATGTCTGAGAAATGGTTGGGGACACGTTTAACAAAATGGCTGCTCATCAGCAATCTTGGATCTGATCTCGAAAAAAAATGATGTGCATATGTATTCCATCATGTGTTGTCTTTTTTCCAAGTACGAATAAAATCAGTCCATACATGACCAATTATATGGTTGCACACGCACGGACACTAAAATCGAGACCAAATCCAAAAGCCCCCGTTTTGGACTCTGTCCAACAGGGGCTAATAATAATGTATATTATCAAAGGAGCTGTCTATCTGCCTGTTTGTTTGTCGTGTTATAACTTGAGAAGGGATTTCAATGAACCAAACTACGGTGGATTCAGGGAACTCCCAGGAAGGTTTGCGATGAAAAAAATATAGTGTATTAAAAAAAAAAAAAAATATATATATATATATATATATATATATATATATATATATATATATATATATATTTCCATGGGAACATGGGCACACATGGCGAAACTGCAAACTCCAACTTGCGACACTGGTTATACCCGCACTCCTTGGAATCCTTTTTCTTCTTTCCCTATTGAGAAGCTATCACAGCAAAGATTGCTATTTCCATCAGCAAAGCGACGGGTCTAAAATTCTAGCAATAATAAAAATGAAAATTATTTTTACAAAATTATTAATTTGTCTTCTCCATATTCTTATAATATAGCTTTGTTGAAAATTTACTAACAAAATCTCAAATGGTAAAAAGTTATGGCCCAGACAGACAGAAGTGATTGCAAAACCCCGTCTTCCGCTGCGTGGAGGACGGGCTAACAACATACTGGTCTGACATATGGAACATGTCGTTAAACCCTGGCAAATCTCAGTCTCACCTGGTCAACTCTGGAAATTCAGGCTCACCAGACACTTCTACTCCTTTCTACATCTTTTCTTCTATTTGTGGAACTGTCTTATTGAGGCTGTTAGATCCCAATCATTTATCCAGGGATTCAAGCAAGTGTTGCACAACCCTATATCACCATATTCTAGCTAAATGTGCATCAGCACCTCTCTCTCTCTTTCTTTCTCTTTCTCTTTCTCTTTCTCTTTCTCTTTCTCTTTCTCTTTCTCTTTCTCTTTCTCTTTCTCTTTCTCTTTCTCTTTCTCTTTCTCTTTCTCTTTCTCTTTCTCTTTCTCTTTCTCTTTCTCTTTCTCTTTCTCTTTCTCTTTCTCTTTCTCTTTCTCTTTCTCTTTCTCTTTCTCTTTCTCTTTCTCTTTCTCTTTCTCTCTCTCTCTCTCTCTCTCTGTCTCTCTCTGTGTGTCTCTCTCTCTCTCTCTCTCTCTCTCTCTCTCTCTCTCTCTCTCTCTCTCTCTCTCTCTCTCTCTCTCTCTCTCTCTCTCTCTCTCTCTCTCTCTCTCTCTCTCTCTCTCTCTCTCTCTCTCTCTCTCTCTCTCTCTCTCTCTCTCTCTCTCTCTCTCTCTCTTTCCCGATCACTATCTCGATCTCATATAACCCCATTAAACTTACCTAACCAAATGTAGCCATCTTACTTGCAGGTTATTCTTTCCTCTTCTTATCTCTCTCCTATTTTCCTGTTCGTTCATTCCTTTACTTGTTGCATCAAACTGTGGCCCAGTGGCAGAGCTATGCCCCAGCAAATGATGCGACCCAGAGCCATGTGCCACATACAAAAGAAGACGAGAATAAACTGTGGCCCATTAGCATCACTCTCTAGCATGTCACCTTTCTTTTCCATGAAATGCGATATTGCATTAAAAAACAGGAATCTGTTGCAGGGCAAACGTGAAAGCATCCTGGTTTCTGTGACAGCAAGGACTGTTTCTGTGAAGTCAGAAAAAAAACATTTTTTCGAAAGGAAAAAGCATGTTGGGATGGAATCCCCAAAAAAACAACCAAAGGAGGTAGGAAGGAATGACAATGTGGGAATGACACCAGAATACAACACCACAATCCTTTTACGGATCGCCATCACGACATTATTTTGTCAGAGATGGCAATAGTAATAATTGTATGAAGATGTCTATGTTGGAGTCGTTGTAGATTTGTCACGTTAGTTGGTTGGTTTACCTCTGCCACTAAAGGTGGATGGAGGTAATGTTTTCAACCCTGTCTGACTGTTTGTATGTGAACAGGATATCTCAAAATATTATGGACAGATTTGAACAAAATTTGTTGGAGAAGTTGGGTGTGTGACGATGAAAATTGATTCGATTTTGGTGAAGATCTGGATCCAGATGCCAGAATTTAAGTGATTCTTCACCATTGAGAGATAGGGCCAAACACGATATATAGCACGATATCTCAAAAAGTTGTGGATGGATTCAGACGAAACTTGGTGCATGAGTGTGTTGGTGACAAGAACAAGCCAATTTAGATTTTGATTCAGGTTTGGATGCAGATCCAACCTATCAATGGGATAGAAAACGTAAATGTGTTCAGCCTGGCGGAGGTATGCGCTCGACTGAGTGCCGTTCTGGTTGTCCATTGTATTTTTGTGTGATTGAGATGGAAAACGTCAAAAGATGTTGTGATGGCAATCCGTAAAAGGTTTGTGGTGTTGTATTCTTGTGTCATTCCTTCCCACCTCCTTTGGTTGTTTTGGGGAGATTCCACCCTGATATGTTTTTTCATTCAAAAAAATTTTTTTTTCTCTGACTTGTTTTACTCTATTTTCCCCGATTTGGATGCCCATAATGTCATCATCCAGTCAACCCTTTTGAGGGGGTTTCACATGGGGAACCCTCCAACCCCACCATCCTTCAACAATATATCTCATACAAGTCCCTTCCCTTGATCCATTAATACCCTGTCCCTTCTGTCTCCACTCAGCCATTCTGCTTCCCTGTTGTCCTTGACTTTTGGAGGAGTCTATTTATTTTGTATGCCAACATGGCAGAATTTTTCTTTACCCTCTCTCCTTTCTCTGCTTCTTCCCTTCTATTCTATCCCCATACTCCTATATCCTCCCAACCTTCCTTCGCTTCTCTCCCAAACTCCATTCACCTCATTTCCTTTTCCAACCATCCTACATTCTCTTCTTTTCCTCAATTTCAATTTCCCAAATTTACTACCCACCTATATGTACACAATAAAGGCACACCTTCATTCCTATCTGATGTCACTTAGCCAATGATCCAGAGCACAGGAATGAGATAACAGCCTTCATTCAATCCCCCATTTCCCTCTCTCCACTCCTTTACGTGCATCCTCCCGTGTCCAAAATAACATGAGTATTTACATCGTCATTGTGATAACAGGACACAACACCATCCTCTTCCTTTCTTTTTCTCAATGTTGGCATTTCCAGTTTCCTTCCTAGGCTGTGTACATGTAATAAATAGATGCTTTCGAAGGGGTCACATGATCACATCTATTTACCGAAGGAGGATGTACGACCATGACTTGTCACATTGACTTCACATTCTCCCACAATGTCCACTGATTCACCGGTGTACGTGCACAATATGGTCTGACTTGGGTAAATTGTGGACCTATTTGGGTCATCTGTCCCCCAACCTCTCCTGGAACCCAGCTTCACCAACATCAGTGATACTGAAGACTCGGTATCAATTTGCATCATCACTTTGCTTCTTTATGCCTGGTGTTGGCTTAAAATGGTGAGGGTGGTAGGCTTGGGAACCTCGGGTCCTGAGTTCAAATCCTGCTTGGCCATTGAATTAATAACTCAGCCTGTCATCCTTCTGAGGTCGGCAAAATGAGTACCAGCTTGCTGGGATGATTGAGCCATTTAAGCATCCTGTGTCGGAGTGGCGACCCGTCCAGGATTGTGCCCAATAGCCCAGGAGACTGCTTCGGCAGCACCAACGCTCTGCACAGAGTATGTTCCCAATTAATTTGATTTGTTTCTTTGTAACTCCAACGTAACAAGAAATGGTTGGATTTCGCTTGGTTGCTCGATTTATGAAAAAGATTGTATGTGTCCTCTTCATTTTCATCCTCTAACTGATATGTCTGATATTTAGACTTTTTGCCCAGTACCTGTGAATAACTGTTCTTGCTTGGAGGAATGCTTCTGGGTCTTAGGTTTCGAGTGACAGACTGTTGCAAAATGACCCATTTTTCCGCACATATAGCTTGAGTATGAGCTGTCCACCCACATTGATCACACTTCACTGTGGATTCTCCATCAAAAGACAAACCACAGGGGGGTCTTCAGGACATGAAAACTCGTCATCTTGTTTACTGCGACCTTCCGCCTAATGACGACATGTTCGCGGAGATCCAACGTGGTTTTTTTTTTCACCAATTGCATTGCAGAAGATATACGTAGAGCCTTGTTGAAATCAAACGATGCTTCAATCAGCAATGTACGTTCGCAATTCTACAGACTAACCGATTATGTAGCGTGTCTTTGAGATTACCTCCATGCTCACCCAGTTTATTCAATTTTCGTAAGGCTGTTACGTCTTCCGAAATGGACTCACTTCCTTCCTGGCTGTGGCTGTTCAGCTTGTGGCATTGCATGATCACCGATGGCTTCGAATTGCAGTGTTGTTCGAGAACGGAAATCAGCTCCAACAACGGGACGTCTCCCATCTTCCTCGGTGTGAACTAGAAGACCAAATAAAATAAGTACTGTATTGGAATCATCCGAAGGAACTTGAACAAGCAAAAACCAATGATGGAGTCATCAAGAGGAACCTGGATAGCACTCGGCTTTCATCTGCTCCTCCTCCACCTTAAAACCCATCCAGGTGCAGTCATGTGATTCAAAAAAAATCCCCAAAAAAAACAAAAACAGAGCCATAATCGAAAAGAACCCAGATTCAAAAAAAAAAAATTCTGGCTGCTATACCATGTGTACAATAAAGTTTAAAATTTAATCATATACAGTATTCCCCATCAGTACGAGATGAGAATTTTTAAGTTTCGTGTCCATTGATGCAGTGGTTCAAGAGAGAATGTTTTAAATATATTCCTTCAATCCAATATGGCTGCCAAACCATGTGACCTATCAATTATTTGTGAACATCCTGGTGTCCCCAAGGCTTGGGGAACGTGTGTGAAGTTTCCCATCAATCTGTCCAGCAGTTCTGGAGAAGATTTTTATACGTTTTTGGGTAAATCCAATCTGGCTGCCAAACCATTTGACCTCTGACATCAGAGGTGGGAAACTTTTTGGAGTAATACAATGGGGCTTTTTTTTTGTTGTTTTTTTTATATGGCAGCCGTACCACGTGCCGATGACATCATCTTTTTTTCTGTCGACCAATTTATCCCTAGATGACCCTGAACATTTTTCATACTGATCAGATGTAGCGTTCTATGTATGCAATTATGATGTCATAATGAAGGCACCTTTGGCATCATTAAAAACAAAAAAAAATCACACTTATTCCCCATGGGACAGGAGCCAAGTTTCAATTTGGGTGAAAATTTCATGTCAATCCGACAAGCCGTTGCAGACAAAAGGGAATAACAAAATGCAGACACTTACGTTCTACGGGCGTGACCGATTGTTTAATCCTGCTATTTGCTTTGTGAGAGAGGGCTAACAACCAGCTGGGGTACCCGGCATTGCCCACGTGAAAAAGACCATGAACAAATTTGAAATGAGGGCAATTGTAATTGAAAAGCCCCTCCCGCTTCCAGAAAGCCCCCCCCACCCCACCAAAGCCTCTTACGGATTTCAGAATCCGGTCTGATGAATGCGTCCACACATCCAGGTCCTCAGACAGTTATTTCCTTAAATTCATGTTCAGATTTGCCCCATTCCCATGTCTAATGGGATCTTAAATGTGATGCGTTGAGAAGGGTAAAGGATAGCTCCCTCTCTTATGGGAAGCTTTTTTCTTTACGACAGACACGTTTACACACATTTCTTTCACGATCTCTGAAGCCCACCCCCATTCTTCCTCAGCGGCAATCTTTCGTGAGCTCCGACGCCCGCTTTTTTGGGGAGCGCACGGGTCGTCATGGTAACCGAGTGCCAGTGGGGTGGGGTGAGCTTCGGGCGGACGACATCCCGCGGAGACGGCCCGGGTATATAAAGACGAGCGAGAGGTACATTCTGAAGAGAAAAAGTGAGGAGAGAAAGGAGGGGAAAAAAGCGTTCTGAAGAGAAAAGCGTGAGGAGAGGAAAAGCGAAAGGAGAGAGGAAAAAGCAAAGGGCGAGAGAAGCGAGCAAGAAGCGGGTGTCTGACCAGCGCCGACGGGACAATTCGCCCTTCCCAGTCCTTCGGCAAGCGAGCGTGTGGTGTGGGTGTGAGCAGCGCCGCCAACAAGTGAGGTGGGTCGACCCGTGGGTCGATCGCCAGCAACACCAGGGTCTAAACCCTCGACGGACGATCTCGGCGCCCTCCAGACTTCGACTGGCGTCCAAGGCTGCCCCACGAGAGGGTGCACGGAAAAGTTGGGTGTTGGTGACGGACGTGACACGCACGCACGCATTTTCAGGACGTTTTCGCCTCACGGACGACTTTCTGGTGAGCGAGACGATTCTCCCCCTCCCCTCTCCCTGAATGATCTGTTGGATACCCTTGTCTGTGTTTAGCTGTAAACAAGTCAACCCCCGATAAGCATCTGCTCTTTGTCTCTTTCCTGGCATTTTGATTGATTTTGCTTTGGAATTCTTTATTTACCTCAGAAAATAAAAAGTTCTTTTTATTTATTTATTTTATTATTAATAAATTATTTGTCGATTTCCAACCTGTCCGTGTTTGTTCTTTCCTTCATTGGTCTAGCATTGTCCGAACCGAGATAGACTGGGAGGTAATTACCACAGATTTGACCAAAAAATCGTCGACACGCACCAAAGGTTAAAACGATCGGCCGCCCTAATTAAAATCTAATCAGATAACATTGGTGCTTTTCCAAGGGCGCGCTCCCCGCGAGGTAACCACGTGACCTCTAGTTAAACGGAATAATTAGACGGCGGACACTGGAACTCGTGGTTGACTGGGTAGCGTTCGTGGTTCCAAAACAACCCACCATACCACAACGTTAATTGTGAGCGGTGGCCCCAGGTCCGGCTCTACCGAGGACAACCGGGGATTAATCCCCCTGAGTGACAAACTGGTGTCTCAGTACCCGTGGCCGCAACAATATATATATATATATATATATATATATATATATATATATATATATATATATATATATATATATATATATATATATATATATATATATATATATATATATATATATATATATGACGGTTTGACGAAGATCTGTTCAGCCATCTCTGAGAAAGATGGACACACATTCAAACAAACATCTCTCTTTCAGTACAAATTTGGTGGATGAACAATTAGGTAATTTTGCAATTCCTGGATCTTGTACTTTAGTGTTGTATTCTGGGTTCTTTTTCATTCTTGTTAGTGATGAAAACGTTTGAGAATAAAAAGTTGGTTTTTAAAAACACTTGACCACTCCATAGCCACCTTTTCAGCACATCATTTTGTACACTTTTGATAGCGCAGCCACTTTTTTCCCCATGCCCTCCCTACATAATTATGGAGTCCAACTGTACTCCATGATGAAGTGCTTGATGCTGGAATCTGTGCTCTCTTTTCATTGTAATCTCAATCTCATCAATGTAACGTGTAAACAAGCAAACGAGAGTAAGGCCAAAAAAAAAAAATGTTGCATTGGCGTAACGGGTCACTGAAAAATAGGGTAGGTCGGTCGGGATCTTTTTTTTTTTTTTCTCTCCTAATAAATCCCTCCCAAAATCTCCCCCGGCTCGAGTACCACCCTTTTTGTCGGCGGGTTCTGTCCGAAACACTTCCGGGTTTTTGCGATCGCGATCGCAATCAACAAGATACTTGAAAACGATAGCAAAACAACAAAAATAGCAATAAAATAGGGTCGGCAAAATTTTTCGATAGCAAAAAAACCAAAAAAAAACGTAGGGTCGGCGGAATTTTTAGGGTCGGGCGGGTTACGCCAATGCAACATTTTTTTTTTTTGGCCTAACCTTCAATCATGGAGGAGTGCAGATATGAGAAGGGGTTATCAACTCCTACTGCACCTATTATGGCTAAAACGAGGTGCCAATCCATAATTTCATGCTTGAATCTTAAATGTCTTCCAGGATAACCTGGAATCAATGGAAACTGAAATGTTACCTTCTGAGAATTCCAACCAAATTCTCACCTCCTTATAAAAAAAACATCCTTGTCATATATTTTGAACTTGCACAGTTTTCATTAACTTTGTAATTTTGATGTTTGTATTTTAAACTTCCTTTCAAATCGAGGAGATATGAGTTGTGCAAAAGTTTAATGAGTTGTGCAAAAGTTCAATGAGTTGCAATTTTAATTTGCAATTCTCTAATTGCAAATAAGATAGTGTTATGAAAATGACATGGGTTAATTCGTTAATAATAGGGGTTAGAGTGAGTGCAGATCGAGAATTTCGAGTCGTTGTTCATAACACAGAGAACACAGTTAAGTAATCAGCCTTGTTGCTCACCTCTGAACTCTTTCAATCCTATATCAAACGCTTTGCAGAGGTCGAGATAGAGAAAGTACACTGCATCTCCCTCGTCAATCATGCCTGTTCATTCCTCGAAGGCACATGACAGTTGTGGCGTTCACGATGTCAATCTTCCAGGCCTAAACTCATGCTGGCCGTCTGTGAAGCGGTTGTGGGTCATCATAAGCGTTGCTATGCCATCTCTGATTATACCCTCGAGCACTTTACCTTGCACAGATGTCAAACTTACAGGGCGATAGTTCTAGACAGCTTGCTTACTTCCTTTCTTATGAATGGGATGTGATGTTAGCCATTTTCCAATGCTGTGGAAGAACCACTTCATCAAAAGACTTCAGGAGGATCATCTGTCGAGGTTCTGAAATGACATTAGCCATCTCTTTTAAGCATCTTGGATGTACTCCGGAGCAAAAGGAATGAGCCAAGCTGGGTTTTTTTTCTTCAAATTTAGAGCCATAGATGCGCAGTATGTATTCCAGTTTAAATTGATTACTCATGTTACAGCAGCTAAAAGCCCTCTGCACGGTTTACAACAATTTTTTATGAAAAAATTCGTCCTTTAAGAAGTTTTGATCTCAAAAAAGATGAAATTAGGAAATTTCCATATTTTCGTCTTTTAAGGCCAATATCTCAAGTAAGACAAAATATATCAAAATTTTACACATAAAAAAAGGAAAATAAGACTTTTCAGTTGTTCTGCATCACAAAAAAAAATTGAAAAAATATTTTACTTTTCGAAGTACCGAATACTTTTAAACATCTGCAATCCATTTTTAGGGTGTTGTCATGGTTTTTGACTGTTTAGTGCAAATGTAGTGCCTAAATTGCTCTAATTTATGACTTGTGCAGTTAGTGTAGGTCATGTTTTTAGATCCTCGTGGAGGATCTCTAAGTCTTACTCACGTTGTTGTTCTTGTGGACTTTTTTGTTTCACAGCCTACAGTTTTCATCGAAACTTCCTGAAACTTGGCATATATATGTAAAAATACCCTGCGCAGACAGGAACAATCTCCGATTTTGAAAATTCCTCCGAGAAAAAAAGTTATGACGTCAAAATATCTTCGCTAATGGAAATCGCCTAAAAATTATCTCTGAAACTCGGCAAGCTTTTTGAATTCTGCTTGCAGGAATCGAACAGGGCATTAGCAGAGATGAATTACCGCACATATGATACATCAATATGACGTCATATCAATTTTTATGACGTCATTCCTATTTTTTGACTTTTTTATGTTTCAATTGTTTCACATCCTACAGTTTTCATCGAAACTTCCTGAAACTTGGCATACACATGTAAAAATACCCTGCGCAGACAGTAACCATCTCTGATTTTGAAAATTCCTCCTAGAAAAAAGTTATGACGTCAAAATATCTCCGCTAATGGAAATCGCCTAAATAATTATCTCCGAAACTAGACAAGCTTTTTGAATTCTGTTTGCAGGAATCGAACATGGCATTAGCAGAGATGAATTACCGCACATATTATACATCAATATGACGTCATATCAATTTTTATGACGTCATTCCTATTTTTTGACATTTTTTGTTTTTTGTTTCATTTGTTTCACAGCCTACAGTTTTCATCGAAACTTCCTGAAACTTGGCATATACATGTAAAAATACCCTGCGCATACAGTAACCATCTCCAATTTTGAAAATTCCTCCTAGAAAAAAAGTTATGATGTCAAAATATCTCCGCTAATGGAAATCGCCTAAAAAAATTATCTCCGAAACTAGGCAAGCTTTTTGAATTCTGTTTGCGGGAATCGAACAAGGCATTAGCAGAGATGAATTACCGCATATATGATACATCACTATGACATCATATCAATTTTTATGATGTCATTCCTATTGTTTGACAATTATTGTTTCACAACCCAGAGTTTTCATCGGATCTTTGTGAAACTTGCCATGTATATGCAGAAAGCCCACGCGCAGGCAGTAACCATCTCCGATTTTGGAAATTCTTCCGAGAAAAAATTTGACGTCATAATATCACCGCTAATGGAAATCGCCCATTCCATTATCTCCGAAACTAGGAAAGCTGTTTGAATTTTGTTTGCGGGAATCAAGCCGGGCATTAGCACAGTTGATTTATCGCAAACCTGATACATCACAATGACGTCATATTCGTTTTTATGACGTCATCATTAAGAGGACGAGGATCTTAGCTCATTCGAGCTTGTTTTGTTTCAATTTAGAAATGCTTCCAAAGAAAGAGAAGTTCCATGCTGATGAGGATATTAAAAATGGAATTGCTCGTCTTCATCAAGCGGGCAAGACATATTCTGAAATCCACAAGCTCCTGAAGGAGAAAATCCTATTTCTTGGTGTACCATAAAGATGATAGGTCTACAGTTTCAGAGAACTGGTTCTACTGCAAGGAAGAAGGGATCTGGCAGGCCTGGAGCCACGACAAGTAAAGATGACAGGTGACTCTAATCCTTAGATCTCCAGAAAATAAAGAATAGCTTGTGGAAACTGTCAGAGGAGTTTTTCCAGAAGTACCATCACAAGAAGGTTGACTGATGCTGGTTTTGCCTGAAAAAGATGTGCTAAGAAGCCTCTATTATCTAAGATAAACATTCATGACAGATTGCACTTTTTTGCCGAATATAGGAACTGTGATTCAGATTGGTTTCAGAGAGTTCTGTGGAGTGATCAATGAAGATTTGAGCTTTGCAGTGTTGCTACAGAATGCTGCCTTTGCAGATCTGGTGAGAGGTTTGGGAGCATGCGCCGGAGCAGTGCGTCGCTGCTTCCACTTTCCGCCAGTAATCCAGGGGCCTCCATCTGGCCATCTCCCAGGCAGATGCCTGGCCCATCCCCATCTCTTTGAGATGCCAACCAACCTGCTGTAACCATGAGGCATGTGGTCGGCCCATTGCTCTCCTCCACTCAGGAGGCTCCCTTGCTGAGAGAATCTGGTGAGCAGGATCAGCATCAGGAAAACGAGCCACATTTCCATACAGCTGCAGCGGACGCTCACAAACTATGCACACCAAGGACCTGAAGACTCGGACTTTTGGCCTCCCGCACAGGTACCGAGAGTGCCACACCCCATGAACCAGTCAATCCATGACTCCCCAGGCCCGACTCAGATGTCTATGGACCTCTGCTCACAGCCAGCAGAGACATATCACTGTCACGAAGTGAATCTATCTGTGACCTCAACATCCTCACCACCAACAGGTACAGACAAGATAGCAGCATCCAAGATGTCACTAAATGCCTGGATCTTAGTTTTGACCCAGGAAATCCGTAATCCTAGTGGCTCCGACTCCTCATTCAGCACCTCGAGGACCCCCAAAAATGATATCCAGTATCTCCGCAAAGATGACCGCATCATCTGCAAAATCAAGCTAAGAGATCTTGACATTCCCAAATGATGCACCGCAGCTTGATCTCTCCGACATTCTCTCAAGAATCCAGTCCATCCAAGTGATGAAAAGTGTGGGGGCCAGTACACACCCCTGACGAATTTCAGTAACAACTGGAAATAAGTCGGAGATGTTATCACCACATCTCACAGCACTCTCAGTTCCAGAGTATAGTTCAGACATCAGATCGATCAGTTTTGGTGGCACCCCACGAAGACCAAGGATCCTGCCGAGGGCATCCTGATTCAATGACTTGAACGCTTTGCTGAGATCAACATAGGCTGTAAGCAGCCCCTGCCGAAGCTCTCGTCTGCATTTGGTGAGGACCCGAAGAGCAAGGATACGGTCAATCGTTGACCTCTTTGGTGTAAAGCCTGACTGCTCTGGGTGCTGGTGCTCAAGCAGATGGTGACGAACCCTATCAAGAATTATCGGAGCAAAGACCTTGCCCGGCACTGAGAGCAGGGTCACCCCACGGTGGTTGCTGCAGTCCTGGCGATCACCTTCCCTTTCCAGAGAGGGACAACAAGGCCCCTCTTCCAGTCAGTTGGGATGATGCCTGTGTTCCAGGCAGAGCACAAAACTGCATACAAGGACATGAGTACAGCATTTCCACCAGCCTTGAGAAGTTCAGTATGGATGTCACATATCCCCACAGCATGGAGCTTTACACCATTTCAACCGGTTCACCACAGTCTGTGTTTCCACAAATAAAGTTGGATCACAGTTGATTGGAGGGTCAGCAATAGGGATAGTAACACCCCTGACATCCAACCCAACAGCCTGTGGATCAGCCTGGTACAACAGCTCAAAGTAACCAGCCCAGCGGGCCTTCATTTCAGACTCCTCTGTCAAGAGCCGTCCACCGTCCGCTCTAACTGCAGTACACCGAGGGACGGGATTGGAGCAACGCAATGCAAGAATTCCCCTGTAAGCAGGATGAGAATCACCTGACCACAGGTGATGCTCTACCCCCTCACAGATTCCTCGCACATTTGAGTTGTATCAAAAGGGAGGGTTTGATGAAGTAATGTGTTCCATTTCTCAAAGTCGCAATATTCGCTCGCTTCCACTCACTCATGTTTCTCCTTTGCAAACTGGATTACATTACTTCGTCAAACACCTCTCTTTTGATACTACTATCCTGCCATGGGCGGGGGCTTCGTCATCATTTCATGTGATCATTTCTTTCACCAAATTGAATAATCAAATAGAGATCCTATAAATATTTACCTCCACACCGAGGGTGAAGGAGGTTATGTTTTCACCCCCTTTCTGTTGGGTCGCCAAAATAGGTGACCCTTATTGTCAGTAATTTTGTCTGTTTGTTTGGATGTTTGTTCGTTTGTCATCAGCATAATTGGTAGTAAACGTGTGCGGATTTTGACCAAACTCGGGTGGTAGGTACATCTTATGACCTCGTGCTTTGGAAATTGTGATGGTTGCTCGGGACACTTTGGTTCCCTAGAAACAACCGAAAAACCTTCAAAATCGGTACCGTTCACGCAAAATCAATTCCGAAAGCCATTATCCCACGTAGGGTTATGAAATTTGGCATGAATGATCTACAGGTGATGCTCTATCAAATATATTCCGGTTTTTGTGATATATGGAATACTTTACCCGCAGCGCCGCCTACAGTTAGGCTATGCGCGAAAATTGGTGAAAATTGAAGGCCCCCTAGCGACCAGGTGAGTGCATCGATACGAATGAAGCTTTGCAGGTTCATGGTACTCAATGAGTACTACAACTTTGCCTCAGGACATATTGACTGATTTCGCTTCGGTCAGGGGTCAAAGGTCAATTAGTGCAAAAATCGATAATATGCGAGAGCTGGAGGTGCCTTCGCGCCAAATGCTACCCCTCCTAGGGTTATGGTCGGATGGTCATGAAAATTCACACTAATCGTCTGGAATGCATTGTGCCCAAACGATCGAGCCGGATTTTCGATTTAGATCTTTGTTCACCCACAGCACCCCCTCGAACTTTGGGGATTTCCAATTTCAAACCGCATTTTCGGTACTTTTAATTCAAATGGATACCGAGTAGTTATCAGTAGATGGAACTGGATGACATTTGATATGCATAATCTTAACGTGATTCCCTATCCGCTATATGACATCCATTTTACTCGATATCTTATAGTTTCCATGCTCGGCGACCCATCGCCGCCTACCGGCTTGACTGTTTGTCTGTCTGTTTATGTACACGATATCTCACAAAGTTGTGGACGGATCTGGATGAAATGTTGTGGACAGGTTCGGTGTGCGACGAGGACGAACTGATTAGATTTTGGTGAAGATCCGCATCCGGATCCAGATCTGATAATTTTTAAAAGTGACTCTTCATCATTGAGAGACGGGGCTCAAAAACGATATAGAGCACGAGATCTCAAAAATGTATTGGTCGCCAGATATGTTCTCGTGGACCAGGCAAGACAGGCGGAGGTATGCGCTCTACCGAGTGCCCTTCCAGTTGGTGTTGTTCTGACTTTTGTTTTTATAAGCGGCCTTAGACTTTTAGTCTTCTCCCGTCAACTTTGAGATTGAGTACAGACAGACAGACAGACACGAAATTGGGTACTTTAGTATGATTTCCACGAGTCCGATTTGCATTTAGCAACAGAGCAATTCAGGAAAGCCATCTTGAAATTGCCACTCTTTCGTCTGAATGCGTAAAATTACGTTTAAAAGACGATTTAAATCGCAGATTTTGCGCTCATAATGACAGGTAAAAGTTCCCTGCGACAAGCAGAACCAAGTCCCTGAAAACGCACACACAGCACGTGCGCAAAAGGTCTCGTTTATCATCCACAAGTCATTTCAAAAGTCCCATGTTGATATCAGTTGAAACAACTTGCCAAGAAAGTTTAGTAAAAGTAGAAAAAAGAAAAAAATGAAATAGGGGTCACCGGGGTGTGGGTGTGTGGGGGGTGTGAGGGTGTGGGGTGGGGGGTGTGAGGGTGTGGGGTGTGGGGGTGTGTGCTACACCCACTAATTAGTGTATCCATAAAATATTGACGGAATTCGATCTTTTTCTTCGTCCACATTTCCTAAACCAAAATAAAAGTCAATATAGTGTGAAAGGGGGCTGCGTGTTGCTGTCAATGCTCGGGGTGTATATCGTCAATTCAGCAGCTCGATTGTAATTCACATTATTCTCTCTCCTTCATCCCCCGGCATCTTACGATTTATACGAAAGGAATAAAAATTCACGCGTCATTTGACGCACACACACAAACACGTCCTTCAATAAATATTATAAACAGCAGAAAACAGAAGCGATTGACGATCGAATGACGGCGCACGTCGCGCGCTGATATTCTTGCGTCGTCATTACGTTGTGCGTGCGTAGTTACGTCAGCACTCGTGGCCGGAAGCAGTTGCAACAAGTAGGGCCGTCTGGTTGTGGGAAACATGACTGATTCGAGATGTCCGTCGGAGACGTTTAAAGGCTGGCTGTTCAAGTGGACGAATTATATTAAGGGCTATCAAAAGCGCTGGTTCGTGCTCAGCAATGGCCTCCTCTCTTACTACAGGTAGGAAAACTTCGCCACTCGGACGGCGAAACAGGCCGCGATTGAGGTTGTGCCGTTTTCCTTGTGCTTTTACAGTTCACGGCTGTGTCCGCTCTTGGTGCGCTCTCTGTTTGCCTGATATAATGACGTCATTATACGCGCTTATTTATCGTCGATGATTAGGGGGACTGGTTTGTGCAATAAACTCGGCAAACTCCATCGTCGGCCTCCTCCCCGAGTTGCCTCCGTGGCAACGAGGACGAAGCTAGTTTGTGTGTTCGTGTGTGTATAGTATACGTCTCTCGAGTACCATCTGTTCTCGAGTCGTGGATGTACTTCCAAACGAGTTTACGTCCCCGACATGGGGGTACTGTGACAAATAATGGTGAAGAACAACAAACGGGGGTGAAGCATCAATGAGTATCCTCCTTGTACTCGAACGTTGTGTGTGTGTGTGTGTGTGTGTGTGTGTGTGTGTGTGTGTGTGTGTGTGTGTGTGTGTGTGTGTGTGTGTGTGTGTGTGTGTGTGTGTGTGTGTGTGTGTGTGTGTGTGTGTGTGTGTGTGTGTGTGTGTGTGTGTGCGCGCGCGCGCGCGCACCAAATATGGTTGGAGAGCGATGTTATCTTTAACTCGTCCCAACCGCCTTTGTAAAACCAACATGGAATCAGCTACAAGCCTGAAGATTTGTTGTTGGTTGTTGTTGTTGTATAGCCCCTGACAGTTCTCTTGAACAAGCCAGCAGCATCGAGACAGCCGATCGATCTCCCTGGAGCTACGCAGAGATCCCGCCTCCCCTCCACATCCAGGATGGTGTACCCACAACTTCACGAAGTCAGGGTTACTGACGGAGTTGGAGAGAGAAGACGAGAGGGAAAGGGCCGGTCCATTGGGAACCGATTGGCAACTCCGACCGTGACCGCACTGCCCTGCCGAATCGGGGCAGCAGGGAAAAATGGGGGAAGATTTGGCCCCCGACTTTCATCGGGTGGTGCAACCACCGCAAAGAGACGTCCCCATCTGTAGTTGCTCATACGAGTTTTATGGAGTTCTGATTTGTTTGTCGTTTCGGGGATTTGAAGAGCCATGTGAAGAGAATGTGCGCGCGTTCCAAGCCGAACGAGGTACGGTGCTTCGGCTTCTGTAAGAATCCATTGACCGGTGACCTTGCTGTGCGTCGCTCTGAGCTTGTGGTGCTGTTGCATCTGTTCAGACTGTTTCAACCTTTGTTCTCGTGTGACTGTCGCACGTTCACTGGTGATCAAAGTCCCCTCGTCAAAGCGGCTCAAACCCGCGTTGCCTTGGCATTTGCTCTCCTTTCTGCATTCTTCGTGCATTGCCGTTCCACATTGGGCAATCCGTAAATATGACATTTGTCATCACGCAGTTTGTGAAGCCTGGTGTTGGCTCAGTGGTTAGGGTGGTGGCTTGGGATCCTAGGGTCCTGAGTTCAAGCCCCGTCAGCTGCTGAATTGATACACCAGGTGGGGTTGACTCAGCCTGTCATCCTTCCGAGGTCGGCGAAATGAGTACCAGTTCCAGTGTGTGTACCGGTGGAGGGGCACTGCATCAGCAACACAGTCACGCTTCAAGAAATGATAGCTATCCTGGCAGCTAAGCTGCCATACGACCACCACCACCATGCAGTTTGTGGCAAATTCTGTGGGCTAGGCAATTTGATGGTCCATGGAAGATTAGTTTGTGTTCTTATCCAAGTGAATTGATGTGCATTTCCTCGAACAGGTTTGTGAAGCTCTGGATTTAATTCAATCATCCTGTAATGTAGGAATGTTGTTGATTTTTTGCTCTGTAGCTCTTCTTTGCTAAAATATTTTCTTTCTTTCTTTCTTTTTAAAAAAAAAGAATAATTTTTTTTCTGGTTTGAGCCTCAAGGCTTTTTCAGCTTTTCAAGCTTAGCCTTGCATGTCATTTTAAGAAGTTCTATTGTTGGACCACAACAGGAAGCAACTTGCACAAAATATGAAAATGAACAAACTACTTGAGTGGTTCAATGCCTTCCCATCAGCTCACCACCCCTTCAGCTATCTATCGTTAATGGTGGCTTTTATACTTGACATAGAATGTCCTCTTGGTCCATCTTT
Source organism: Eptatretus burgeri (assembly GCF_056783735.1). NCBI lineage: Eukaryota > Metazoa > Chordata > Myxini > Myxiniformes > Myxinidae > Eptatretus > Eptatretus burgeri. Next base: position 27,486,034 of record NC_140976.1, on the reverse strand, counting down.
TGGATTTTTGTTTTCCTCCCCCTGACTTTGTGCCGACAGACAAACCCAAAGGGTCACTCACGGATGTCTGCTTTCACAGTCGATGTGTTTTAGCCCTGAAATGCTTCTGTTCTAATTGTACGATTCTTGTTGTGTCCCTCCTCAAACCTCGTGGTTATACAGTACTTGTTTTATCTACCAATGCATAAAAAATTCTTTGATTGCAGCAGTTTTAAAAAAAAATTATTTTCTTTTCCATGGCTTGCAAGTTTGTGAGTTGTTAAACTTTCAGAGAAATATATAATAACTTGCTAAAGTGTGGATCATTGCAAAGTATTTAACATTCTATTGCATAATTACTACTGCTACTCTGACTGCCCCAATTATTCCCACCATACGAAGGTAGGAATAAGTGTGGTGGTAGTATAACCCCGGCTGGACATATCAAGGGCAATTAGGGCACGTACCTAGAGTCTATCTTGCCAGCTACCAATTGTGTAAGAAAGTTGACACCAGTATTCACAGTTTGTTTACCCCTTGATGGGTAACCAGGCTATTGGAGGAAATGGGGTGAGGGCTGATTGAAGGTGTATTATAGAGACTATCAAGCAATACACGCTCAGCAGCACGATGACAGAATACGAATGGAATGTTTCTAGCCGTAATTCCAATGACCAAATCGTGTTGAAACCATGGGGGGGGGGGGAATTGTTTTGATTATCACATCTGTGTGTAATGACTCGTGTGTTCCCCCACTCAAGACCACGGTGTCATATTCTTACTTGTTCAAGGGCCGTGTCAGGGATGGAAATTGAACACAGACTTTGTAACCGGAAGAAAAGCACCAAGGGAAAACAATTTAATATCGGTTTTACACGTCAATTTATATAATATTTATTGCTTAAATTACAACGTACGAAACATGTTTTAAAAATACCATAAATATGGTGAAATTATTTGATATCAACATCGATTTATATTGTGTTTATTTCAGACTATTTAGAACTGTGCTTTGAAGACTTTGAGAGACAAGTGGGTTTAAAATATATATATATATATATATATATATATATACATTTTTTTTCCCCCTCTTTCCTCGGCAATCCTAAAGTTCCCAACACTCGATGAAAGCTTCCCTTAGTACTTGAGAATGGCCACTGCTTTTCTCCGTATTTTCTTCCTCAATTTTGTGTTTCACGATATCGGTGATGAAGGCTTCTTTGAGAATGTGGATAGGTCCAAGATTGAAACAGAGATAGATTTCTTTAAATTAACAGATTGCAAATACCGACCTTTGCCACCGTGCAACTTGATGATGCTTCCGACTTTCAAATATCACCTCGGAGTAGGTTTTCGTCTGAACATATTGGTCGAGATTGATGAAATGCTCACGGAAGGTTGCTTGCCATAAATCTGGTTGTAGGACTGCCAAATCTTGTTCTGCTTAATGCCGCGATGATCTCCGGTTTTTCTCCGGGCGTGATAAATGTAAAGTTTTGAAAGAACAGTTATGGCCTTTCATCCTTCAGAGATTCAGCAAAAGGACCTTTGATGTGATTTAATTATGCTATTCTTAAAGTACATGAATGTACATTTTAAAATGTAAGGATTGGTTTTATTTTCCTTTTGTTCCCTTAAAAAAAAAATTGTTTTTAAAAATAAACATCAGAATGAGGTCCATCATGGAGAGGTTGGTGCAATAACAATATGTACGAGAGGTGTGTACGTCAACAACCAACCACATTTCTTCGATGTCAGCCCATTAAATGTGGATTATTTTGTGACCCCTTGATCAAGTAAAGGCTTTTATTTTAAACACCATAGTATGCATATGATTTGTATGTTAATAATCTTGGAAGGAATAATACACAAATAATATGGAGCATTTTGTTTTTATATTAATGTATCACAATAGGGAGTGATTTCAAATGCCAGCTTGTGATTGTGATCACAAATGTATGATATCTACAGTTTAAATTTATAGTTCTTGCCCTCTTCCCTCATCTGCTCTTGTGCTTTTCACGATGTCGTCTTCCATGGCTATTTCTCCAGGACTCATGCGGAAATGTCACACACCTGCCGGGGCACCATCAGCCTTGCGGGAGCGTACATTGACACGGAAGACTCGTGCAATTTTGTGGTATCGAATGGTGGCACCCAGGTGTACCACTTGAAGGCCTCATCTGAAGTAGAACGCCAGCGCTGGGTGACTGCCTTGGAACTCTCCAAAGCAAAGGCAAACCGGCTTCTGCATGCGGAATCTGGTGAGGACCTGAGGGTTGCATCAGGATGTTGAGGGCTCAGAGCTCTCGTAAAGGCCAAGATACAAGACTGGCTTTCATTTTGGAAATTTTGCTATACATGTATGGTATAACAGTTCAAAACTGTTTCTACTTTTGCATTCACAAAAAAACTCTGAAAAATGTAAAATTCAGACTTCAGCTCGTGCTGTACCCAAACCCAGTTTCCGAACTCGAACTCGGCGCGTCGCCCTTTCGGGCACTGTCCAAGTCAAGCCGGGTTTGGCTGTCAACTCAGATAGTTTCCTGTCACATGAAATGAAGTAATATAGAAGTGGAGATTTTTCACACAACAGAGAAGCACAAATTTAACATGTGAATGGACTTACCTTTTTTTTAAGAGAGAGATTCTCATTTCAGATCGTACAAATAAGGTTCGTGCTGTCCGCACACTTACCAGTCACGTCATAGTGAGTTGCAAACAATGTGCTTGGCCAGCATGTGCAGCATAGGTTCATGCAGTTTGCAAGTACAGTGCAGTAATGTACTTCAGCTTCCACTATTCAATGTAAAATATGATTCGTTATTTGAAGTCGATTTCAAAAACAGACGATCTTCAATGTTTCCTGAAACTTGCAAGCTTGGTTTAAGCAGTGCTTGATGTACACATTCTGGTTTTGCCACTAACGAGGATATATTGAAAGCTGTGATGGGTGAAAGTCCCGTAACAACTTGTCGAGCCAGCATTGCCGAGGCCGGAGATTGGAATGAACAAAAATATCCAATGGTCCAGAAGACCTTAGTTTATCATATCGTATGTTTGGATGCCTGTCTCTTTGATTATGGTGAAACTGCAAGTTATTTTCTCCCGATGTAAACATTTTGCTTTTGTTTCCCATGGTTAACAACGTTGAGTTTGTCATGTGGCTTGTCCTTCTTTGTCATCTTTGTCAGATTGTCATCCTCCCTCCTTCCTCCCCCTCTGCAAAATCAAAAACGCATTTACACGTTTTCATGTTGCACAGCGCAAAAATGTAATTGTTTTGTACCAATTTCCGCTAGCATTCAGTGATGATCGTGACTGATGCACTTATTTACATAAAATTATATAATAATATAAAAAAATTTCAAACTTACCTGGGATTCAGCAATTATTTTTCCAAAATTACCAAGCTTTTGCTACCGGGACTGGCTTTGTCCCAGCACTAACTTCAGTGCACGTGGCATGTTGCTGAAAATTACACTTTCAGATATTCAAAAGTAGTGCAATTGAGGGAGAGGTGGTGGGAGTTTTTAAGCTTGCAACAATAGTCTACATGAGTCCAAAGGTTATATGTATATTGGATACCGCTTAATGTGCAGTAACAACAAAGGGACATACATGGGGTATAATGAGTGGGTATCATGCACACTATCGGAAGCAAAGGCAATTTATTCTGTTGCAACTTTGGATAAAGTACCATCAATGAGGATTCTGTCATTCAGATGGGTGTTGAGCGTAGGTGGGCATGGTGCACCAAGCATTTGCCACTGGATGTTTTGAGATTCATTCGGGTCTTTCGCAACAGTGGGCCATTTCACTCCTTGTGCTCCTTGTTTTTCATACAAAGCAGTGTTTCTGGTTTCTTCACTTGGAAGAAACACTTGTAGCTCTTATAATTTGCTCATTTTCCACTTTGGTAAATGTGGGCAATGATTCGGTTAACATGACGACCTTTTTGGGTTTGCTCACTGTGGAGCACTAGAGGGCAGCACCGCTTAAGTTCTGGATGTTCATGTTTCCTCTTTATCCCTCATTTGTGCTCAATAATCCTCGTGCTGTATTATTTGTGCTCAAAAATTGCACGACACATCATCAGCTTGGCCCTGGGGGCAGGGTTTGGAAAGAAAATCCAATTACATGGGAAATACTTCACCGCAGAATTTTTAAGATGCCTGTTTTGTGCGAAGTGTTAAATGCTATGCATTTTTGAGCATAAAATCTGCAAGTTTTTTTTTTTTTTTTTTTTTTTTTTTTTTTATGCATGCATATGTTCCAAAGATTTTGTTGGACAGGATGTAAATGTTAAGTGGGTCATGGAATAGAATTGCACTGCAACACGGAAGATCCTGATTTGATTACTCCGAAGCTGACTGCATGCCAAACAATTATACATGGCACATGTGTAAACTCTCTCCCAAGCCAATCCCACCCCATCCTGCTTGATGGCCAAATTAATCACATTCCTATCTCTTTTGTTTTGTCCCATTCCTGAGAAGGGATATCAATATGCATAAAGTTAATTCGTGCTGTCTCGATACAAGGTGACGGGTGAAAGGGAAGTGAATGAATGCAAAGCTTAATCCTGATTCTTTCTTTAAACAAATAATGTACACACCATTGGAAGGTAATGGAGAACATGCTGTTATTGTTTCCACTTCAAATTGTACACTTTGCTTCATCCATGATGGACGCAATTTTAAGCCGTGGCAGAAGGCGTACGTCCATCTTTTATGTGTAATACAATGAACAGGCCGGTAGGCGGACATGGGTAGTCGATCAAGTCGGATTTAGTCGTTTTTCAGCCGTTACTAGCCAACAAAAGCGTCCATAGCAACGGTTCTTTCTCACACATAACTAGGACATACCATGAACCTACCATACCAGTTTCATTTATATCTGACTCATAGTCTCTGAGATATAACGAACTTCGTTTTTTTATTGTTTTCGACCAGGGTTCATTCAAAGTCTATCTTCTCAGACAGTTTTCATAGGATCCGGCTGGAAATTTTTGACAATATGGCTGAATGTACTGCCCACAGTCGCTCGTGGCCCGATATTTATTATTTTTTTTTTTTTGATTTTCTAAAAAATATATTTTTTCAAAATTTCTAAGGTCCGTTGCTGGGCAATGGATGGGTCCATAGCAATGGTTCTCATTTGCACACAACTAGGTCATGGTATGAACCCATAACCAAGTTTCATCGAAATCGTCATTGTATTAACGGAGCACTGGACCGAACAGACATACATTCAGACAGACAGACAGACAGACAAACATATTGTTGGAAATACTGATAAGGGGTAGATAGATCGACTACCCAATAAATGCCCAAAACTTTGCCCCCCCTTCCCCCAAACTGATCTCAGTTGCATGTCAAACTACCCTATTAATGACCACCGTTTCGGCTGGGTTTGTTTATCTTAACACCCTGACCCTTAAATTGCTATTTTGCATGATTTCTTGGGATTCCATCGAGGTATTATGTTAGGTATGCAAGTAATTACTCACATTGTACTTTTCTCGTGTTTGCTTGTGAATGTCGAAAATCTCAAGGTTCAAAAGGAGTCTACTGTTATATACCACTACCATCATGGTTAAATCATAAATTTCAGCTTCCTTGCTTTATGGGTACATTGTGTGAGAGTACTAGCAGATTGGCTTCTTGATTTTATGCGAGTCCTTTCCACATTTCAATGATTGATTGACATTGTGGAGGTGTCCAGAAAACTCCAGTTTTGTCCTAGTACTGCATGTTTACTTGGAGGTTTTTTATTTTTATAATTATTATATTTTTTAAAGAAGATGATTATTTGTGTGCCAGCTATATAACTTGAAAGTATGAAAGTTAGTCTCGTAGTGCTTGCATTATTTAGATGCCCACAACTGATATGTTGGTTGTAGGAGGGTTTTTGTGAATGTTTGTATAATGGACCATAAATTAATGAACTTGCTGTTTGGTTTGTTCAAAGATCAAAATAAATTTATTATTTTTTATTTTCTTGTCCAACTTTGTCATGGTTATATTAGGGTGAAGAATTTTCCATTTGGTGGAAATCAAATCAGAACATCCCATATATATTTGTTGCTACATTAATTTGTGGATGTTTACTTGTATTGCCTCTTTCAATTAAATGTTTTTTTTTTTTTTGTTTTTTTTAATATTTCCAAAAAACATATCCACCTTCATCAAACAAGGCAGCTCAGTGTTTTGGTAATTTCAATGCAAGTTAAACCCATCGTGCTCTTCCACAAGCCTCGGTGCTTTTTGACACATGTGTACACGAAGTAATGTGATTGTGCTGTTTCGGTGTTCCAATGTCCTCGATCGCATTTTGCCTGAGAATCCAGAACCAACTATTTTTGTCCATTTGAGTGCGTGAAGCAGTTGTCAGATCCATGGAAGAGTTTAACATGGACAAAGGTGATTTGGTGCTGTTGTATTTAAACACACACAAGGGGTGGTTACAGTATCATTAACCCCTCCCATTGCAGTACCACAGGCACAATTCATTTTGATGTAACTATTTTATTTGTAATTACCCAAGAGCTAAAATACTTGACCAACCCCAAAAACTTTTCTTTCTTTTTATTTTTTTCTGCCATGGTGCCTTTTAATGATTCATTGTACATGCCCGATGCCAAGTTGGTGACATGAGATGGCATCAGAAAAGTCACTTGTGAACAGTTTGGTCTCGGTTGTTTACTCTCTTGATATCAAATGACTTGACTATGCTGACGCATTTGGGGTGGAAGTGGGGAGCTGGGGGGAGGAGCTAAAATAGTTTTGTGGATACTGCTGCATTTGTTGCTTGAAAGACTAAATAAATTAAACGTTTGCAAATGACAGCAAAATAAAGTGATTGCATGAGAAAAAGGGGGAAACTGGATGAAATCAACACGACGTTGATTGAGTTGAGAAGCTGACGTTTTCAGGTGTTTTAACCCTTCGTTTGAGCAAAAGAGAGAGACCGGTTAGGGGTGTGGTTTGATATTTGGTGTGAGTGAGAGCAGGGTCAGTGGTCAGAGCACATCGCTGGGTTCCTACAAGTCCTTCAAAACCTGGAAAAACCCTTAAATTTCAAAATTCATTTTCTCGGCCTTTGAAAGTCCGAGAATTTGAGAAAGTTTAAGAGGTCCTTCAAAGTCCTGGAAAAGACTAGTCTCTAAAATGTTTTTCGAACTGAAAATACCTGTCAGCTGTACCTATTTTGACATTCAACTCCATATATTCCACAATGTAATTAGTTAATAAATTGGACCATTCCCCTTCACGTGTGTGACCTACAATAGGTAAATTAATATAACACTTGTTAACCTCCGCCATCGAAGATCGGAGGTTACTGTTTTTCACCCCTTTCTGTTTGTTTGTTTGTTTGTTTGTCTGTGAACAGTATTATGGAAAAACTCCTTGACGGATTTCGACGAAACTTGGTGGGGGATTAGGTATGGTCCAAGGATCATGCCATTAGATTTTGGACTTGGTCCAAAATCCAATATGGCCGCCAGAGCAGCCATTTTGAAAAAATATTTGAATTTTTTTTTGCATTTCTACATGTTTAAAGTGATTTCCAACCCCCCCACAAAAAAATTGTTAGAAAAAAATTTTTTTGCAACTTTTTTTCAACAAAATTTCGATTTTTTTTTTTTTTTCCATTTCTACATGTTGTAAGTGATTTCCAACAAAAAAAAACATGCCAAAATTATAATTGCGGCTGATTTTGGAACTTCAGGTGGATATACCCACGTAAAATCATTTTCTGTCTCAAGGAATCTAGTTATGACGAATGAATTGAGTATGTAAAAGGGAAAGTTGCAAACTATAACTCTGTGAGCACTGTTGACGTCAAATTGAATGAATAGGATATCAGGTTCACTTGAGTGACCGAGCAGTATTGGCGGCGGAGGTTTTGCACTCTTCCGAGTTCTCCCCCTCTAGTTCTCCATGTTTTTAAAGCAAGCGAGTGTATTGTATATTGAAGCAGTCGCTGGACTCGAACCAGCATGCTGCTCTGAATTCCTGACGAATGAAGGTAGACCGCTGAGTAGTTGTGCGGTCAAATATCAATGTGGAGAAGGAAACACTTATTGGTTTCTCTTCAGTTAGCGACACACTTGCCCAAGATATCTGTTCTCTTTGATGCGCTACTTCATCCAGTCACACTATGGGTAATACGACAAAATTTTTTTCCATGTCAAAAATTGCATATTTTAAGAAAGCTTTGCAGAGGTAAACTGGCTGTTTGGAATGGGGTTGTGGTGATGTGGGAGGGGGGGGGGGTTGTCTGATTTGATTTGATTTTTGAATGTTGAGCAATTAAAAATGCATCTTTTAAGGTTCGGATATGGTTATCCTGTTTGGTGTGAACAAGTGTCGAGTTTGACATAGCAGAGAATTCTGTCTTTAACGGGAAATTTATCTATTATTTTTGACATGGGGACAAAGTTTAAGCCAAGTTACTGAGGATTTTTTTTCCGCCTCGTACGTGTGTAGGTTGTCTGAAACGGTTACAACTATATTGTGATCGTTTTGTGTCCAACATGGTGTCAGTAACAGGAGGGCTAATTAACTGTTTAAATTTCTTGGTCTTGAGTTCCTTAATATTGATTCGTTTGGGTGTGTGATGGTGAATCATTTTCAGTTTTGGTGAAGATACAATAATTTTATTTTATTTTTAAATTAAAGTGATTCTGACTTTTGAGGTGGGACGAGAAACGATATACAGCATGACGTATTGATATTTCAAAAAGTTGTGACTGGATTATGACAACTTGTTGGATGAGTTGGAAAGGTGACAATGACCAGCCAATTTGATTTTGGTAAAAGTCCAGATGCAGATCTGGCCCATCGGTGGAATACAAAACATAAACCGTTCAGTCTGGTAGAGGTATGCACTCTACCGGATACGTTCCAGTTCTTGATAGGGTTCGCCACTCTCTTCTTGAGCACCAATGCCAAGAGCATTGTGGTTTTACACAAAGGTCAACGATTTATCGTTTCCTTGCTCTTCGGGTCCTTACCAAAATCAGGTGAGAGTTTCAGCAGGGGCTGCTTGCAACCTGTGCTGATCTCTGCAAAGCATTTGATTCAGTGAATCAGGATGCCCACTGGGGAATCCTCAGTCTTTGTGAGGTGCCACCAGAGCTGATCAATCTGATGTGTGAACCCTACTTTGGTACTGAGAGTGCTGTGAGGTGTGGTGGTTCCATCTGATTTATTTCCAGTTGTTACTGGAGTTTGTCAGGGTTGTATACTGCCCATCCCCTCCCCCCACTTTTCAGCATATGGACTGGCTTATTGGGAGGATGTTGTAAAGATCAAGCTGTGTTGCATCATTTGGGAATGTGAAGATCTCTGACCTTGATTTCACAGATGATGCAGTCATCTTTGTCCAGACTGGACATCCTTTTGGTGGCCCTGACAGTGCTGAATCGAGTCTGAGACACTGGGATTATGGGTCTTCTCAGTCAAAGCTAGGATCCAGGCTTTCAATGACATTTTGGATGCAACTATGTTGTCTATACCTATCTGTGGTGGGGAGGTTGCGATCACATAGAGATTAATTTACCTTGGCAGTGATAGTCATGTCTCCGCATGCTGCGAGCCTGAGGTCGAAAGAACCTTGAAAAAGCCACTCATCCTCTTGTTGTCGGTACTACTTGCACGAAAGGGGGTAAAAGATGATTGGATTGTTGAATGAAAACCTTTTGGAATAAGTTCTATTTCAGCTTGGATTGGCTGGAGCTGACACACGCACAAGCACACACAAACATACGTGGCACACCACAAGATTGTTGGATAAGAGAAACAGCCATTGAGCTTTGGGGAAGTGCTCTGGGTATCAGTGACATCACGTCAATGGCACTGTCTTTCTCGCTGCACTCAGTGAGGCATTTCCTCCTCCCTATGAGGATTTTTCATGCTCTTAACCTTTTAAATGTTGAACATCAAGCAAGTAAGCAGCACACACCATTTTATAAGTGTCTGGTGTGACTCTGCCGGGATTTTAACCGCCGACCTCCCAGACTCGGAGTGGAAGCTCTAACAATCACATCACCGACTGGTTATTGTAATTCTAGTTTATAATCTGCAATTAAGTCCTCAATTAAACAAGTGAACAATTCCCACGTTGAAAATTATATTAATTGTTTAATTGGACATAAACCATCTTTAAAATAGCAGATCTGTTTCTTTAAAACCATCTTTAAAATAGTTTCTCTTGCCTTTTAATTTGTAGGACTCACAAATGTGCTATTTGCCAATCAGCTTATAGGATACTTGTACCTGCATTCTTTTGGAATCGTTCCCATTTGGTTTCTAACAATTGCATCCCATCCAGTATCGGCAGACTACTACTGGGACTCGGTAGCAAAAACGCGGTTTGGATCCGGCTCGGTAATTTTGGCAAAAAATTGCCAGGTACAGAATCGGTTCGAAACTTGGATAAGTTTCCAATTATTATTTTTTTTTGAATGATCGAGGCTCGTGGAAGAGCTATAATCAAGTGGGTGGAAATTGATCGTATGGGGTGAGGGGGAGGGGGGCACATGGCCTCAATGGTTACAATACAGCGGCTCGCATTACAATAAAATGTCCTGTGCAAGAAATGATAGCGATGCATTGGTTACTTGATAGTGCAAAGTTTATTTCCATTCCTTCCTATAATGCAGGGGTTCCCAATCCTTTTTTACTGGAGTACCATTTCACATGTTCGTGGTCCCACCGAGTACCACTGTACCAAAATTCACCTAAAATAGTGTTAATTTGCGATACAGATATGACAATGGGGAGTTAAACAATACTAACAATTCACAACTATGACATTGAGCAATCTGATCTGAACAAAAGAATGATACAGTAAGTACCTATTTGATTGTGTAAAATGTCCAGTCAATGGGATGGTTGAGCCTGCTTCTTGCTCACAAGCAGGTCGATGTCAGGCTTTGTTTTGGATAAAGCGCACCGAACATCATGTTCAACATCCAGTAGGGATCTTTGTTTTTAGAATAACGACTGACGAGAACCCAGCTTCACACAGCCATGTAGATGGGAATACTATGAGCGAATGAACAGCCAGGGCAGCTAGCTTATGGTAAGACCCCAACATTCTATACCAGAAGTCCACAAGATTCATCTCGTCAGACTGATCTCGGGCTGTAGAGTCGTTCTGGAGATCAATCAAGCTTTCCTGCAGTCCTGTTCCTGGTGGCAAATCCAATGCATTCATGCGAAATGGGTTGCGAATCATTTTCAGATCCAGTTCCTTGAGATCCGGAAAATAGGAATTTAATTCCTCATCCAAATAAGTGAGGTGATCTTTTACCAGTTGTATGAACTCCCTTGGGGGATTCTTTTCAAGCTTCTGAAGAATATCGGCCATGCAAGAAAGCATGACCACCACTCCCGCTTCGACATTCGTCTTTCACAGACGGAGTTTTTCCTGAAATCCCTTGACCTTGTCTATGAAGTCAATGATAGTCGCGCCAGTCCCTTGAAGAGACTTGTTCAGGGCGTTTAACTGAGAGAAAATGTCGACCAAATAAGCCAGGTGCAATGCCCAGTCGGGGTCGTTCAACGCAGCGACGAAATCGACAGTCTTTGGTTTTCCATCGTTTTCGAAGAATTCACGAAGTTCAGTTCAAACATATTTCCATATTTCCATATTTCCACACCAAAGCTCTGCCATATTTCCACGGGATAACCATCTCACCTCAGTGTGGAATAAGAGAACTTTATGGTCTGAGTCGAAATCCTCGCAAAGTTTCTTGAAAAGTCGCGAATTGAGAGCCTGGGATTTCACATGGTTCACAATTTTGATCATGGTTCAGAGAACGTCAGTCAATGGCTTGGGGGAGCGCCTTGGCTGCGAGTGCGTGGCGTTGGATCGTACAGTGTAGGCCGCGCACTTCAGGAGCAAATGCCATCACAAGCGTTTGGGAACCTGATCTGCACCCCATCATAGCTGGAGCACCATCTGTAGTACAGCCTTTCAGATCAACCCATGACAGCCCAACTTGATCAAAGACGGAAGACACCTCTTCGAAAATGTCGTTTGCTTTTGTTGTGGTTTTAAGCGGGCGGAAAAATAGTATTTCATCCTTGAACTTGGCTTTATGCGTGTACCGAACGAACGCTAACAGTTGGGCACAATTTGCCGCGTCAGTTGACTCATCCAATTGCATAGAAAATCCACATGGAGATGCCTTGATTTCTGCCACCACCTGGTCACGAATATTGGTTGACATTTCTTCAATGCGCCTCTGAACTGTGTTGTTTGACAACGAAAGAGAATTGAGCTTCTTGGCGCTTTGTTCTCCCAGAATGAGACGTACGATATCCTTTGTGGCGAGAAGGATGAGGCTTTCACAAACTGTGTGAGGTTTTTTCTGTTCTGCAATTCGCAGTGCAACTAAATAGGATGCCTTTACGGCTGCCGTGGACTGCTGTTGAAAACTGCTGCTGCCGTCGTAGCGTGCTCTTTTCATGGCATTTTCCTTCCCACGAAAAAAATCATGGTCCTGGTCACTGTGTTCAGGATGAACAGAATCAAAATGGCGCTTCAATAGACTTGGCTTCATAGATTGATTGCCGAGAACTTTTCCACAAATCACACACTGTGGAGCTTCTAATTCACCTTTTCGGATGGAAGTGAAGCCTCACTTGAGATAACTCTCCGAATATTTTCACATTGACATGATGCTGGTGAACGGTATCAATAAGCCGGGCAATAAGCAATGATGACAGTGTGGCGTGTAGAGACAAAACGAATAATAAGACTTGTGCACAATGGCAAATAACAAACAACTGTCAGTGTACAGCCGCTTTCGATATAAATTTAATAATTGTGCACAAGCTGCATGAGAGAGAAGTAAAATAAAAACTGCGTTAAAAAAAATCGCGCTTCCGCGTACCACGCCGCGTACCACCGAAAAAGTCCAAATGTACCACAGGTTTGGAACCCCTGTTCTAGCAGGTTCTCCCAGCTCAGCCAAGGAACTCTGGAGCTCTGTCAGAGTGGTCAATGGGTTCTTGCTCACCTCCCTGACCAAGGTCCTTGACCACTTGCTTAGTTTGGTTGGACGGCCACCTCTAGGAAGCGTCTGGGTAGTTTCATATTCTTTCCATTTCTTAATGATGGAGCTCACTGTGCTCTTGGGAACTTTCAACATTCGATAAATTGTTTTCTACCCTTCCCCAGATCTTATGCCTCCTCACAATTCTATCTCTGAGTTGTACGGACAGTTCCTTGGACTTCATGGTAGAGTTTCTGCTCTGACTGTCAACTGTGGGACCTTGTATAGAAAGGTGTGTTTTTCTTTCTACATCATGTCCAATCAATTTAATTGGCCACAGTTGGACTCCAATCAAGTTGCAGAGGCATCTCAAGGATGATCAAAGGACATTGGATGCACCTGAGCTCAATTTGGAGTGTCACAACAAAGGGGCTTAATACTTGTTGACGCAAGACATTTCAGCTTTTCATTCTTAATTGGTTTGTAAAAATTTGTATAAACATGCTTTTACTTTTTCATTAAGGGGTATTTTGTGGAGCTCAGTGGTAAATTTTTTTTTTAATATAATCCATTTTACATTCAGGCAAAATGTAACGTGACAAAATTCAAGGGATGTGAATACTTTCTGAAGGTCCTGTATGAAGAGTTCAGTTGCTCCATCACGCTTCAGTCTGAAGGGCTTCTGCTGTCGTAGTATAATAAAATCGCTGCTGTTGGAAGGCTAATTTAATCGATGTACTTTGAACAAAAAAATTGTTGGTTTAATTACAGGCTTGCCTGTTTTATAAGCCTTTCTGTGTTTGAAGAAGAAAAGGAAGCGCTAAATGGTTTCTTCAGGCAGCGGTTTGAACGAAACATTCATTATTCTACCAAAGCAGGAACCCTTTAGAAGGACACCGGAGTGCATAAACAATGACAACTACGACCACAGCGTGTTATAAAATATCCTTTTTCATGTGTTTTAATTCATTTTATGTCCTCCATGACATTCACAGATGGACGTGCAATATGTTTGTGTTACAACGTGCTGTCTTTTGATTAAACCGTCTGTTGTCACGACTATGAAGTTCATTATGAATAGAGACTGTGACATTAAAGTGGAGATAAGACTTGATTGTCTCTACATGTTTGCTGCTTGATATTTATTTAAAAAAAAACATTTAAAAGATATTTCTTATTCTAATAAAGCATGACTTGCATTGATTATTCGAGTCTAAATGCTTTCTATATTTGGCTGCACTGTAGGATCTTCGGTTGGACCTGTGCTCATGGCTAACGCAGAGCGAGACGGGTAACATTTGGTGCCTGATTGTGGTAACATTTTGCTTTGGAAATCACAGAAAGAAACAACATGACCATTGGAAGCACATCCAATTCATATACCAACGCACACACTTGCAAAATACTGCAATTACTTTATTTAATATGACGAAAATTTCCGAGTTGACAGCCAAACCTGGCTTCACTCGGCATGGAAGTGCAACTCGCCGAGCTCAACGTTGGGTCAGACTGTGTGGAATACTCGATGCCCAGAGAGACTGGCCTGATCTCATGTCTGAGAATGAGGCCTCCATCCATTGTTTGGAGAGCAGAAGCAGCATGTCCAGCGTCGTGACCTGGTCTGAATCCGAACTGATGGTGTGACGTCAGATCATTGGAGAAAAGGAAGGGTCTGATATCTATGGTGATGGTTGATTCCATGACCATGCTGATGATTGGAAATAAGATAATCAGTCTGGAATTAAGGGGATCAGTGTTTTTCACCATGGTTATGTAATGGAGTGATGTTGGCTGATTTCTCAGCAGACGGAAGATGACCTCGTGCAAATGATGGGGTGAACAGAGCAGAAAGAGAAGGAAGAGTTTTCTGTGGATTCTCTATCAGGGGCAGCAGATGTGACACAGCCCTGAAGAGACTGTGACTTGCTGATGCAGCCCTCTGAAAATAGCCAGAGATGTTGACTCTCACAAACACATGATCAGACAATCCATATTTGAGCAGAGAAAGAATGGGGCATTTGCAGGAAAGTGGTTATTATCAAGTCTATGAGGGAGGATTTGCCATTGGCAGAAATCTGGGTCAAAGTTCACAGATTTGAGTCATGTCTTTTGTTGCAGTGCCATGGCTGGTGAAGGGTAACAACACTCAGCCAATTGGAACGGTGACTGTTTGAATCACTACATATGAGGAAGAGAGTGAGTTGGCATGGGTGATTAAAAGGTGGTCCGTGTTGAGATACATGCTGTTTATGTGAGGTAGACGTTCAGTACTGTGCAAAAGTTTGGGTTAGTTTCACTTTTGTGGTGCTATTCCCCATTAAACATTTGTGGGAAGTTATAAGTAGGCTGGATAACATTTCAAATTTCTGTGGAAGTCAATATCACGGTTACCTTTTTGGTATATAAAATAAATTGGGTTATTGAAACCATTTTTATTATTGCTTTCCATGTTGTATTATGTCTCGTTCAGGACTTCGCTCAAGTGAATATTACATTAACATCTCGTCCAGCAATGTGCACAGACGGCTGATTGAAACGTCTCCATGGCAGAATGCCGAAGGCCTGGAGAACGTTACAATGCATAATGTTTGCAGGCTACTGTTGAACACAGTTGGAGGAGGGATGGGTTCTGTGACTGCCTGGAATTGTAGCTCAGATTTTGGTGTAAAAACTTGTTAAAACTAGAAGGGCACTCGGTAGAGCGCATACCTCCGCCAGTAATGCCTGATACACAAAAACGTATCGGACCCAATACATTTTTGAAATATCATGCTATTCAGTACCATGTCGTTTTTGGCCCTATCTCTCAATTGTGAAGAATCACTTTAAAATTTAAATAATTCTTGTATCCGGATTCGGATCTTTACCAAAATCGAATCAATTCGTCCTTGCGACACACCCAACGTGTCCATCACGTTTCGTCCGAATCCGTCCACAACCTTTTGAGACATCGTGCTCTATATATCAGTTTAGCACTATCTCTCAATGGTGAATAATGACTTAAAAAATTATCGTTGTTGGATCCGGATCTTCACCAAAATCTAATCGGTTCGTCCTTGTCACACACACCCAACCTGCCCACCAAATTTCATCCGGATCTGTCCACAACTTTTTGAGATATCCTGTACACAGACAGGGGTGAAAACATAACCTGCTTCACCTTCGGTGGTGGAGGTAAAAAGAGAACCCAACAGTGAAGGGCGTGGGAGGCTTCACTGTTGGCAGGGTGCAGGGATGTGGGCTTAGGGAGGGGATGAGACTGAATGAGGAGGAGGCAGGGTGAGGGGTAAGCAGGAAGTGGAGGGGTACATGCACTTGGTGGGAAGACACTGTTAATGGGTGGGAAGGAGTTGATGGTCGTGTGTAAGCAACCTCCAGCAACTGGGCTTCTCATGATGTCGAATTTTGATTATCCAGAGACAGACATCATGGGTGGGTGGCGGTGGGGGGGGGGGGTAAAATATGGGATTGTTGAAGTCAGAGGAGAACACGAAAAATTGGATGGATACACAGAGATGAAACGTTGACAAAGATATGACAGATCTGGTCCTGAAAACCCATCTTTTATGAACTGGATGGAGGCATGCATGAGTCAATTTCCAATGCACTCAATACCTGAAGTCCAATCTTCTTGTTCATGGGTCGTGTGAATCACCTAAATTGACACGCACTTTAAGGGTTTCTCACATTTGACCTGGGAATTGTTTTTCCTCTAATGTGACTGCCTCATTAATTCCATTGTTTCTTTGGTATATGATGCGGGAAGGTGGTGCCAGCGATGTCATCACTTCCCACTGATTGTCCATTTCACGATTCCACAGTAGCCATGCTTCATCCCATCCACGGTGTCACTGCCATCACATTACCTTGTGCATCCTGCTGATTTCTGCTCACACATGCAGTCTTCCCCCAAATTGATCTTCATGACAGTCGGGCAGCCTTTATCGTTCCTGCACACCTTGTTGTGATTCCATAAAGTTTGGTTTGGTGAAAGAGCATGGCCAAATGTCTGAAGTACAAGGTATCTCCAATTGTATATATATTTCACATGTCAAACCACTATCTTGTCGTTATGCACTGCCTAACAGGTAACAGCTGAATCTTGACGTGCAATCATTCCATCACATGCTAACGCCATCCTTTAGATATTACTATTGGTAACACTCAACATTGCCCCTCTCTGCTATTTCATTAATTTTTTTTTTCTGAACTATTAGTCTGCATACATTTTCTTGAGACGCCCTGTATGTTGTCATATGAAAGTGTTAATTTCTTATTAAAAAGGCACATTTGATGAGACCTGCTTACCGTACGGCAGGGTGGCTCTAAAGCTGTTTTTTTATTTTTTATTTTATTCTCCCTTCCCTCCTGTGAGTGATGAAACTTCATGTCTATGCGCAAAAACCTTCGTTGTGCGAGTCAATTGAATAATTTTTCATCACCTGAAAATAACATTGAGTTGTGCAAAGCAGTCTGTCATTCCGTGGGTGATCATTGTCCAATGTGTGAACGAAGGTGGCAAACCATTTACCTTGGTTTACTTTTCCCATCCATCTGCGCACATGCGACATTTTATTTATTTTTGCTGTAAATAAGGTTTGCCAAGTTGCATGTCTCTGTTGTTGGTTCACGAAAAAAGTGAAAAAATATTTTCACGAAAAAATAAGTGACCACTATATTCGTTATTGTTGTCTGTCTGTCTATCCTGAGCATAGCTCCGTGGGTTTTGATCCGATCCTGATAAAATTTTGGTGGGTGGTTTATATCATGATCTCGTTGTGTTTTCCTGAAAATGGGTGTGGTACGCCCATTATGGGCGGAGCCACGCCAAAAAAACGTTTTTAGGGGGTAGCCGATTTCAATTTGCATCTTCTCCGAGGTGGTTTGTCGAATCTGACGGGTTTCGGTATTTGGTTAGCCCAATGACACCTGCCTAGCCCCACGGAGCTCAATTTTTCATTTTCGTCCCAAGGTCAAGGTCACGAACTTAGAAAATTGCGAATTTTGACATAAAAATTTTCTTCTCCGAGGGGTTTGTCGAATCTGGCAGGGGTTTCGTTATTTGGTTAGCCCAATGGCACCTGCTGAATAGCCCCATGGAGCTGGATTTTTTTTTTTCATTTTTGTGTCACAGTCACAAGGTCACGAACTTAGAAAATTTCGAATTTTCACATAAAAATCAAACGACCACCTAAACTTTGAGAGCTAGGATGACAATATTTTTAATGCATAATCTTGAGGTCATTCCCCACCTAAAGTCTTAAAACAATTTTGCTCCATCTCGAACACCTTGCCCGTGGCGCCCCCTTCAAGTTTGTTTTTACGCTGATTTCATCAAAGTATGGATAATCCGAGGAGTGCGAAATGCCATAAAGCCTATATGACGTTTTTATTGTTCCTGGAATGTTCCAGAGGAAGTTTTGCACCAAAGGTCATAATCCTTGACCTTTGACCTTTAAATTTCACAAAGGTCAAATTTTCAAAGTTTTGGGAATCGAACCGGGTTTTCGACCTTCTTCGGCGAACTAACTCCAATAAGCTATAGCACATGTCCTGTTTCCTTATTTTAATGTCCACAACATTGTTTTGTGGTCTTTAAAGGTTATGCAAAGGTCAAATTTTGAAAGTTGTTGAACGAAACCGAGTTTTCGACATTTTGCAGCTAATCACCTGTCACTCGTACCACATCATGTTGATCATTTTTATCACTTGGTCAAACATTGTCTCATCCTTGACTTCTGAAACAATCTACATCATCAAATACCGCTCGTGAACCATCGTCTTCAGACTTGTCTACTGTAAAATCATTTTGCTGAAAACAAAATTGGAATCAAGAAGTGAGGATGATTAAAAGATGCAATGAGAAGGACGTTGGAAGGTGACTGAAGGCCTTGTGAGAGCATATACAGTGGGGTGGTCTAAAATGTTGCCATATTTGTGTGTGTAATATGTTGGTGGCTCCTTGCTGTAAATGTCCTTCGTACTGTGCTCGAACATTGCTTTGGAGTTTAGACAATAACTCATACCTCTGACTTTCTCATTTTGAACTGTGTGGATGCATAATTTGAAACGCCATTTGAAAGACAAGGTCATTTTGCTACCCACTCCGTAAAAGTTGCTGCTGTTTGTGCCAACCCATTGATATTCTGCACCAGAAGTAACTAGGTTTGTCTTTTTGTTTCCTTGCACAGAGTGCGCTTGTGTTTGTGCAAGGTTATTCTCCATAGCTGCGTCTAAGTCTTTGCGCTGTCTCCCTTGTCAACCACCAAAGTGTTTCCATCTTCATTGAGAAGTTTCAAGACTTGTCAGTCTCTTCCTCCCCATGCATGTTTCGCTCTTCCGATGGATATTGCCAAGCTGAGTTGCCCAATTTAGCTGTAAGTTGCTTCCGCTGTGACTTGTCCAGGCATTCGATGTGGTGATCGTTTGAAGTGCAAACCGTAATATAGAGCAGCTATCTTATGAGCACCTTGGAGTGATCTGGAACAAGAAACTGTCATCCTGCAGATGCTAGTTCGTTTGAGTTTTCCCCCAAATGGCAGTGCTGTGTCCCTTTCAACCGGAGTTCAGCCACAGCCATTTTTACCCACATGTTGTTAGTTTACTGTGCATTGTTCTTTAGAAGTGGTACAATTGTAATGTACCAAGGATACATGGCAAACCCCACCTTTACACAACCGTGAAAGTAAAATAGAGCTGGTTATAATAATTGCATCCTCCCAGGTGTGCACCACTACATATAGAACTTGTTCTGAAGTTTTCATTTGCACTCTTCAGCCCTCCCTCCCCCCCCCATCTCCCCACACATGCATGCCTTCCACCATCTCCTTTGTGCTATCTCTCCCCCTTTCTAGAGTTCCAAGGTCCTCCCCCTTCCCATTTACCAAGAGGTCAAGGCTCATGTAAAAGCTAATTGTCTTCTTTGAAGATCAATGGACAAAGGATGACATTTTACGAGTTCCAGTTTTATTTCACAGTTTTTTTTTTATGTACTACCATGCATCACGTTTTCATTTGCATACCATTAAAAAAGAAGAATAAGAAAACAATTAAACCCTCCAAAAAAACTTCTCTGTTCAGAGGCTCTAACCAGTATTGGGACAGCTGAAGGTCAGTGTGTGGGTTGGGCGAATTTCTACAGCTGGTTATTAATCCTTCCAAGAGTCTATTCTCGTTAACCCTTCCTGTTCGGGTGATTTCCAAATGTCATGATGCGAGATTTCCTCCTGGACCAAGGCAGCTTGAGGCAATGAGCTCCTATTTTTTTGTGTTGTGTTCTCTTATCGGCTGTCCTGAATATCCTACCTACCGTCACCTTATTACATTTTTGTGTCTCCGAACTGTGCTTTGACGCCTTTGGGTGTCTCATTTGCATCCTGAGCTCGCTTTTTCCGGGGTACATTTTTAAGATTGAAAAACCCATCTTGTTTAAGCTTGCGGTGCTATTTTCTATTTTGAATTTTTGGAAAGCAGTATAACTGTGTTCTGTGATGATAAGACAAGACTGAATGTTCTGGAGATTCAGACTTGCTTAAGGAAGCAATTCCCGGGTGCCAGCTGTGTTAATTTATTGCTGCATTGAGGCATTATTATTCTACTAGTGGGCCTGTTGGACCCAAATTTTCATTGGACTTCACAGCCTTCTATCATACCCGCCTGCTGTACTGCTTGAGCATTAGTTTGCCTTTCACTAAGCCTCGATGTGCTTTGGTCAGGGTGGGGGTTGTGGGGGTTATATGGTCATTATTGCCAAATTATTCGACAATACCATTATTATTGTTAGTATTATTAGTATGAATTAATGAAGATATTTTGTTCCAATGTGTTTTTTTTTTGTCCATTTTGGAGGCTCGTATGAGAGCTAACAGAACGCACAGAATGGGGGGCAGGGGGGAGCGCAGGAGAGGGAAGGAAAAACAGTGTGGAACAGACAGGAGATCTGTGGAAGGTAAAGGGATGGAGCGGGGAACACGGGGTGAACAAGATGGGTCACCACAGCGACTTTCAGGACCTTACACGACAGGGAACTTTTGGGAAGGAAAGCTGGGAATTTGAAGGAGGTGAGTTTGGGGTGGATTAACGGGTAAAAAAGATCGTGGTTTTGGATGGAGGAAGATAAGAGGTGGTGGTGAACAGCTATTTTGAAGACTTGGAGTGAAGAGTGTGGGAGTTTGTTCCAAAGGTGGAGAAAAAAAGAGGAATGAAAGGGAAAGCAGTCATTCTTGATTTTGGTAGTTTTACCAGAATGGGGTTGCTGGCGGACCTTGAGCGCCCTGCGGAAATATGGGGGCGGGGGGGCTTGACCGGAGAGGAGACTGTCGAAGACAGAATGACCACCGAACTGCCTGCGGTGAGAGAATGAGAGCCCCAAAGACTCAGCCACATTGTGGGAGATACCAATGATCCTAAATGCCTTGGTTTCTACAGCGTTAAGCCGAGAAAGGTGGGAGGCAGGAACACCAGCCCAGAGGGGACTCCATCAGGCTGCGAACGAAAGCTTTGTATGTGGTCAGGAGCTCAGGTGGGCCGAGGAAGGACTTTGCATGATGAAGGATTCCCAGTCGGCGACTGGCTTTGGAGGCCAGGTTTGAAATGTGGCTTTCCCAGGAAAGGTCATGGCAGATCGTGAGACCCAGAAGCTTGACTGAAAGGACTTCTTCCAGAGGATTGTTGCGAAAGTAGATGGGGGGGGGAGTTTTCCAAACGGTCTTTTCGGAGAGACATAGTGAGAGTGTGAGCTTTGGCAGGGTTGAAAGACCTGTTCCTCGTGTGGGACCAGTTTGTGATTTTATCCAGATCTGCAGAGAGCGAAGAGGCTGCTGCTTGCCGGTCTGAGGGATGACGGATGGTGTGGCAGAGGGTGGAGTCATCGGCAAAGAGATGGATTTTTCCAGAAAAACTTTTCCATTAATGAAAACCAGAAAAAGAACAGGGCCCAGAACACTACCTTGAACTCCAGCCTGGAGAGGAAGAGGGGATGAGAGAACTCCATTTTGGGCCACACTTTGGCTGTGACAGGAGAGGAAATCTGCAAGCCATGAGTGGAGATGGCCTTGGATACCATAGGGAGAGAGTTTGATGTGCAGGGGCAGGGTGCCAGACCATATCAAAAGCACGTGATATGTCTAGGGAGATGGCATTGAGGACGTCCATCCATTGTTAAGAGCAGAAGCAGCATATCCAGGGTAGAGTGACCTGGTCTGAATCCAAATTGATGATTTTAAATCAAGCTATTGGAGAAGAAGGATTTAATGTCTGAAGCGATGATGGATTCCATAACCTTAGTGATGATTGGGAGAAGGCTGCTTGGTCTGTCGTTGCAGGGATCTGTTTGTTACCATTCTTTTTTCAATTCCAAATAGAATGGTACCATTGTTTTTGTTATTTGTTTTGTAACTACAGGGTGCCCCACAGAAAACCAGGAAATTTGGTACAGTTTATTTAAAACAAAACAAAAGCAAACTTGGATGTAGTGTAAAACAAAGATACACTTTATTACAGCGCGTACGCTGTATACAATTGCACCAAGTTTGAAATGTCTCCGGTGTCCCCTGCCCCCCCCCCCCCCCCACGTGCCTCAAGACAGCCAATGACGGCCGTCCAGTAGATGCAGTGCGTAACCAAGACGGAAATAGCAAGAATTGACGGAAATACCTGAGTATTTCAATGGAAATTTGTGAAACTAATGTGTCATATATGTGAAAACCATTAAATTTATTGCTTGACGGGAAAAAACAAGAAATGCACCCCTCTCATGTACGAACGAACGAAAGACATCATTTCCGCCCACCATTGCATTTCGCGCCAAAAGACGTCATTTCCGCCCACCATCGCATTTCGCGCCGATCGCCGAATGCTGAAAGCTAAGTTCTTCTTATGCCATCATTCTTTTGCGGCCTCCTGCCACGCTGTATCGAACGATTTCATTTCTTCTGTTTTTTTTATATATATATTTATCACAATAATAACAAGATTTTTACATTTCAAATATTAATTATGCTTTTTAATTGTTTTTCAACTGAAAAAGCATAAATTGCATATTTTAACATTAGGCCAAAAAAAAAAAAATGTTGCATTGGCATAACCCGCCCGACCCTAAAAATTCCGCCGACCCTACGTTTTTTTTTTTTTGTTTTTGTTTTTTTGCTATCGAAAAATTTTGCCGACCCTATTTTATTGCTATTTTTGTTGTTTTGCTATCGTTTTCAAGTATCTTGTTGATTGCGATTGCGATCGCGATCGCAAAAACCCGGAAGTGTTTCGGACAGAACCCGCTGACAAAAAGGGTGGTACTCGAGCCGGGGGAGATTTTGGGAGGGATTTATTAGGAAAAAAAAAAAAAAAAAGATCCCGACCGACCTACCCTATTTTTCAGTGACCCGTTACACCAATGCAACATTTTTTTTTTTTTTGGCCTTAGTGTACTCATTTGCTTCACCACACGCGCTGTATCGAAAGATTTCACTTGTTTATGTTAGTTTATTGATATGGTAAAATACAGAAAAATAAATCTCAAAATTTCCTGGTTTTCTGTGGGGCACCCTGTAGTATAAAATCTCATCAAAAATGATGGGTTGGATTTATTTGATTTGAGATATTCAAGGAGACTGGAAGATATGAAGTTTCGTAGCAACAACCATTATTTTCAAACACTACATGTGCAAATGTAATCCTATTTTCTTGACCTTCTGGGATGTTTATATTTGACGGTACAGCCTCGTGAGTGTGCCAAAGTCTGAAGCCTCGGCCTAGCGTCAAGTGTTCTTATGTCTTCTTTATTTGTTAGACATACGACGGACATAAATGAACACATGTTATACTCTGCACGCGTTGCACATTATGTGCAGCGAATGTCACGTCCCTACGCCTTGTATTTATTATTTTAAAAAACGTTTCTGGACACCACTCTTGAGGCCCAGTTTGCTGGTCACCATCTACATTTCCAATGGAAGAGATGTAATTACTCTTTTATGAAAAATGTTTTTTGAGTTTCTTTATCCTGAAAAATAGACCATAGTGAACATACAGCCGTGTTAAAAGGTTGGCCTTGAAAACCCTACTCAAATCGTCCTTATGAAACGGGACAAACACACAAATACACTGTCTTGTATCGGTAGATTTTAATTTTTTTTTGCAGGCCTTCCTTTTGATTATTTAAATGCTTGTCTTTTCTTTTGAAACTGTAAAGCTGGGCCTGTCTGTTTGTGCCTCATCGTCTCACCATTGGCTGTGATCTGCAGTATCCCTTCGTTAATATTCTACCTCAACGAGAAGGAGTCCAAAGCTCATGGAGCTTGTACCTGTTACATCGAAGGCAATGGCATTGGTGGTGTTGTCTTAAATTTGCAGACTTACTCCGTAGACAAATGGACGAATATGTGGGATTTATACTTGGAGTCTTGTCGGTCAGGAACACAAAATTGGCTGTTGTATTTTAAACCAAAGTAACTGTTTTGCTCTTATTTTATATATGTGTATATTATTTTTTTTCTGGGGTTATTGTTGTCATCCTTCTATTGATATCCCACAGCTTTTGGACATCCAAATTAGGTATTGTTGATTTGTCATCTGCACACGTGGACAAAACAAAACAAAAAAACCTGCTTGTTAAACGCACTGCTAAATTTTGGAAATGTATTAATTAAGGGGGGCATCAGTGCATTCATAGTGTGAATGCTTTCAATTTGGTGTGGTGTTTGTCGAAGTGTAACAATAAAGCGAGTCCGGTTGATATGCAAATGATGCATTGCAGTCAAGGAAAAACTGCGGAAGTGGGTTTCGGCAGTTAGAATCTCATTCAGCATTGATTAATTTGTTGTCTTTATGTATTTTCCTCTCCCTCTGACTGTGATGTGTTGAGTCTTCCACCATAAGAATATCAATAGAGTACACATTGGGGATGTCGTTTTGAGCAGGAGTCTTGATTTCTTGTTGCATTTGTATTTTAAATTGGGATGCTGCTTTAGCTTTTGGTTCATGGTTCATTTCAATAAAACTTTTTTCTTCCAATTAGGGATTTGCTGTTTGGCAATGTTTAAAAAAAAAAAAATGATGGATCTATGTTCATGGAAGAACTAAACAACTAAGGGTTTACACACTACAATGGAAAAGTGGAATAACAAACGAGTACCAATTGTTCAGACTGACTGGGAGAGAGCCGCACACACGGGAATAGGGAAAATAAGGTGATTCGTGAATGTAGGTGGGTTATCTGCCGAGACTTTGGGAGTGTGACGAGGCGAGGGTATCTTGAATTTAACATCTTTGACCTGGATGGGCTTGGGAATACAGAAGGAGCAAGACCGGGTGTATGCTTGTATAAAGTGGAGTGCCCAAATTTTGTTCTTATAATTGAGACTGGAGATTTCTCGTACCTTTATTTTGTTTGTTGAATAAAATTCAGACCTTCCAATCAAGATGCAGGAATACTATTTGTGAGGCCGAAAGTGAAATTGTGCAGGGTTATCGTGTTTTCACCTCACGGGGTTGCCCTTAGCCGAAGACGGCCGTCCGCTTGTGTTTTTGAGACGTCAATTTGTAGTGTAGGAGCTGCCACCCAAACCTCCACCACAAATTGAGATAGCAAGCAGTGTCACCTGGTGATGAGGGATATCTGAGACGATTAGACCAGTGATGCCTGTAATTTCATTTAAGAATTTGTTTGGTTCCTGTGATAACTTGCCTTCTCTTTACAAAAGATGCCATGGGATCTTTAAAGTCCACCAACGATCGGTGCTGGCAGACTGCACACTCAACTTAATATGAGGGGAATGGTGCACACTTTGTGATGCAACACCCTGCCAACGAAGCACCAATCAGGCAGTTTTTAGTCTACCAACTGTTGATTGATTCCGAAAACTCAAAGTAGCCATCATCTGAATTAAAAACCCACAATACTAGTTATGGCTAATTTCTGCACTCTCCTCTGGGCTGGCTCCCCTGCCTCACACCTTGCTCAGCTTGATGCCATGAAAACGAAGGCCTTCAAGATTATTGTAATCTACCACAATGAACCTAAGTCTACGGGCCTATCCCTTTCCCATATCAGACAGGTTGGTGGTGTCTTCTTCCGCCTCCTCTGATCTTGCACACTCGGCTCTTTCGGTGCTTTGTCACCCCCCCCTCCCAACCCAACCCCCAAGGACCCTTAAGGGTGCACACAGTCTACCATCCATTAACTATCAACCCCCTTCTGGTGGAACTACTGAAATCCAGGATCACTGCTTACTGACACTCCTTTACTCTTTTATAATAATTTTTTTCCCTGTGCTTGTGGAAGAAACTTCCACATTGTCTACAATCTCATTCTTCCAGTTCTTAAACACAAGTGTTCACAACCACCTCAGATCTCAAATCCAAAACAATATTTTCTACCCGTGTTAACCCCCACCTCCTCAAGCCCTTCTCCTTACAAATTTCCAGTTTTTAACCCCCGCTGCATGGCGGAAGGGGGATATCGTTGTCACCCATGTCGTCCGGCTGTCCGTCCGTCCGGGCATCAACATTTATAGCTGTGAGTGTGATAACTCATAAACTGTTCGCCATATCGATTTGAAATTTGGGTCACACATGCACCACCTGAAAAGGAAGAACCCTATTCATTTTGGGCGTGGCCGGATCCAAGATGGCCGACTGGGGCGGCCATCTTGAAAAAAATGTTTTTTTTGTAATAAATGGAAAACCGCTTATCTGATTTCAATTACTTTTGGTTACTACGTTCCTCACCCCTGGGGAACTTTTTCGAGATGATGACCAAATGGTGTCTTGTTTACAATTCACCTCCCTCATTATCTGGAATATGTATGACCTTTTTCATTCAATGGCGGGGGATTCCCCATCTCTGATGGTATATTTCCTTCTTTCTGAGAGGAAGCATCACCATTGTATTTAAGCAGTCTCTGGTTGTGATTGGTTGGTGAAACGTACTGTGTCCACATGGCAGATACAGTCTGGCCTCACCAATCGGTTAGTTCATGGGAATGTTTCATTAGCCAGTACATAAGCCGAAAGGCTTCAGTCACCCAGTGGATGTGTTGCTCTGATGAGCCCAAACAACGATGAACCCGGTCGGTAGCTTCACTTTTCATCTTTCCGGTGGCAGCTTTTGACTTTGACATTCTTGTACTGCAAGAGGCCCTTTTGGGTTTGCAGTCGTGACTTTGTTATGATTATATCATCTCGGCATTGGTCCAAGTTTGGTTTATGCTCTTACCATTTTGGCACTGAGGTATTTATTTATTTTTTGAAGCGTTTGCCACTGTTACCGGAGCCAATTAAGTTACGTATGCAAATCATTGGTACTGTGCTGCTTTGATGAGTTTGATGTGATGCAGAGTTTTAAATTTTTATTAGCCCGTGCTCGCGAAGCAAAAAGCGGGGTTAAGTGACAGTCCCGTATGTGCGTGTTTGCATTTTGTTATTTCCTTTTCTCTGGAACTGCTTGTCGGATTGACACACAGAGGAACAAAAAGTTCCCCACCTATGATATCATCGGTCTTATGGTTTGTCAGCCAAATTTTATTTATCCTTAAAGCTTAAAAAAAATCTTTTTCTCCAGAACAACTGGACAGATTGAGGGGAACTTCACACACATGTTCCCCAAGTCTTGTGGATACCAGGATGTTCATGAATAATCGATAGGTCACATGGTTTGGCAGCCATAACATTCATAACATAACATTTTAAGCATTCTCTCTCGAACCGCTGCATCAATCGATTTGGAACTTCAAAATTATAATGTAGTACTGATGAGGAATATATGTTTTGTATTTCAACCTCATTGGACATATGGTCTGTTTTGTAGAATTTGATGATTGATAAAATCAATAAATCAATAAGCAGCAGGACAAATGGGGCTGTATTACACACACCTTGTGCTGAAAGGTGTGGAGGGAATTGGGGGAGTGAGGGAGGAAAGGTTGAGGTTATTGGGGAGAGACGAGGAGGAAGGAAGGCAGATGGATGGGAACATACCATCACAGAGTGGAGGGAGTTGGGTCCACAAATTCGACCTTTTTGTTTTGTTTTGTTTTGTTTTGTTTGTTTGTTAACCTTGGAAGTGATAAATAGAGTTCCTTTTAATGTTTGACTGTTTAGTTATCAAACTTCACAATGTAAAGAAATGAAAGGATCTTTTAAAAAAAATATTTATTTATATTTTAAATTCTTCTCTCCACAACCCTCACCTTACTTGACATTTTTGCTGTCACAAATCAACTGCCTCCTCCCTCTTCAAAGCAAACTTTTCTCTCTTCCCCCTCACCTTTCTCAAAAGCTCCCCCCCCCCCCAACACCCTTCTCCCTCAATTCTCCTCCCCCACCCCTCCCTTTCAAATCTCCTCACTCCCCATTCGCAAAGCTGCCTCCTTCCCCAAATCTCTCTCTTCCAGCTCATTTCTCCAACCTCCCACTTCCTTTTACCCCCTCTCTTATTACTCCCCACTGCTACTCATTCCTTCACCACCTAGCCCTTTGTCCTCCTCCCCATCCGACCCGCAACCCTAGCTCTTCTCCAATCTTTCATCAACTGTCATCTCACTACCTCCCCCTCTCCTCCCTCACACTACCCATCCCTTCCCTTCTCCTCCCCTCCCTCTTCCTTAACAGCGTGGACCACAAACATCAGGGGCCTTCGCTCTAATCTGACTGATCTCTCCATACAGGTTGCCAGTGACAAACCAGATATAATTCGTTCCGTATCCCACTGATAGGCCGCATCTGTATCCGGACCTGAACCAAAACCAAATCTGCTTGTTCTTGTCACATACCCAAATTCATCCACAAAGTTTTGTCCAAATCTGTCTAAAAAAAAAAAAAACGTTTTGGGTCTATATCTCAATGGTGGAGAGTCGCTTAAAAAATTCTCAGATCTGTATTTTCACCAAAATATAACCAATTCATCCTTCTC
Source organism: Eptatretus burgeri (assembly GCF_056783735.1). NCBI lineage: Eukaryota > Metazoa > Chordata > Myxini > Myxiniformes > Myxinidae > Eptatretus > Eptatretus burgeri. The sequence continues at coordinate 27,457,133 of NC_140976.1, read as the reverse complement.
ACACACCCAATCTGTTCACCCAGTTTTGTCCAAATCCTTCCATACATTTTTGAGATATCCTGCAGACAGACAGACAAACAAACAAATGGGGATGAAAGCATACATAACCTCCTTCCACCTTTACTGGTGGAGGTAAAAACGATTGAAGATGAACTGTTAAAAAATGAATATGAATTTGCAGAACTTGGGAATCCTGCAGGAAGTCATGTGTAATTGAACCATGTTTATTTGCAACACAAACCACTTTCGGAAATTGGACATGCAACATCATAATGATCCTCACCTGAGCTGAGCTGTCTGGGAAATTCACGGGTGAATCAAATTTCCCCATGAATCTGCTGCACACAACTCTGGCAATACACTCTAAATTGGCCACCCATGTGGTCCAAGTGGGTTTGGCTTTGCTCACACCATGGGAGATTGTTCAAGACAGATGACTCTGGGTGTCGTGATTCCCAGGATTACGTTCATCGCATTCTCATTTATAGGGTGCCGGCAAGGTACAGCAAGACTTGACAGTTCACGGGAGAGACCTCTTTCACGTTTCCCAAGGGTTGCAACCTTTCATTTCACGTTGCCCAAGGGGATCGTTATCACACTTGCCAGAAGGAACAGCTTTTCAACAGCTCCAGAATTATTTGCAATTTATAGCTTGCAATCGACCATTTAATTTTGACCCAGACACTTTGGAACAAGCTTGTGGTGGTGCTGTGAGGTTTTTAGAACCACTGCTCTACATCCCTCAACACATGTGTGTAATGGTTGAACTAACATCATGACAGGGGTTTGTCATTGGGGGAGGGTGGTGGAGGAGATGTGGTAGTGGAAAGGCATTGTTGGTGCCATGTTCTTTTCACTGATGCCACTACATTCTAAATTGATTTGGTCTTTTATTGAGATTTCTGCCTCCAAGAAGCTGTTGGGGTTGGTTGCCGTGACTTGCGAGTTTTGATTACTGCCCAATAGGGTGCTACGTAATTGCTTAAACATTTTTTTCTGCATCGTTTCCAAATATTATTGTCCTGTTGAATTTTATTATTATTATTATTATTATTTTTTTTTTTCCAAATCTTTGAGCTATTTTGGCATTTTGTGGTCAAATGATGTGGAATTTTGCCTCCGTATTGATAGCATTGTGCCCAATAACCAAGGAGACTGCTTAACCAGCACCAACGCTCTGTACAGAGTATGGTCCCAATCTTCTCTCCTCCTCTTTCGAACCACTTACCTACTGACTGATATTAATGACCGGTGCCTTAGAAAGCTGAAATTTTGCGTGCCAATGGACATCGAAGGCAGTACTCCTGGGGAAAATCAATTAATTAATTAAATCACATAATCGGGCAACATCCATAAATGAAAAAAAATGCAGGTGAGTGACACGAGACAATGGTGAAGCACAGTAATTTTGTGTACTGACAGACGACAACAAAAAAAATCATAATAATTAAAATATTCACAGAACCGTCGGAAAGCATCCGTAAATGAAAAAAAAATAAAGCAAAAATGATATGCAGGTGAGTGACCCAAGACAGACAATGGGGAAACACGGTTTGTATGCTTACACAATGTGTAAGTATGCCCTGCTCATATGTATGTACAGTGGGGAGAACAAGTATTTGATACACTGCCGATTTTGCAGGTTTTCCCACTTACAAAGCACGTTGAGGTCTGTAATTTTTATCATAGGTACACTTCAACTGTGAAAGACGGAATCTAAAACAAAAATCCTGAAAATCACATTGTATGATTTTTAAATAATTAATTTGCATTTTATTGCATGAAATAAGTATTTGATCACCTACCAACCAGTAAGAATTCCGGCTCTCACAGACCTGTTATTTTGTCTTTAAGAAGCCCTCCCATTCTCCACTCGTTACCTGTATTAACTGCACCTGTTTGAACTTGTTATCTGCATAAAAGACAGCTGTCCACACTCAATCAATCAGACTCCAACCTCTCCACAATGGGCAAGACCAGAGAGCTGTCTAAGGACATCAGGGACAAAATTGTAGACTTGCACATAGCCGGGATTGGCTACAGGTAAATAGGCAAGCAGCTTGGTGAGAAGGCAACAACTATTGGTGCAATTATTAGAAAATGGAAGAAGTTCAAGATAACAGTCAATCTTCCTCGGTCTGGGGCTCCATGCAAGATCTCACCTCGTGGAGCCTCAATGATCATGAGAAAGGTGAGGGATCAGCCCAGAACTACATGGCAGGACTTGGTCAATGACCTGAAGACAGCTGGGACCACAGTATCAAAGAAAACCATAAGTAACACACTTCGCCGTCATGGATTAAAATCCTGCAGCGCACGCAAGGTCCCTCTGCTCAAGCCAGCGCATGTCCAGGCCCGTCTGAAGTTTGCCAATGACCATCTGGATGATCCAGAGGAGGAATGGGAGAAGGTCATGTGGTCTGATGAGACCAAAATAGTGCTTTTTGGTTTAAACTCCACTCGCCGTGTTTGGAGGAAGAAGAAGGATGAGTACAACCCCAAGAACTCCATCCCATCCGTGAAGCATGGAGGTGGTAACATCATTCTTTGGGGATGCTTTTCTGCAAAGGGGACAGGACGACTGCACAGTATTGAGGGGAGGATGGATGGGGCCATGTATCGCGAGATCTTGGCCAACAACCTCCTTCCCTCAACAAGAGCATTGAACATGGGGCGTGGCTGGGTCTTCCAGCATGACAACGACCCGAAACACACAGCCAGGGCAACTAAGGAGTGGCTCCGTAAGAAGCATCTCAAGGTCCTGGAGTGGCCGAGCCAGTCTCCAGACCTGAACCCATTAGAAAATCTTTGGTGAGAGCTGAAAGTCTGTGTTGCCCAGCGACAGCCCCGAAACCTGAAGGATCTGGAGAAGATCTGTATGGAGGAGTGGGCCAAAATCCCTGCTCTGGTCTGTGCAAACCTGGTTAAGAACTACAGGAAACGTCTGATCTCTGTAATTGCAAACAAAGGTTTCTGTACCAAATATTAAGTTCTGTTTTTCTGATGTATCAAATACTTATTTCATGCAATAAAATGTAAATTAATTATTTTAAAAGCATACAATGTGATTTTCAGGATTTTTGTTTTAGATTCCGTCTTTCACAGTTGAAGTGTACCTATGATAAAAATTTCAGACCTCTATGTGCTTTGTAAGTGGGGAAACCTGCAAAATCGGCAGTGTATCAAATACTTGTTCTCCCACTGTATGTATGTAATATATATTTGTTTATTTTCTGTTGGAATGTTTCCTGAGTGCGCAAGACTTCACGGTCAGTGTGGAAACAAACTCACGTAACATCAGGTCATGCTTGGTTTTGTTTGGAAAAAAAAAAAATCACCTTTCGTCCGGTTAATGCCTTGTGTGTGATTTCGTTTGTGATTATGAATTTCTGGAGAAGCATGGGTTCTGGAAGAAAATGATTTGGCTGATCTCGTTTTGCCATCTTGTGTTCTCAGATGAATCTGGCGATGATGAAGGTGCGACTGGGAACACTAGTGTGGTGGCTGATAAGTCTGAAGTTCAGAGTGGTCTCAGAGTGCTCGCGTCAAAGTTGGAGGATCTCTGCACATGCAATGATCTTATCGGACGGCATGGCACTGCGCTGCAGCGCTCGCTTGGCGAGCTGGAGTCCTTGCGGCCTGCTACAGAGGGTGCCGACCGATTTAAGACTGCGATGGAGCGAGCAACCCTCTTCCGCATCACTTCAAATGCGATGATCAATGTAGGTGGCAAGATGTCATCGATTGTACAAATGTGGATTGATTTATCATTTCATATTTCCTTTGATTTATCATTTCTTCCTTTGATTTATCATTTCATATTTTTCTTTTATAGCCCCAAAGCATTGCATCACAGTATCTAAAATGATGACCATTATACAAGCCTCAACATTTTGCCCTGCAATTCAAGTATTAAGACTTTTTGGGTTTTTTTTTTTTTTTTTCATTTATTAATACTCTTCTGCTTCAGCCACTACATTTCTTATGGAACATTTATCAAGACTTGGAACTATTTTTTGCATCAATCTGCTGCCTCCACTCTCATGTTCCCAAAGTCTTGCTGTATTTTCACAATGATGTTCACTCTGTCAGAACAGTGCTTGGTGTTGGTGTAACGGTTAAGGTGGCTGGTTTAAGACCTTAGGGTCTTGAGTTTGAGTCCTGTCGTGCCATTGAAATAACACCAGGTGGGTTCACTTAGCCTGTCATCCTTCCAAGGTTGGGAAAATGAGCACCAGCTTACTGGTAACGGGCACTGCATCAGCGACACAACCACGCTTCCAGAAATGATGCAACCAGCAGCCATTTGCTGCATCCGAAACAAAACCAACTTGGTGATGGCTGTTGCAGTCTTTATGTTCCATGATAATTTTTAGTGAGTTAGGATTTTTACATGGTGTGGTCCACATACTGCATTGGCATGCCCAACATGCTGTCTATAGGGAGAAGGAATTGTATTGGGTGGAAGTTGTTTGCTTTAACATCTAAAGCAATCTTATTCCAGTGAATATCACTGGCTCCGGAATTGACTTTCATTTCATTTGATAATGTCGACGTAATAATTGAAGGTTTTATTTGTTACGCTTGCCAGATTCAGACCATTGTCCTAATCCCAATCCTGATGAACCAATGTTATGGTGGACCGCCTGGTAGACAGAGTTCACATTCAGTGGCGTACATAGCTCTAATGAGATGGTCCGTCTGACAGGATGGACACGAGCAGTTGCCCAAACAAACAGGTGATGGTTTTATACCTTCCTGCGAGGTATTCGTGCTAATTTCCCATGGTTGTGCATTTTAACCATGGCGGAGTTATCTCCCAATGTCGAACTGCATACCGAGCCACACAGCAGTGAGGAAATGGGTTTTATTACAGAGGGAGCAGTGAAGATTGTTCTTGAGATCACTTGCTTAAATGCATTATTCATACGACTACAATAAATCCCCTGTGCCCATTATAGCTCGTTTTCTTAACCCTGCACCTTGCACGATCACACCACAAGAATTACTACAAGGATAGGTGACAAGATTAAAAGATAGAATCTCCTTCCGTGTGAAGCTTGGGGACAGTCTCTCGGGTCTTGGCCGGCTGGTCTCTCTTTGTTGCCCGCCCCTCTCGGGTACACCAGCTGTGCTGGGAAAGCAGCTGTCCATGGCGGTGCATCTTGTTCACAAGCTAGCACTGGGGAGAGACCACTACTTGGAGGTCGCTTCCACGAGCGGGCGTGCAGAGAGAGCCCCAGCCAGAGTGACTGACGTGCTTGTGCTTTTATAGCCTTTTGTTGCCCCCACCTCATGCGCGTGCTCATTTGGCGGTCTCACGGCCTTCTTGTAGCCGCTTGCAGGTGAGAGTTGCCGTGGTGGTGACATCATTTCAATGGCTCTTGTATCAATTAAATATAAATTAAAGCACATGTAGAACAGATTACGAAAGGATCAATTTGGAGGATTAGTGTGGGAGGAATGTGGGGGCATTTAGACATGTTACAAAATCAAAGGGTGACGTTTAGCTCTAATGAGACATACCTCGACGTGATATGATCCTCGTACATAAATACTGTACGCCTTATGCTGAGCGTTTAATGATGAAATAATGATACTTCGTTATTCCCTTTAACCCCAATCACATCCCCACAAGTTAAAAAAAAAAATTATATTTTTTTTGTTTGATTTCAGAGTAGATTCTTCATTTTTCTTTAATTTTTAGAGCACCAAGCCTACAATGCTGTGGAACAGATTGTTTTTCTTCTGTTTATTCTCTATTCATTATTATTATTATTATTATGATTATGATTATTATTCCACCATGGTTTTGAGGGATTATTCACTTTTATATTCATTTTCTCAGTAACCATGAGTCTGATTGACACTAAATTTTCACTGTAGTATGTGTCGTTTACATAGAACTTTAAAGTGATAATTATGATGTCATCGGTCACGTGGTACGGTAGCCATCTTTGAACAACCAAGAAACTTTGGACCTCTATCTCTGAAACCACACCATGGAAAAACTTTCCACATGGCAAGTACTCTGCATGGGGAATAAGTGTGATTTTTCGTGATATCGGTGAAGTGGTATCCTGGTGAAAATTTGACTGCTTCGGAAAAATTTGAAATTTCTTGAGCATCATCGACACAACTTAACAGAGGAAAAAAAATATTATGACGTTATAGGTCACGTGGTTTGGCAGTCATCTTGTTTTGTTTTTTAAAAAATTAAAAATAACGAAAAAAGTTAATTTCTCAAACGTCTGAGATTGAGGCAAAACTTCACAGGTATGACCACCTATCCTTGACGACCAAAAAGTTCCATAGGTATTTTGATGTAGGTCACATGGTTTAGCAGTCATGTTGAATTTACCCTAAAACCTTCAGAACAGTGATCAAAATCAAGGCTGCTCAGATCAAGGGGAAACTTCACACAAACATTCTCCAAGACGAGGGGATACAAGAGTGTTCGGTCATAATTAACAGGTCACATGGTTTTGTCGCCATCTTGGATTGAAAAATATAAAATGATGTTTTCCCCGGAACCGCTTAATCGATAGACGTGAAACTTCACATTTATGATCTAGTGTTGCTGGGAAGTACCTCTATCTATAATTCCAGGTGTGTGTGTGTGTGTTTGTGTGTGTGTGTGTGTGTGTGTGTGTGTGTGTGTGTGTGTGTGTGTGTGTGTGTGTGTGTGTGTGTGTGTGTGTGTGACCGCTGTTTCTCGACAACCACCGGTCTGATCTAATTGAAACTTGCCAGGTATATTGCTGGGGACTTGAGTATGTGTCTTTTCAAGGTTTGATATTAATCGGACAAGTGTCTCCCAAGTTATGGCCATTTATTTACCAAACCAATGACAAGACCCGTTGTGTGGGCGTGGCCGATGGGGAAGGGAAGCTCAGTCGCGTTCCCCATTACGGGTTACAACATACGGGCTTCCGGAGAGTGATCACTTCGTTTATTCTAATAATTTCTCGATTTCTTATGCGCATTTATAGATAAACACAATGCCCCAAGTTATGATCGTTTTCATATTAGACGGTGCATAAATTTCGGTAACATCAGAGTGAGCTGGTGTGCTCCGAACCAGGAAGTAATTTTTTTTTCTCTCTTCTCTTCTCTTTTTGTTTTTCCTTGCGATGACACTGCGAAAAGGCAAAATACGTTGGCGCTAATTGAATATTTGGGTATTAAAACTAAATTGTGAATAATCGTAACTGTGAATAATATGCAAACTTCCAGGGCACGCGAGAGCGAAGAAACGGCCTGTTAGTCAGGAGGCCCAATGCAGAATAGTGTACGACCCTGCTGATTCCGTGTTAGAATAGTGCAACAGGTGTAAATTGACTGTCCAGACACACAGAAACGTGAATCAACTTGTTGCCAACTCTGGATATGGATAGTATGGCCGCCATGACAGTTTACAAAATGGTCGCCATTAAATACACTTCGTCATATTTCAGCCGCAAATTGACATGAAATTACAAAATTAGGGTCGATTTCCATGTTTTTGAGCATGCCTAAGCTGATGGGAGTATAGAAAAAAACATTGCTCCATCCATTTTCTAAAAATAATATGACTTGTTTTTCACTATATTATTTTTAAAGAAATGTTCAGGCTCGAATTAGAATGTCTGATTATACAAACCACAATCAATGAATTTTACAACTTTGCTATAAAATGAACCTAAACTACATAACTGTGTGTTTTTCTGTTACCCAGGACTAACTGAAAAATGAAAGCCGCAAGATTTCTCACAGGGGGTTCAAGGGATCGAGAAGAAGAAGAGCATGTAGACTGGAATAAATGCTTTATTTGCCAGGACAGTTCAAAAACTAGCAAGTCAACGCCACTTCGAAAGACTACAATCGTTGGTGTGAAAACTGTAGCTGAATGTTGCAAAGAAAGAGAGAAATATAATGACGCTAAATATGTTGACTCATTCTCACGAATCAGAAAATATTCTGTACCGGAGCACGTCGAAAAGATTCAATGGCACAAATTCTGCTATAGTGACTTTACTCGCGCACAAAAAATAGACAGACTGAAGTCAAGGATTCAGCCACAATCTGTGACTTATGCAGAAGAGATACCCACAACATCAGGTTCCTCAGAGAAATACCATGTCCCAAAGTCACTAAGATCCGCGCACAGCGCTATGGATTGGTCAAAATGCGCTTTCTGCCAGACTGACATTCCTGGAAAAGCTGGTGTCCTGACAAATGTTGAATTTGATCACACATCATCCAGGATGCTTAGTTTGGCCCAATTTGACCCCACCATGCGTCACAGGTTTGCAGGTGTTTCAGACTTGATGGCAGCTGAAGGTAAATATCACCTCAAGTGTTATGTTTCTTTTCGCAGAAAGTATAAAAAGGAGAGTGGAGAGAAAAACCAGTCTCCTGAAAGCATCTGTTTCAGAAATGTGATGAACCAGCTTGAGAAAGAGCTGCAGAAGGGACATGTGTTTACCCTGAAAAACATCTGGGAATACTACAGCATGCTGTTATTGAATGATTTTGGAATTGAGGCTGGAGCCTACAAAAGCTACAATTTCAAGCAGAAAGTGGAGGTTCACTTTGGTAGTGACAAGGTGACATTCGTGCAGCCATTGGATGTCACAAAACCCCTCATAGTTGCGTCCTCAACTGTGACAAAGTTTGCCATGAGAACCGCCGTGAATGATTTATCTGAAGAAGGTGAAAGTTCTGAAGAAGATGAATTGGCCCAGTGCAGTCTGCCTCATCATGAGAACGAAATCCTTAGCTGGATCTTCAGAGTGGGCATAAAGATTTACAGTGACGTAAAACACTCTCCAGGGCATAGCATTATCGGTGGACTGAACACAGAAAATGCAGAGCGAATTGTACCTGAAACCCTGTACATGCTTATAAAGCTTCTTTGTGGTGGTGACAGCACTGACAAGATGGACAATGAAGAAGCGGATGAGACAGATACCAAGAACAAAGTTCTGAGCATCTGCCAAGACATTATTCATGTGGCTTCAGGAGGCAAAAAACTGACCCCCAAACACCTGGGCCTTGGCCTTGCTCTTCACCAGGCTACACGCTCAAAAGAGCTTGTCAATCTTTTTCATGCAGCTGCACACACAGTTGGGTACGATACAGTGAGGCGCATTGACACAGCAATTGCCAATGATGTTATACAATGCTTCCGAGATAATGGAAATGTCATGATCCCAAGGAACTTTCTCAACATCCCAACTACCACAGGATATTTGAGATATTCTAATGACAACATTGACATAATTGAGGAGACGCTGACTGGGTCTGGCACTTTTCATGCAAGTCAGTGCGTGGCCCTCAGACGCAAGGACCCGTGACTCATGACTGCACAGTGCAGTCATGACGACTCGTGACTGCACAGCCTATTACTGCTTACTGTGTAGAACTGACGACATGCAAATGCCGTGGGTCATGCTCAACTCGACGGTGCAAATGTACACGGAATGGACTGCCTTGCACGAAAGCATGTGGATGCAAAGCCCTTTGTAGGAACCCGTTCAGTGTACAAGCCGATCAATAGCTCTGGAAATTGTACTTGGGTGTTCTCACAACACTTTTCTCTTCTGCAAAGCAACGTAATTTTGTGTTAGAAAGAATCTGACAGCTGTTGAAATAACCTTTGACTGACTGTAAACCCATCTCCATCAATAGTGCTGAACATTTTCTTTTTCACATTTGTTGCTCGTATGTGCATTTTCAATTTCGTCTTTAAGTTGTCAATTATGTGAAAAGTTGTGATCCAGTACAAAAATAAAGCACAAAATAGTGTTCCTCGTGTCAGATTACATAGTATTTCACAATCATGACAAATTTCTAGCTAGTACAATTTGCAGTAAGAAAAAGACTAAATCTGATGACGGCCATTTTGATTACTGTCATGGCAGCCATAATATTCAGATGCAGACTTGGTAACAAGTGGAACTAGACTTGGTCATGCCTAGACTCTTCAAAAACACCAGTTGCACCATTCTAACATGAAATCAGCAGCGAACCTATTTTCTAGGCTAGCTACAGATTTTGGCTTCTAGACTATGTGTGGTTGTTGTTTCTTGCTCGCGGTTTGTATATTTATTTATTTATTTATTTATTTATTTTTTTTACGGGCACGCACTGGTGTTAAATTTCAACATGATCGGATGCATGGTCTGGCAGTCAGAATTATTTAAATATTTTGATCTGGGTGCTTTTCTTTTCTTTTCTTTTTTTATTTTTTTTGAATAAGGCGCACTTGGCTGTGTCTGGATGGGGTTGAGGGTAGAGGAGTAGCAACTGAAATGTGAATCCTATACAGGTTACTCCTGATGACTTCATCTTTGATTTTTGCTTGTTTGGGTTCCTTCTGATGACTCCAATGCAGGACTGGACCGATTTGGTCTTCCATTCGATTTGAATTTAATTTATTTAAATCCCATTCTAAATTTAATTGATTAATAAAAAAAACATCATGGGTCTGGGTCAGGTGTCCAATCAAAGCAGGTTTACATAAAAACGGGTTGTCTTGGTACCTGGTGATCACTGCCAGCAGTTATAAAGTGGCAGTTCTAATTGTCTCATTAATTATGCCGCGTAAAATATGCCACACAAAACAAGTCCTGGTGAAGGTCTGCAATCTCTGATTGCTCTTTTTCTTGTTTACAATTGCTGTTATACAGTAAGTGGGGTGATATTCTTGTTAGATATTCTGGTTTTGTATTTTTAATTAATTGACTGAAATTTGTAGAATTTTTTTTTTCATTTGGAAGTTGTGGGTTACAATGTGTAAATAAAGATGGAAAAGTCTGATTTAATGCAATTTAATTCCAGGCTATAAGGCAAGAAAAGGTGAAAATTTTGAAATAGGATGTAGACTTTCTATAGGCGCTGTAGGTCTGATCGTGTTTTTTTTTGTTTGTTTGTTTGTTTGTTTGTTTTTTTTCTCTGATCCAGCTGGTTCTGTTTGACAACTCGCTCACCACTAATTAAAATATTTAACTCGTGCAATTACATTTACTCATGTCGAAGTGAGTCATGGAATTTGAAAAATGTAGTTCATGCAATTTTGTGCAGTTGCCTTGCGGATGTGTTGCGTGCCATTGCATTTTTCAGAGTAATACGAATCCACCACCGAACACCACGCTGTTCAGCCCTTGCATCATGAATAAATGAAATTGGTCTCTGACTTTGTACATGTCATTGCATGTCTTGAGTGTTGGTATGCTTTTCCTTGTTGTGCCTTTTGTTTATCCAATTTCGACAAGTTTGTATTTTTTTTTTTGAGTTTTCATTTACTGGTTATGTGAAAACCTTCAATGATCACGAATGAAGCCATTGTGATCCCTCCTGTGAATTATTTCCTGATGAATTTTTGCACTCTGCGTTCTCTGAGTTTCCACTTAGCAGTTTTCCAATGCTTGCCAATATTTGCAGTTCATAATTTTTCTTTCAAAATCTATTCCTTGATGTTGAACAATGGCAACCTTGTCGTAAAGACACGGAAGTGGCATCCTAAAGGTGAGCTCAAATCCAGCTGAATATGTAGCACTGTGAAGGGTTTGCATTTTAAGCTCGTGGAACCTAATCTCGTCTTGAGAAAGAATTACGTTGCTCTCGTCAAAAAAACAAACAAACCCCCCCACCTTGCACATTCATTATCTGGGAGGGAGTCCATCTGCTTGGCCTGTCTGGTCTGGAGTGGTTGGCTCAAAGCCCTCAAAGCAACTTGCGATCAGAAGCATTTTAATGCCAAGATATGGTGCCACCACCACCCAAAACCTCCCTCACCGAAGGAAAAAAAAAACCCCAATAAGCAAATTGTTTTTCAGCCCATCCTTTATTTGCACATTTAAAAACTCTTATAAACAGTCTGCTCTCTAAATTGGTGTGTTTTAGATTTAAGTTCATTAATGTTTCTACACACAGCTTTCAGATTTCAGGAGTTGTGAGCTCTACCTTTTTCTAAACCTTGGGTTGCCCTCCAGGAAACGGAAGCTTTTGGCTTTTCCTGCTAAAGATTACCCGTTTTCTCTTGTGGAAATAAGCTTGTGCCACTTTTCCTCTCTTGTGGAATGTAGCTTTTCCCAACTTTTAATTTTCACCTGACAAAGGAGCCACCTGGTTGTGAAAACGTTTCTTCAGCAACATGCTTTGACATTGTCTCTTAAAGCTTCAGGTCGATGCCCTTGAAGTGTGGTAGCTGCCCTGTCGGTGGTGGACGTTTCCTTTTTGTTTGCAGGAATCCACTGGTGGGGGATGTTTCTCTGGGATTATTTGACGGATGTGCTTTTTTTTCTTCTTGTTTTTTTTTTTTTTTCCTTCTCATTTATTTATTTGTTTGTTTATTTCAGGATCTAAGGCTCGTAGTGGAGCTGCCACACATACGGACACACATGCACATACATACATTCATATACAGCCACTGAGTTGGGGGATGTGTCCACTTCCTGGGGTATTGTAGATACCAGCGACGTCACAACAATTTGACTCGCTCCACGGGGCATTTCCTGAGGAGGATTTTCCTCCTGCTCCTCCTCCTCCTGCTCCTCCTGATCCTGCTCCTGCTCCTCCTCCTCCTGCTCCTCCTCCTCCTCCCCCCTCATGGATGCCAACCTCTGGGGATTGTCGGTGCTCTTATCCATTTAAATGCTTAGCATCAAACAAGGAAGCAACACGTTTCATTTTTCATCTTGGTTATCACTCTGCTCATGTCGGAATCGAACGACCCACCTTCCAAACCCGGAGCAGACGCTCTCAACGCAATTCCACCGAATCTGGTTGAAGTTTAATTTGATTTAGGTTCTGAAAGTCTTGTTTCAACATTCATTCAGCTTCTGGAAGTCGAGTTGAATTTTCTCAGTTTCACTTTTAATAAGTGCATGCGTTCAGGAGTGTTGTGAACAACATGATGCATTGACTTTTTTTTGTGTTTTTTGCCAAAGTTGAGTTGACTCGACAATTTTTGTTTTAATGCTGTAGTTACTCAGTGTGCTCGCTGTGCCCACTGCGTTGTCACTAATCGGTAAATCGAATGAAAAATCACTCGAATTGCATTAGCAGAGGGTTGCGGCGTCCTGTTCAATTCTTCCCTCCGCTCCCCCCACTCATGCACCTCCAGAAACATTGGCTGCATCCTGCGGCTGTGTGGGCTGTTTGTAGTCGTGAAACAGAACGTGCTAATTGCAAACCCTGAGGTGCTACAGTTCACGTAATAGCTTGTGATTTATTATTTTTGTCGCGTTTTAGGCCACTGGTAACAAATTAACTCGTCAGATTCAGGACTATTATTTATGTTTCAGATCGGTCCATCTGGATGGTGGTTTAGTTTTCTGGTCCATCGTGCTTTTATGTGAGGAAATTGTACTTGCCTCACGCACCTCGTTGTACAGCGGTGCCTCTGAAACTTGAGTTTTACATGCAAGCGCACGTGGTTTACATCGTGGTTGCTAAATGGGAATGATTACTGAGTGAGAGAACGAGTAGAGTCAGATTGACTTGACATGTAGTGCTGGGATTATTTAGGATTTATTATATTATCTCAATCTAGCAGTGTATTCCAACCATTCGACGTTTCTCTGCTTCCATTACCATGTACTGTGTGTGCTTCATGCAATATTGATGGCTTTGGGGGTAAGGCTATTTTGGGGCCATATCGGATAGGCGTTCAGCTCGGGATCGTTGTTACCGTCGGGCAATCGTCGAACATCATGTTTACTTGATTAAAATGTTTTCTTGGTTGTAATGAAGTGTTTTGCAGGAAGGATTTATTTATTTATTTATTTGTTGGAACTTTCATTTTTGTTTTTATCTGAGCTGAGGCTTTATGTTGCGGTCGAGATTGGACTGACCTATCATTTGATTGGTTATCTCTGTATGAGTAATTGGGTCAAATTCCATCAAGCATTGGTTCAAAACTTGAGCAGATTGTACATGATGACATTGTGAAAATGTTAAACAGAATGGTTCGAAGGTGGAGAACTTGCCTTTAAGCTCGCTCGTCTGGGTTTGATTTTTATATCGACTATAAAGGAATAGATTGATGCTTTGTGGATGGGGTTGTGTCGCTGAGTTTGCTTTTCATCAGATTTGACATTGGGGGCCAGTCTGCCAGCAATTGGTTGCTGGTGGATGTCGGACCCCGCGGTATCTTTCACAAAAAGTCGGTGATTGTTGCTGCCCATTTTCCAAATTCCTGTCCTAACTTGCTCTATGAAGTCCAACCTTTGACTTGGTTCTCCAGCACCCCAGAATCCATGATAGACCAATGGTGCATTCGTTTGGATCAAGGTCAGGATAAGTCACAATAACAAGAAATGTTTTCTCTAAATATTCATTCTCCTGATCTGAAATTGATTCGATGCTGTTCTGATAAAAATGGAGCACATCTTTCAATCTCAGCAAAATTCAGTCTCACCATATCGTTCTTGAAGGATCAACAATGGAACTCGCATAATCTCTCTTCATTCTCAGCCACTGGAAAAGATTTTGTCTCTTGAACTTGTTGGCCCTCTCCGTCACCCATGACCTTTCCTGGGCTGGCCATATAGCAATGCTGCACTCAAAAGCCATCTCGACAGAATGGACATTGCCATTCCAAGTGATTCCTTGATGAGTCATAACTACTCACAGCCTTCAAGTCCTTTGGCCATAGCTGACAGGAGAGAGTGCTGCAATCCCCTATCAGCTGGAGCCCCAGCATCACATCAATTTCTCCCGAGTTCTGTGGAATCGAAAGCTCTCAACGTTGTTGGCATCTCTCGCGATTAGGAAGAAACGATTCCTGTCGATCTCACATCGCAGATAATTCTCCTGTCTGTGGAACCAGCTACCTGAGGCTGTACAACCCCACACTCCCACCTCCCAGTCACCAACCCCCAAGGGCAAGGGTTTCCAACCTTTATTAATAGGTATACCACTTTTGCTCGGTGGCATTGACTGTGAACCAACCAAGATCAAGAAGCGAAAATAGTTTCATTGAAAATAGAATCTCAGAGCATGATGAAATGAGATCTTTATTTTAGTCTCGAATACATTTTCACAGTAAGCACAACAAAAACAAAACTACTTTTACAATGGTGGATCACTGCAAAAGGAGTTTCTTCATCAGAATTCATTTTTCAGAAATGTGGCTTTTGCCATATTGCGAAGTTTAATCTTGATGTGAACACTGGGAATGTTCATTATCGACAATATTGTTACGAATTTGGAATTCGATTGCACACAACATACAGGTTCCTTTAGTCAGCTATGTCAAAGTCCTTGTTCCATAGATAGATCACCTTCCATTGTTTAAATGTTCAGAAATCGATTAGATGCGCTGCGGATCGATTTAATAGTTAGGGAACGAACAATGGAGACATCCCTCCCCCTCTTCTGTGAAGAGCAAGAAGAACCCTGCCGTCCCGTGACTCGTGATGTCAACAACTCCCTCCCACCCGTGGTTGAACGGGGGGATGGATCACTAGAGCATGAGTCACGCCGGACGTGGAGGAGGGGGGGGCGGAGAAGGATAAGAGGAGATCTTTTTCTTTTGTTCAGGGCAGAGTTGGAGAAGGGAGTTGAGGGGAGTCGTTCAGAAGACTGTCGGGTCCTGCTTGGCTTGCGTTAGGGTTGAGGCCTTCGGAAGCTTTTTGCTTCGGCTGGCTCAGTGAGCTTCGGCTGAGGCCTGGCTCGGGCGGAGGCTTTTTAGAGGCTCTTTGCTTTGATGGTTCCGTGAGCTTCGGCTTCTGCTTGGCTTGGGAGAGCTTTTTGCTTCGAGCTGCTTTGCTTGGAAGAGAGTTGAGTTGGTCGCTCGGCTCAAGCTGCGAGTGGTGGCTTCTTCTTCTTCTTTGTTCTCCATTTTGGTTCCCAGCTTGGTGCGACTCATCGACCTCTTCGTGGAGGTGGATCCTCGGGGAGGCGACGCATCGACGGGAAGGATCGGTGCCTCGTCTCACCAGCACGTGTTGAGAAGCTCGGGAAGAATCACGGCGATTGGATCCAGCTCGCTCTCGCTGGAGCCCGGATCCGAACAACTTGAAGACCACACCAGGTGGAGAGGTTCGAGATAGGCTCTGGGTTTCAGCTCACCTGTCCTCCAAGCTGGAGCTCGTTATTAAAGGCCTCTGCCACCATTTCTTGGGGGTGTGTGTGTACGTGTGTCCGTGGGCCCGTCTAATAAGTAGGAACTGCTGTTAAGTGCAAGTGACTGTACATAATAAGTAGATGGTTGTAGTTCTTTTGTCATGCTTTTGTTGCTTGTATAGGTGCATACGTGTTTTGCCTTGTTTGACTGCATACGTGCTTTATTATAATAAATGTCCTTGTGTGAATGTAAACCTGTTCGTTGCGTCCATTCCCTCATTGAACTGCCCCATCTTGCACTCAGAATATAGTTGGTTTTTAAATAGCCGGTAAAGTGATCGGGTCCAACGGGACTGCGCGATAATACCCTGCTCGGTTATCCCAAAAGGAAGCGAGCTGCTTAAGCGGCTCGTTTCCAAGCGGTCCCGTTGAGGTACAATCTCTCGGTAACCTACCTGCGCGAATAATTAAGTAAATCAAAGATTTGACGATCGGACCCTGTAGCGCGGGTAGAGTGCGGACAAGGTTGTGGTGGGATTAAAAACCCACCCGTGACTGGTTTCTGGCGTTGTTCCAGAAAGTCACGACTGGATTGTCCGTTCGGTGGGCGAAGCGACCGCTATTGGTTAGACGCGGTCGTTTGCACGCCGGCGGGCGGAATTCTACAATATTATCAATACAGGGGTTTAGGTTTTGATGGGGCACATCGAAGGTCATTGCAGTCTTTCTTGAAGTTTAGATTTAATCAGGAAGAGAGATAGATGAGAATCTGTGCCCTGATGCCGTTTCTGGTGACATGGTTGTGCGAGACCAAACAGCCAATCATGCAACCACAAGGTATTGATTCAGCACATCACACCATAAGCCTGATAAGCTTTTCTCTTCAAAGATATCCCAGACTGAAGAATCATTCTGAAGATCAATGACAGACTCCTGGACAAGACTAGGTAGCTCCATCAGGCCATCAAATTGAAATGGGTTTTGAACTCGCTTTGCGTTCGTTGTGGGAAGATCAGGGAAGTAGGACGTGGAGTCTTCGTTCAATGCAGAGAGATGGCTTTGAATGAGGCTTTTCAAGAAATCTGGCACTCCCTCACCACCTCCACGTGCATCGATTACGTCAGACTTTCGACCATTTCACAATCCCCGTGTCCGATCGTCGTTTGACAGAGAAATGGCTAAGGTGACCACATTGAGCCAGATGAGGTATCAGTCGGTAACATTTCCTGCCCATTTAGTTTCGATAATAAATTGGGATTCTTCTTCTTTCAACTCGACCCGTTCGTATTTTTGTCAAATATACTGGTAATTGCCAGACCGGTATGCAGTAATTACAGTTCGGTAATCTATTTTCCTCAGCAGCAATGGCTGTAGTATAAGATGCAAACATTTCAAGTTTTCTCTGTAAATTCAGTGTATCAATCTTCGCATCCCAAAACCATCAATGAGATTCCAGGATAGGAAACCAGAGTTCAGAGAACACATTACACCAAGTAGTCTTGAGAAAAACGACATGAGAAGCGTCTTTTAAACCCTTGCTTTGTCTTTTTAAGCACGATCTATATTTCCTACAAATGCACCATTTTATTTTTTTTCAATCTTGATATTCCCCAACGCTGAGAATGCGAGCTGCCCATACGATTGGTCCAGATGGCA
>NC_140976.1:27416921-27434421 GCF_056783735.1 Eptatretus burgeri | reverse complement strand
GGTCTCCGAGCAGCCATCAAACTTACAGACTGGTCTCCTATCACTACTTTCTCAAACATCAACTCATCCTGGGAATTCTTTCAAAGAAACTTGCTCTCCCTCATGCACAGATTTATCCCCTCTCGTGTTCAGTTGTCTTACCCTTCCTCCCGCCCTTGGTTTACTGAAGCTTGTGGCGAGGCAGTTGTCCTGAAACAACTTGCCTTTGCCTCATGGAAAGCAAACCCAACTGAGGGCAATCTCAGTTCTTTCCACAAAGCTCGGAACAAGTGTGTAGCTACCCTCAGGAGAGCCAGAAAACAACATCTTTCTCATCTCAAGTCTGAACTCTCAAACCTCTCTCCCTCCTCAAAATCCTGGTGGCGTTTAATCAAATCTGTTTCTGGTGTATGTTCCCCCTCCATCCCCTCCCTTACCTCAAATGGCCGCACTGCTGATTCCACACGTGATAAAGCTGAATGTCTAAACTCGGTGTTTGCAGCTAAATCTTGTGTCCCAAACCCATCACTATCTCTACCCACTTTACCCAGTCGCACCCAACTGTCCCTGGACTCTGTATCCTTTTCTCCTGACAAGGTGGAGAGCTTGCTTTCAAACCTCGAGTCAGATTCTGCAACCGGTCCAGACGGCATCAGCCCACGTGTCCTCAAAGCCTGCTCTTCTGCTCTTGCTCACCCTCTCTCTGTTCTATTCACCCTCTCATTTTCCCAAGGTCATCTGCCATCTGCTTGGAAATCTGCTAACATCACTGCCCTGCATAAAAAAGGTGCAAAAACAGATCCCTGTAACTATAGACCAATCAGCCTTCTCCCAATCATCAGCAAGGTTATGGAATCCATCATCGCTTCAGACATGAAATCCTTCCTCTTCTCCAATGGCTTGATTTCCAATCATCAATTTGGTTTCAGACCAGGTCACTCTACCCTAGATATGCTGCTACTGCTCTCCCATCAATGGATGGAGGTCCTCAATGCCAGACAGGAAATCCGAGCCGTATCCCTGGACATATCACGTGCTTTTGACACAGTCTGGCACCCTGCCCTACTCACCAAACTCTCTGCCCATGGTATTCAAGGCCATCTCCACTCATGGCTCGCAGACTTCCTCTCCTGTCGCAGTCAACGTGTGGCCCTAAATGGAGTTCTTTCATCCCCTCTTCCTGTGCAGGCTGGAGTTCCTCAAGGTAGCGTTCTGGGCCCTGTTCTTTTTCTGGTTTTCATCAATGATCTCTCGGACTCTCTGGAAAATCCTCTATTTCTCTTTGCCGATGACTCAACCCTCTGCCGTACCATCTGTCATCCCTCAGCCCGGCAAGCAGCAGCTTCTTCGCTCACTGCAGATCTGGATAAAATCACAAACTGGTCCAACACGTGGAACATGTCTTTCAATCCAGACAAATCTCACACTCTCACTATGTCTCTTCGAAAGGACCGTTTACAAACCCCCCCATCCACTTTCTCAACAATCCTCTGGAAGAAGTCTTTTCTTTCAAGCTTCTGGGTCTCACTATCTGCCATGACCTTTCCTGGGAAAGTCACATTTCCAACCTTGCCTCAAAAGCCAGTCGCCGACTGGGAATCCTCCGTCGTGCAAAGTCCTTCCTCGGCCCTCTTGAGCTCCTGACCACTTACAAAGCTTTTGTCCGTAGCCTGATGGAGTACTGCTCTCCCCTCTGGGCTGGTGCTCCTGCCTCCCACCTTTCTCGACTTCACGCTGTCGAAACCAGGACTTTTAAGATCATTGGCATCTCCCGCAATGAAGCTGAGTCTTTGGGCCTCTCACTCAATCACCGCAGGTTGGTCGGTGGTCTTTCTGTCTTCTACCGACTCCTCTCCAGCCTTGCCCCCCCTGCTCTCTCTGCGATTTGTCCCAACCCCATTTCCACAGGGCGCTCAAGGTCCGCCAACAACCCCCTTCTGGTAAAACTACCAAAATCACGAATCACTGCTCATCTTCACTCTTTCATTCCTCTTTTTTCCCGCCTTTGGAATAAACTTCCTCACTCTATTCTTTCCCATTCTTCCCTTCAGGCTTTCAAAACAGCTGTTCACCACCACCTCTTATCTTCCCCCATCCAAATCCTCGATCTTTTCTACCCCCGATAATCCACCCAAGCCCACTTCCTTCAATTCTCCTGCTTTCCTTCCTGAAAGTCCCTTTAATGTCCATCTTCCCCTCGCCATATTCCCCGTCCCATCCCCATCCCTCTCCCTTCCACAGTTCACCTGTGTCTGTTCCCCAATGTTTTGTCCCTTCCACTCCCGCCCCTCTTGTCTCATGCCTCCTTGCTGTGAGTTGTGTGTTAGCTCTCATACGAGCCTCGACCAAGGTATACAAAAAAAAAAAAAAAAAAAAAAAAAAAAAATCTTCTCACAATGGGATGCTCACATTTTTCTAAGCAACGCCAGCATTTGGTTGGTTTATCTGGAGGGGGATGGTTTATATGTGAAAGGGTCTTACTTGCTACAAAAGACACTTTTGGCGCCAGCAGGTTATGCATCTCAGAGAAAGATGTCACTGGATAGGGATGAAAAGCTAACTGTCATTTGCGTTTTTGTCGATGTTAAACCTCACACATTATTTTTACAAAAGAGGAGTGTCCTACCCTGGCCAAATTTGCAACTTGGGTTGAGCTGCATCAAGTCTGCCTGCAGCAGATGAGTGTTGGGATGAATCTATGGCACAGGTAAAGTGGACTAAATTGCCGCCTTGTTGTTTCGTATGCAGCCTGTGGCTGCTTGTTGCATCATTTCTGGAAGTGTGGCTGCGCCGGTGATGCAGCGCCCCCTGTTACCAGTAAGCTTGTACTCGTTTTGCTGACCTCGGAAGGATGACAGGCTGAGTCAACCCACCCGGTGTTATTTCAACAGCACGACAGGCCTCAAACTCAAGACCCTCAGATCTTAAGGGTGGCACCTTATCCATCAAGTCGACACCAGGCCAAATTGCCTCATACATTTATATTGTTGTATTTTTGGCACAGGCAGATCATTTGCTCACAAGTTACGGTCATAGCGAACACGAAACAAATATATATATATATATATATATATATATATATATATATATATATATATATATATATATATATATATATATATATATATATATATATATATATATATATATATATATATATATATATATATATATATATATATATATATATATACACGGTATATATTTTTTTCCAGTCAATCACTCCCCTATTACATTAAGCATTGTCACTCTTGGGTTGTTAATTAATAACACAACTTGTTCACTCATTTCCTTCAGTGAAACCAATATGCAATCTTGTCTGGCCTGCCTTACATTTACTCATTTGAACATTGTGGTTCATTCTAAGAGGTGAACACAGAGTTGTGTGTGTATCCTCGGTTGGTTTTTCGTGAAGGATTTGCTGATGCTCGGGGTGGGTGTCTGTTCATGTAAGTATTGCAGGTTTGGTGATTCAAAGATTTTTGTATCTTTTTCTTTTCTTTTCTTGGGTTCTGCACAGAACAAGGCTGAAGGAAGAGCTATGTAAGAGCACCAAAGATTAATGTTCTAATATTGGAGAGGAAGGACTGGGATGGGGGTTTTGCAGACAACAGAGGTAAACTAGTGAAAAAGATTTCTCAGTTAGGGTAAAGGGAGGAACCAGAGGTGAGCAGAAAACCTGGACTTGGGAGGCTGAAAATGGAGTGTATTTGGTGAGGATTGCTTCAAATCTCCCCTTTGTTTTGGTTTCTTTTTTTAAGATTAGAGAGGTAGATTTTAGATATTGTGGGGGGAGAGGGGGAGGGTGGCTGGGGTTGTCATTCAAAAAAAAAAACTTTTGTTGTACTACATCTCCTTCCTCCTAGCCATACTGTCCTTGCGTATAGCAGCTTGGCTGCTGGGGTAGTTATCATTTCTTGAAAGCGTGGCTGTGCCGCTGATGCTGTACCCCTTTATCAGTATACTGGTACTCATTTTGCTGACCTCCGAAGGATGACAGGCTGAGTCGACCCCATCTGATGTTAATTCAGCAGCCAGCAGGGCTCAACTCGGTACACTAAGATCCTAAGCCAACCACCTTAACCATTAAGCCAACAAACAACAGACTTTCTAGCCATACTTGTGAGCTTTTATGTTTTAAATTTGTTTCATCCTCCATCAAAACCTCTCCAAGATAGGTTGAAAGATTGTGTTTAAAATTAAAAAGGAAATACTCCACTGTCAACAGATTCATGATTCAGGTCCCTTTTCTTCAATCCCCATCGCTTTAAGGCGCTGTCACACCTTGACGATTTAGCCAGCAATGGCAACGTATAAAAATGTATGTAAAACGTTGGCGTACGCTGAAATTTTGACTTTTTTTAAAAGTTTTGGTCGCATTCATAACGTGTTGGTCGTATGCATAACATATCAGTAACGGGCACAGAACGTTTCGTTGTCTTATAGGTAACTTATACCAACGAATGCTTAGCCTGTTGTCAGCGTTCACAACCTATGCCCAAGGATAGTTTAACTTAGGCATAGCGCGCTGCACGTATCGCCGCCGAACTCGTGGCGTAGCCTGTTAAAAACCTGCCGCACGCCGATTTAAATCATAACCGCCTGAGAATTGGAAGTGTCAACATCGCAGTTACACCTTGACGATTTAGCCAGCGTATGCCGACCTATGAAAAATGTGTCTAAAACGCTGGCACACGTCGAATACGGTATGTGTAAGTTGTGTATACGTTAGGAGCACGCTGAAAGACGATGAAGTACGCTGTCATATTTCGTGGTATGTTTAGTATGTCGTGAAATTTCAAGCATGCTGGAAATTTTACGACGTACTCGCCGTATGGCTCACACGTTCGGCTACGCTGGGAATAAGTTGTAGGCACGATATGCGATCGTTGACACACGTCGACACGAGTTCCTTGTAAGTTACTCATAAGTCGAAACACGTCGAGGTAATGTTTAGCATACCCGAAACTTATTTTCTCCGTCAAGGCACATTTTCTTTTTTTCTCCTTGGCTCCGTGAAGGCACATGATGAAATATCTGAAGTTGTTGTTGTTGTTGTTGTTGTTGTTGTTGTTGTTGTTGTTGTTGTTGTTGTTTTTATTCTTATTATTATTATTATTTTTTTTTTTTTTTAGTCTATCACAAATTTTAAAATATATTCGGACATTTGCTTTTAAGTTTCGACGTCAACATGACAATATCCTCAAACAGAAAATATTCACAGAGGAGGAACTAAGAATATGACATGAGCAAACTGAAGAAGCAATTGGACGTGACGAAATATCAGAAGTTATTGTTGTTGTTGTTGTTTTTTTTTTTTAACGCTGCCAATACGCCATTATATGGTAGCTGTAAATTATAAACAGTTCAGTAAGTTCTGTGGTTGTCCGGAAGACTTCAATCAAATACGTATACATACGTCATTTTGCGTTGGAGGTACGTTACACATACAGTAGGTTCAAAGCACGTTACTCATAGGTTAGAAATAAGTTTTGGGTACGCTAAGCATTACTTCGACGTGTTTCGACTTATGAGTAACTTACAAGTAACGTGTGTCAACGATCGCATGACGTGCCTCCACGTGTGTGCAACGATCGTGTAACGTGTCTACAACACGTTACTCATAGGTTATAAATAAGTTTCGGGTACGCTAATCATTACCTCGACTTGTTTCGACTTATGAGTAACTTACAAGTAACGTGTGTCGACGTGTGTCAACGATCGCATAACGTGCCTACAACTTATGGCCAGTGTAGCGGAACGTGTGAGTCATACGCTGGCACACGTCGTAAAATTTCAAGCATGCTAAAATTTGAGGACAACCGCAAAGTACAACGATGAAAACCACCGTACTACGACGTATGGCAGTGTTTTTCAGTGCTCTTAACGTATACAAACTTACCCATAACGTATTCGACGTGTGCCGGCGTTTAAGCCCAATTTTGCATACGTCAGGCATACGTTGGCTAAATCGTCAAGGTGTGACGGCCTTTCGTGAGGCACCTGTGAGTTAATGGAGCACAGAATGAGACTAGTAGTCATTGGCATCTCAACTTAATTTCTCATTGTGTTTCAACCCCCACGCTGTTTTGCCCTCCCCTAACTCCACTCTCCCATTCTGTGTCCACTGGGCTTGCTGTCAGCATCGCCCTGATGAGCTGATGTTTCTCACCAGGAGAACCGGCAGCAACGTCAGTGCCTCTAGCTCTCTGGGTCGTTTGGAGGAGTGGAACCCGGAGGAAGTGAGTCTGCTACTTTCACCTGCTCGAATTTAAAATCTCTCTTGCAAGTTGCCTTTTGTGCACGATCCCTCCTTATGCTTTACACTGACTTTCCTGTGCCCACTTAATGTCAAATTGAAATAAAATCCAAAATGTCATGATGTTGATTGTGGAAGTTGTGGGCATCCCTTAATGATTGGGCCCCTACGAACACATGAGAAAAGTGCAGTCATCTAAGGTGTATGTGTGTGTATGTGTGCAGTAGTGGTGGGGGAAAAAAATGACAGCATTACTTTTTGTTTCATACAATTTCAAGAAGGTTATCTATGTTCGACTTAAATCACTTGTGATGTTTATTTTGGTGAGGATGGTTGATGTATGATAGAGAAAAGGAATAAATACTTTATCTTTATATGATGGAGATGCATTGTTATTGTTCAGTCATTCTTCCATAGAGACGAGACTCCAGCCATGCAAAATGAAGCATCCGAGAATTAGCTGAAGGTTTGAGAAACAAGATTGGGCTTCACAACCAAAACTAATTTGATGTGTAGTTGGACCTCCTTTCACCTTGCTGCCAACCTCGCACCCTTCTGGGCAAGGATTTGATTCATTTCCTTCATCTGATCCACACCATGCAATGTCAGGTGTCTGAAATTCGATCATAATTCTTCACATCTTTTCTGACCGTCATTCTCAGCATTTCTCAGTCGAGCTCAGACAATACGATTTACTCGCACCATGCAGGTCTTCCTTCACCTTGATTATGTGAATCTGCATCAATTGAGTTGAAAAGTATTTTGTCATAGAAATCGTACGGTGACGCACAACTTTTGCAACTTGTTTAAAATCATCTTTATCGCACTCATCAGTTTGCCTTTGTGACGGGTAGCACAATCGTGTTTGAAAATGCAGCTTGTGGCACTTTGGAGATCCCAGATACAGTGCAAGACTTTTTACTGCTTTGCCAAGCCATGGATATAGTACTGAGCTTTCATAGTAATGGGAAAAACTGAAGGCAACCCACAGCATACCTGGAAATGTGTTGCGGATGTCAGATTGCATCCTTCATGCCGTCGGGGTGGAATTTTTCTCCAGCACCAGTTGAATTGCTACCTGTCTGTGCCGCACAGGTCAATCTCTGACTCATTTCAGAATATGGCTGATTCCCACTGATCCAAGCTGCATGCTCTGAACCCCATTTCGGGTACGCCATCCCTAATTTTCTTTAATCTTCCCTTGGAAATGGCTTTCGAGATGCACTATATTGGCAGAGTGATCCATGTCCACAAGAATATTCCAGATAATACTGCTGCTGAGTTATCTCAGAATGGTCTGCCCAGACCTTCTTCAGATTGGTTGACGGTGCAGCTGCTGTTTCCAAGGTGCAAGTTCTTCAACATTCAATGTTCGAGAGACTTTTCGTTCTTGGCCCTTTTGTCACTTTAAGCTTCCATTTTCTACGTGAGTCAAAACATAGTTTGATTATGCATTAAAATAGAAACTGCACCAAATTTTTTTTTTAATTTATTTTATTTTTTGTTTTTTTTTGTGTACAGTCTCGACTCGTGGAGAGCTTGAACACTGAAAACGTCATGACTCAACAGAACAAAGGGAACAATCGAGAGTAGAGGGAAACGCCAACAGCAAGTTTGAAGGACAAAATAGAGGGGGACTTGGATAAATAATGAGTGTAGGGAAGATGCATGAGGTGGACAAGATGGATACAGAAGCAAAGTCTCAGGAAGGAATAACTGGAAATTTGGAAGGAGGTTGGGTTAACGGTGCTAGAAAAGTTGTTGCACAGATAGGAAACGAAAGACAAACAAATGAGTGGAGGTGGGTGGTGATCCTGGATTTAGGTAGTTTCACCAGAAAGGGGTTGATCGCGGATCATGTGCCCGGCAGAAACCTGGTAGGGGGGCGGGGGGGCGTGACAAAGCATGGAAATAGCAGAGGGTGTAATACCAGAAAGGAGTTGGTGTAAGAAACAGAGAGACCACAGTCCTGTGTTGCGATGGTGAAGAGATCGACCCATAGACAGCTTTATAGTGTGAGATTCCAATAAACTTGAAGGCCTTGGTTTCCATGGCATCAAGCTGAGCAAGATGTGTGGAAGGGGATAGCAATACTCCATTAAGCTGCGGATGAAGGCCTAATTGTAGGTAGATAGGTGTTCAGGTGTGCCAAGGAAGGACATTATACTATGGAAGATGCCCAGTTGGTGGCTGGCTTTGGAGGTCAACTTTCAAGGGTTGTGGGTGGTTTGCCTGACGGTTCTTTTGGATGTAGTGAGTGTGAGATTTGTTAGGATTTAAAGATATATTCGAAGTGTTTGACCAGCTCGTGATTTTGTCAAGTTTGGAGAGGTAGAAGAGGCTGTAGGCTCCTTGCCTGAAGAATGAGGGATGCAATATTGTACAAATATATCATCCATCTATAATTCCAGCTGTGTGTGTGTCTGTGTGTGTGTGTCTGTGTGTGTGACCGCTGTTTCTCGACAACCTCTGGTCCGATCTCATTGAAACTTGCCAGGTATATTGCTGGGGACCTGAGGATGTGCCTTTTCAAGGTTTGATATTAATCGGACAAGTGCTTCCCAAGTTATGGCCATTTATTTACCAAACCAATGACAAGACACGTTGTTGCATGGGCGTGGCCGATGGGGGAAGGGAAGCTCAGTCGCGTTCGCCATTACAGCTTACACAACGTGCGGACTTCCGGATAGTGATGACTTCGTGTATTCTAATAATTTCTCGATTTCTTATGCGCATTTATAGATAAACACAATGCCGCAAGTTATGATCGTTTTCATTTTCGACGGTGCATAAATTTCGGTAACATCAGAGTGCTGGTGTGCTCCGAACCAGGAAGTAAATTTTTTTTCTCTCTCTCTTCTCTTTTTGTTTTTCCTTGCCATGACATTGCGAAAAGGTAAAATACGTTGGTGCTGATTGAATAATTGGGAATTAAAACTAAATTGCGAATAATCGTAACTGTGAATAATATGCGAACTTCCGGGCCACGCACGTATGGGCACGCGAGAGCGAAGAAATGGCCTGTGTGGTTATTTGTTGCTCGCGGTTTGAATATTTATTTATGATTTTTTTTTTTTTTTAACGGGCACGTACTAGTCTATCTATAATTCCAACAATCTCTGTGTTTGTCTGTCTGTCTGCGACCGCCGTTTCTCGACAACCGCCGGTCCGATCTGATTGAAATTTGCCAGGAATATTGCCAGGGACCTGCGGATGTGCCTTTTCAAGGTTTGATATTAATCGGATGAGTGGTTCCCAAGTTACGGCCATTTATCTGTCAACCAATGACAAGACACGGTGCTATGACATCACAAATGACATCACAATGTTTATTTATTTATTTTTGCACGATTGGTGTTACAATTCTTCTTCTTCATTTGGTATGACGTCACAATCGACGCTGAGGACCTGAGTATGTGCCTTTTCAAGGTTTGATATTAATCAGACGAGCGGTTCCCAAGTTACGGCCATTTATCTGTCAACCAATGACAAGATATGGTGCTATGACATCACCAATGACGTCACAATTAATGTTTATTCATTAATTTCTTATTTTTTTGCACGATTGATGTTACAATTCTTCTTATTATTCGTTTGTTATGACGTCACAATTGACGCTGGGGACCTGAGTATGTGCCTTTTCAAGGTTTGATATCGTTCTTAATCCGTTTCAGCTGTTTCCCAAGTGTTTACCAAGGTTTGAAAGCTGTTTTTTCCCAAGGTTTGAATTAATTGTTCAAATTATTAATTAATCCCAAGGTTTGAATTTTCCCAAGGGAAAGAGCTGTTTCCCAAGGGTTTGAAAGCTGTTTTTTCCCAAGGTTTGAATTAATTGTTGTGCTTGGTAGACATTTGTGAATACATTTACAGAGAGAGAAGGGAGAGAGGAGGGGGCGAGAGAGGAGGGGGCGAGAGCGGGGACGGGAGGGGGGCGAGAGGAGGGGGCACGTCACAATTCTTCTTCTTCTTCGTTTGATATGACATCACAATTGATGCTGGGGAACTGAGTATGTTTCCCAAGTTATGGCCATTTATGATACGGTTGGTCCGATCTAATTGAAACAATTCCCCAATCCAGTCGTCGTTTACGAGAACGAAGTTGCATCTATGGGCACGCATCTACGGGCTCGCACAAGTTAGGTATAATACAGGTATCTCGTCAATCGTGTGTGTGTGTGTGTGTGTGTGTGTGTGTGTGTGTGTGTGTGTGTGTGTGTGTGTGTGTGTGTGTGTGTGTGTGTGTGTGTGTGTGTGTGTGTGTGTGTGTGTGGTTTTTTGGGGCATAGTGCTATAATTATTGCTTAATGGCTGGAAACTTATATTTTCCAATGCTCAACTGATTAATTATCCAGCACTTTCACAAACACATGATGGCGATTCAAGGTGCGACGTGGACTTTTTATTGCAGGAAATGAAAAATAAGAGTTAAATACTGAACTGGAATTTTTGTTCAGTGGCATTTTCCAGTGACATTGATGATGATCAAAGCATTTTGAGTAAAACCAACATTGTCACATATGCTGTGGAACAGAGGTGTCATAAGGGGTTGCAAGCACAATGTCAAACAAATTCAGTGTTTGTTTTTGTTTGTTATTTTATACATTGTCGAGGGTCGTATGAGCGCTAACACACAAAGCACAACAAGGGGGGCAGGAGACAAGAGGGGTGGGAAGGGGAAGGACAAAACAGTGGGGAACAGAGACATTGGGAGATCCATGGAAGGGAGTGGGATGGAGCGGGGAACATGGGGTATCTAAGATGGACACCACAGGGACTTTCAGGAAGGAAGGCAGAGAATTTGATGGAATTGGGTTTTGGGTGGATTTATGGGGGTAGAAAAATCGTGGTTTTGGATGGGGGAAGAGAAGAGGTGGTGAACAGCTGTTTTGAAGGCCTGGAGGGAAGAATGGGATTGAAGAGAGTGTGGGAGTTTGTTCCAAAGGTGGGGAAAAAGAGGAATGAAAGAGTAAATGTGAGCAGTGATTCGTCATTTTGGTCGTTTTACCAGAAGGGGGTTGCTGGTGGACCTTGAGCACCCTGCAGAAATGTGGGGGGAACACATCGCTGACAGTCGGGGGGGAGTGAGACCGGAGAGGAGATGGTAGAAGACAGAAAGACCACCGACCTGCCTGTGGTGAGAGTGAGAGGTCCAAAGACTCGGCCTCGCCGTGGGAGATACCAATGATTCTAAATGCCTTGGTTTCCCCAGCGTGAAGCCAAGAAATGTGGGAGGCAGGAGCACCAGCTCGAGGGGAGAGCAGTACTTCATCAAGCTGTGGATGAAAGCTTTGTATGTGATCAGGAGCTCAGGTGGACCGAAGAAGGACTTTGAACGACGGAGGATGCCCAGTCGGCGACTGGCTTTGGAAGCCAGGATGGAAATGTAGCTTTCCCAGGAAAGATCATGGCAGATGGTGAGACCCAGAAGCTTGAAAGAAAGGACTTCTTCCAGAGGATTGTTGAGAAAGTAGATTGGGGGAGTGGGGGGGGGGGGTGGTTCCAAACGGTCCTTTTGGAGAGACATAGTGAGAGTGTGAGATTTGTCAGGATTGAAAGACATGTTCCATGTGTCGGACCAGTTAGTGATTTTATCCAGATCTGCAGAGAGTGAAGAAGCTGCTGCTTGCCGGTCTGAGGGATGACAGATGATACGGCAGAGGGTAGAGTTATTAGCCAAGAGATAAAGAGGATTTTCCAGAAAGTCGGAGAGGTCATTGATGAAAACCAGAAAAAGAACAGGGCCCAGAACGCTGCCTTGAGAAACTCCAGCCTGGTCAGGAAGAGGGGATTGGAGAACTCCATTTAGGGCCACACGTTGACTGTGACAAGAGAAGAAGTCTGCAAGCCATGAGTGGAGATGGCCTTGGATACCATAGGAAGAGTTTGGTGAGTCGGGCAGGGTGCCAGACCATGTCAAAAGCACGCTCTGTTTTGGGATATGGCTGATTTCATGTCCAGCATTGAGGACCTCCATCCATTGTTGGGAGAGCAGAAGCAGCAAATACAGGGTAGAGTGACCTGGTCTGAAACCAAATTGATGATTGGAAATCAAACCATTGGAGAAGAGGAACAATTTAATGTCTGAAGCGATGATTAATCCCATAACCTTGCTGATTATTGGGAGAAGGTTGATTGGTCTGTTGTTTCAGGGATCTGTTTTTGCACCTTTTTTGTGCAGGGCAGTGATGTTAGCAGATTTCCAAGCAGATGGCAGATGGCCTTGAACAAATGAGAGGGTGAAAAGAACAGAGAGAGGGTGAGGAAGGGCAGAGGAGCAGGGTTTTAGGACACGGGGGCTGATGCCGTCTGGACCGGTTGTAAAATCTGAGTCGAGGTTGGACAGCAAGCTCTCCACTTTGTCAGAAGAAAAGGACACAGAGTCCAGGGACAGCTGGGTGCGACTGGGTAAGGTGGGTACAGAAAACGATGGGTTTCGGACCCAAGATTTAGATGCAAAAATGGAGTTTAGGCATTCAGCCTTTTCACGTGCGGTATCAACAGTGCGGCCATTTAATGTAAGGGAGGGGATGGAGGGGGAACGTACACCAGAAACAGATTTGATTAGGCACCACCATGTTTTGGAGGAGGGAGAGAGATTTGAGAGTACAGACTTGAGATTAGAAAGATGTTTTCTGGCTCTTCCGAGGGTAAACACAGACTTGTTCCGAGCTTTACGGAAGGAACTGACATTTCCCTCAGTTGGGTTTGTTTTCCATGAGGCAAAGGCAAGTTGTTTCAGGACAACTGCCTCGCCACAAGCTTCAGTGAACCATGGGCAGGTCGAAGGCGAGGACAACTGAATATGAGTTTGCACTATTTGGTGACGAGTCTTTTACATAGGGTTTTTGAAATCTGTGTGGATCAGTGAGAAAATTTTGAGCATTCTCACACGCAACCAAATGCTCTCATTCGAACAATCGTGATTGATTTTGAAAAGCTAATTTTGTAGAATCGCCTCTTTCCTAAACACGTGAAAGTGCAGAATTGATTTTTTGCTGTTGGAAACGATCATTCATTCTCGTTTGAAGTTGAATTAGGTCAGTGTTACTTGGAACCAAATAGTGGATCAGATTTCATTGTGATTGTAGTAAAAGCATGAAACGTGGTACACATCCAGTACTCCCCAAACTGATCATTTTTAAGATAGGGAGCCACTGCACCAGCATCCCCTGGTTGCCAGCAGTGCCACCTATTGGTTGTGGGCCAAAGAAACCTCACTCTCATGATATTCTTAAAATGCTTATCACTTCACAACTATACAGTACACTTTTTTCCCATTTGGATTACCCTGTTATGATCGTTTGACATCCATTAATACAACTGCTTAATTATATAGTGATCTAAATTCTGTTGAATATATGGGAAAATCCCTTCTTTTTTTTTTTTTTCTTCATAAAATTTTAAATATATTGTTGCGAATTCGCACCCGCCGGCGTGCGATCGGCCACGTAACTCGAATCGCGACCGTGTCGCCCACCGGACGGACAATTCAGTAGTGACCCTCCTGGGACTACCGCCAGAAACCAGTCAAGGGTGGGGGTTTAAACCCACCACCACCCAGTCCGCAGTCTACCCACGCGAAATAGGGTGAATCGCCGAATGTCGATATACCTAAGTACCCGCGCGGGTAATCTGCCGAGGGATGGGACCACGCCACAGGCCGACTCCGGACACGAACCCCTTAAGCGGTTCGTTCCGTTTTACAGGGATAACAGAGCGGAGTTATCGTCGGCCTTGACGGTTCCGATTAATTACCGGGTGTTTTAAACCCACTACCAATCCCTTATGTGATGCAAGATGGAGATTCAATAAAAGAGAAGACAAAGCGAAATGGGAAAACAGTTCAACAAGCAAGCACTTTATCACACACACAAGCACGTATATACAGCCATACAGTCAAAAGGAAGCAGGGAAAGAGTTAAAACCGAATATAATTATTACAACACTTAAACAGTTCTACTTTACAAGACTGGCGCTACCCACAGACATTTACACAAAACCCCAAAAGAAAAGGAAGTCGTGACTTCCCTTAGCGCGTCGAGTCCTTGGCGACCGTAACTCCGAGTCCCTCCGGCGTGGTCCGCGAGCTCATGCCGCGCGTCGCTCGTGGGGTCCGCTCGACAGCTCGGACGAACAAACAGAACCTCCGACCAGGGACGATCACCGCAACTCTCCACAATTCCCCTTCAGCGACAAGGGAACAGGAAAAGGAACGACGTTCTGTCGACCTTCACGTCTGCGCCTTTTGTCGATCGCTTGCACGAACCAAGAGCCTTCAGCCTCCAACTGGGACAAGGAAACAACCAACCCACAACGATTCTTCACACCCACCCTTTTGTAGGGGCCGGCTCCGCCCCACGCCCCGCCCCATTTCTGTCTCCACCTCCCTTCGAGGCGTTTCCAGAAAGCTCTCGAAGGGGGGGGGGGGCGTGCCCCCACTCCGACCGCCTCACGCCGTGCATCCACCAATCGGGAACGAGCTGCCGCACCCCTTCCCTTCACACCAAGCGTGGTGGGGTGGATTCAGGTGGGGAAATTAGGCAGGAAAACTCCACAAGCGTTGTTGCTTTTTGTTCTTGCACGCGCCCGCACGGTGCTCGTTGAATGGCGAGTGGCGAAGATGTGGTAGCGTAGTTGTGGAAGGTGGCGTCGTGTAGTGAATGGCGTGATCGTTGAGATGTTGGTTGTGGCGAGGTTCGTTGTTGTTTTTGCACCAAATTAACTACAGCAAAAGAAAAACGGCTAACTGAAGCGTCGCAGTCCGAATGGATCACATATGTTCCCTCTATACAACGGGTTTGGCGAACTACACATTAACTTACCGATATATCTCACCTGAGGACTCTTTATGGTGTACTGCGAATTTCCACAACCGTAACAATATATTATAGTGGCCCAAAAAAACACGTTTTGATATACATTATCATATATTTCGTACAAAGCCGAGCTATTGTTTTGAAAATACAAGCTGAAAATACAAGACACATTGGCACAATGGCAACGTAACATGAAAGTTGCACAACATCGTGATGTCGAGACTATAAACAGCAATGTTTTAACATTGCACTCATGGCACAATTAAAAAAAAAATTAGTCCCTTGCATGTGCAGTACCACATGCACAGAGATCGATACACCTGAGTGTGCTGCCTTGACACATTGACAGTTATTTTGTGAACCTTTATTACATACACATTTCAGAAGTTACTGCCATAACCTTCCAACCTCAGGTGGGGTTGCCCACAAGGGCCCCGAGCTGTTCTCAGTTGAAAGCCATCCTCACAAACTGGGGCTTGGTAGCATCAGGGAAACGGCTAATGCCTAACCCTCAACAGTGTTGGGCTTGGTTGGCTGCTTTCTTTGTATGTTGAAAAAGGGCAGCCTGCCAAGGGGGGAATTGCATCGATTGGTCCAGACTTCTTGGTGAACAGCTTCTTCCATGCCGCATTGATGTGTTCTACATTGATTCTACATGAGCATGACATCGCACTCAATTAGAGCCATCATAACCCCTTTGTAAAGGGGTTATAATATAACCCCCCCCCCCCAGTATATTTGACAGGTAAAGGAAGGCTGCAGTAGCTCCACCTCTCCTTGAAATGTCCTTCCCACACCTTCAATACTGCCACCTCTCTGTCACTAGCTTCCTGCCACCATCCTTAAGCAGCCCCCCCCCCTGCGCCCCCCTCCATGTCCTCGCTATTCCCATCCCTGTCATGAACCAATGTATAGATAATCTTTTTTCCCACCATTCTCTTTCGACTTGTTGTACACCTCCTCTTCCATGTCATTCCTCACCTTTTCCACAACTCTCCTTGCTGCTTTCTCCTTTTGCCCTACAGCTGCATCATCCCTGCATCCGGCTGCCTCCCCCTATTCTTTGATCTTCTCTCTCCTCTTCCATTCCTCCTCCTTTTCACCAAATTCCTTCTCTACTTCCTTCGTCCACCATACCTGGTTTCGATCCCTCGACGATTCACCATTTCCGAACATCCCACCACACAAGATGTCTGCAATTCCCCAAAACGCCGCTCCGTACTTCTTCCACTCCTCCAAACCATCAGTTTTTGTTTCATTTCACTAAATTGCTTATACCTGGCCCTCATCCTCTCCTTGTACTCCAAGGTGATGTTGTCCCTCCACTTCCCCCACGTAATAATCTTCTGATCCCTGCTCTTAACCTTGCTCCTTTTCTTCATCCTCAGCACAAACACCACAGGCTTGTGCTGGGTGGAAACATGCTCTCCCACCACTACCTTGCAATACTTGACCTTCCACAGCTGTTGCTTTCTTGTGGCTTTCCCACTTTTGAAAGAACTAGTGCGTGCCCGTACATGCAGCTTCTTTCCTTCGCTCTCGTAAACGATGACTGGATTGGGGAATTGTTTCAATTAGATCTGACCAACCATATCATAAATGGCCATAACTTGGGAAACACTTGGGAAACAGCTGAAACGGATGAAGAACGATATCAAACCTCGAAAAGGCACATACTCAGGTCCCCAGTGTCAATTGTGACGTCATATCAAACGAAGAAGAAGAAGAATTGTGACGTCAATCGTGCAAAAAATATATATTTGTGATGTCATAGCACCGTGTCCTGTCATTGGTTGACACATATGGCCGTAACTTGGGAACCGCTTGTCCGATTAATATCAAACCTTAAAAAGGCACATCCTTGGGTCCCCAGCGATTATTCCCAGCAAGTTTCAATTTGATTGGATGATGTCATTCGTGATGTCATAGCACTGTGTCCTGTCATTGGTTAACACATAAATGGCCGCAACTTGGGGACGGCTTGTCTGTTTAATATCTTGTCTCCTGCCCTCTCTCTCGCCCCCTCTTCTCTCCCCTCTCTTGGATTGTGATGCCCCTCTCTCTCACCCCCTCTCTCATCCCCTCTCTCGGCCCGCTCTCTCTCAGCCCCTCTCTCTCGCCCCCCTCTGTCTCGCCCCCCTCTCTCTCGCCCCCCTCTCTCTCGCCCCCTCTCTCTCGCCCCCTCTCTCTCGCCCCCTCTCTCTCGCCCCCTCTCTCTCGCCCCCTCTCTCTCGCCCCCCTCTCTCTCGCCCCCCTCTCTCTCGCCCCCTCTCTCTCGCCCCCCTCTCTCTCGCCCCCCTCTCTCTCGCCCCCCTCTCTCTCGCCCCCTCTCTCTCGCCCCCCTCTCTCTCGCCCCCCTCTCTCTCGCCCCCTCTCTCTCGCCCCCCTCTCTCTCGCCCCCCTCTCTCTCGCCCCCCTCTCTCTCGCCCCCTCTCTCTCGCCCCCT
>NC_140976.1:27291921-27404421 GCF_056783735.1 Eptatretus burgeri | reverse complement strand
GTTATCATTGGAAATATTTGTAACTTCGCATATCAGAGGCCTATAGAGGTCCCTTTCAGCGCACAAAATTTTGAAGGTCAAGGTCAAAGGTCAAGGTCACTTTGTCGCAAATCAGGGGAGTCGACGAAACCCTTATTTTTTGAGTAATTTTTATCGGATCGTCTTCAAACTTCATGGGAAGATAGTTCATGGTCTGGCGCTCAGCTGATTAATTTTTGGTGGCGATTGGCCTTGACCTTCATATGTTTGTTTTTTTGGGGGGTTTTTTTGGTCTGTAATCACGTATAAATCACTCTGCAGAGCACAGTTATCATTGGAAATTTTTGTAACTTCGCATATCAGAGGCCTATAGAGGTCCCTTTCAGCGCATAAAATTTTGAAGGTCAAAGGTCAAGGTCACTTTGTCGCAAATCAGGGGAGTCGACGAAACCCTTATTTTTTGAGTAATTTTGATCGGATCGTCTTTAAACTTCATGGGAATATAGTTCATGGTCTGGCGCTCAGCTGATTAATTTTTGGTGGCGATTGGCCTTGACCTTCATGGTTAGCGCCTGAGGTCAAACATATTTGACCCCAAGGTCAAATTTTCAAGTTTTAGGAACCATATCGTGTAGTACCTCAAATTGAACACCTCTGAGTGCTTTCTAGATATGTCAAGCTTGAGACATTATGACGTCATTTGGTGACGTTATGAGGCAAACGCATATTTTTCATGGTTACTCTGTAGAACGATTCTCATCGGAATCTCTCGTCGGCAGATATTCCTCAAGGAGTCGCTCCTGGTGGATAGCAGCTCTGTTCACCTCAGTGTGACCTTAAAGCAGTCACACGTGGTCACCTTTTGGCAAGATACGGGTCACCCTGTGGGTGACATTGGTTTATTTTTTTTTTTGGCCTGATTACAATATACAAATACATATATTGCTTTAAAATTATTTGGATCAGACTTCACTGCAATGCTTTATAAAAAATATTAATTATTAGACAAGTGTTTTAAAAACGATAAATGTATAAATAGGCGAGGATTGAGTGGCTTTGACACCAACTCTGGTAAGGATAGAGCACTGACAACACTAGGAAGGCAATGGCAAACCACCCATGATGACCCTTGCTAAGAAACTACTTCGGCAGCATCAATGCTCTTTCGTATGTGAAAATGCCCCTGAAAAATTGTATCTCTTTTAAAAAGAAAATTGGTTGTTAGTTTGTTCGCTTGTTGCTGCAGTAGTTTTTGGCCAATCTGAACTAAC
The DNA here is from genome assembly GCF_056783735.1 of Eptatretus burgeri. Taxonomy (NCBI): domain Eukaryota; kingdom Metazoa; phylum Chordata; class Myxini; order Myxiniformes; family Myxinidae; genus Eptatretus; species Eptatretus burgeri. Next base: position 27,403,171 of record NC_140976.1, on the reverse strand, counting down.
CTTAAGCATGTTGTTTGGGGTTTGGTGTGGCAAGCCACTTCCCACTCCCACTCTTGTGAAGGGTGAGGGTGGGGTGGAGTATTAATAAATGTAGGTTCAAACTGTAACTGTGAAGTCACAAAAGTGTGATGCAAAGTTGTATCACTGATGCTTGTGCTTCTTGGAGATTAAACGATGTGAAATTAATGAAAATTGTCAATGAAGTGTTGAATGATTTGCATCGTTCAATTCCGGCAAAGTTTTTAAGCGATGAAAAATTGTCGTGTCGCCCTAATTGGAGAATAACGAAATCATGAAATCTACTTTTAAAACGTAGATATCCCTCATCCATATCTCTTACTTCATCTTTATTATCTTTATAGCAAATTGGTACATTTAAACTTCAAGGTACCCTGACATGAAAAATAAACTTGTTATTATCTTGCCAAAACGAAGTTTTTGCAAGATATGTTAGTCAGCTTGTATGTTTTTTTTTTTTTGTCTGTAATCACGTATAAAAAATTCTGCAGAGCACAGTTATCATTGGAAATTTTTGTAACTTCGCATATCAGAGGCCTATAGAGGTCCCTTTCAGTGCACAAAATTTTGAAGGTCAAGGTCACTTTGTCGCAAATCAGGAGTCGACGAAACCCTTATTTTTTGAGTAATTTTGATCGGATCGTCTTAAAACTTCATGGGAATATAGTTCATGGTTTGGCGCTCAGCTGATGAATTTTTGGTGGCGATTGGCCTTGACCTTCATATGTTGTTTTTTTTTTGTTTTTGTTTTTTTTTGGTCTGTAATCACGTATAAATCACTCTGCAGAGCACAGTTATCATTGGAAATTTTTGTAACTTTGCATATCAGAGGCCTATAGAGGTCCCTTTCAGCGCATAAAATTTTGAAGGTCAAGGTCAAAGGTCAAGGTCACTTTGTCACAAATCAGGGGAGTCGACGAAACTCTTATTTTGTGAGTAATTTTGATCGGATCGTCTTCAAACTTCATGGGAATATAGATCATGGTCTGGCGCTCAGCTGATTAATTTTTGGTGGTGATTGGCCTTGACCTTCATATTTAGCGCCTGAGGTCAAACATATTTGACCCCAAGGTCAAATTTTCAAGTTTTAGGAACCATATCGTGTAGTACCTCAAATTGAACACCTCGATGAGTGCTTTCTAGATATGTCAAGCTTGAGACATTATGACGTCATTTGGTGACGTTATGAGAACGCATATTTTTCATGGTTACTCTGGAGAACGATTCTCATCGGAATCTCTCGTAGGCAGATATTCCTCAAGGAGTCGCTCCTGGTGGATAACAGCTCTGTTCACCTCAGTGTGACCTTAAAGAAGTCACACGTGGTCACCTTTTGGCAAGATACGGGTCACCCTGCGGGTGACATTGGTTTATTTATATATTAACTTGACCTTCCTAGTGAAGAAATCACCCATGTTTTTTTTTAATCAAAAATGGGATACTTAGAGCAATATTTCGATCATTTCTGGAGCCTTTCACAACGTGCTATGCCCCGCCCCTAAAAAAAATGGACTTCAGCGAATCGCAGCGTGACGTCACATACAGTAACTCGCATGGAGTGGATTGACTCAAGAGTCGAGATGTCTCGCGCCTTATAAAGTACGTACAAATGCATTTTGCACATGTTAGTGCAATCTCTGTGATCGTCTTAATTCCAGTGATTGTTTCGTGAACGTTTTTAAGAGTTTTAGCCGTACTTTCGAAAATGCCTGCAAGATGTATCGTAGCAGGATGCAGCAATACAAGCAAAGACTGTGTAAGCCTTCATGTATTCCCGAAAGATGATAATCGTCGGAGAATATGGACATCTAAAGTGAAGCTGACAAAGGGAAACTGGAAAGGCCCCAGCGACACGAGCGTCATTTGCAGCGCCCACTTCGAAGACAGTGACTTTGAGCACGGGCTCTATTCATCCCAACCCCTCATTCCTCACACACAGAGACAAGAAATTATGCTTCTGAGCCGTGTATGCACAGCAATCACGAGGCAATTATTTATCCCTTTACTACCTTGTCGTAGTCGTATACAAATCCAATACATGTATGCACAATAAAGGGCTATAAATACACAAAACATAAAATTTTACTGTTGAACCTTTCCATTAAACAAAGATAAAATAAAGGGACATACAAGTAAAATACTAACGATTAATACTTCAAGGCACAAGGAGGTAATTTTAAAATCAAACAATGTGAAAAACTGCACCCACATTTTGCAGCTTATTGAATTGTTCGTTGAAACCAGCCTGCTGGGATAGGTACGATTCCACATACAGTGGGGAGAACAAGTATTTGATACACTGTCGATTTTGCAGGTTTTCCCACTTACAAAGCGCGTAGAGGTCTAATTTTTATCATAGGTACACTTCAACCGTGAAAGACAGAATCTAAAACAAAAATCCTGAAAATCACATTGTATGATTTTTAAATAATTAATTTGCATTTTATTGCATGAAATAAGTATTTGATACATCAGAAAAACAGAACTTAATATTTGGTACAGAAACCTTTGTTTGCAATTACAAAGATCAGACATTTCCTATAGTTCTTAACCAGGTTTGCACAGACTGCAGCAGGAATTTTGGCCCACTCCTCCATACAGATCTTCTCCAGATCCTTCAGGTTTCGGGGCTGTCGCTGGGCAACACAGACTTTCAGCTCCCTCCAAAGATTTTCTATTGGGTTCAGGTCTGAAGACTGGCTCGGCCACTCCAGGACCTTGAGATGCTTCTTACGGAGCCACTCCTTAGTTACCCTGGCTGTGTGTTTCGGGTCGTTGTCATGCTGGAAGACCCAGCCACGCCCCATCTTCAATTCTCTTGTTGAGGGAAGTAGGTTGTTGGCCAAGATCTCGTGATACATGGCCCCATCCATCCTCCCCTCAATACGGTGCAGTAGTCCTGTTCCATTTGCAGAAAAGCATCCCCAAAGAATGACGTTTCCACCTCCATGCTTCACGGTTGGGTAGGTGTTCTTGGGGTTGTACTCATCCTTCTTCTTCCTCCAAACACGGCGAGTGGAGTTTAAACCAAAAAGCTCTATTTTAGTCTCATCAGACCACATGACCTTCTCCCATTCCTCCTCTGGATCATCCAGATGGTCATTGGCAAACTTCAGACGGGCCTGGACATGCGCTGGCTTGAGCAGAGGGACCTTGTGTGCGCTGCAGGATTTCAATCCATGATGGCGTAGTGTGTTACTTATGGTTTTCTTTGATATTGTGGTCCCAGCTCTCTTCAGGTCATTGACCAGGTCCTGCCTTGTTGTTCTGGGCTGATCCCTCACCTTTCTCATGATCATTGAGGCTCCACGAGGTGAGATCTTGCATGGAGCCCCAGACCGAGGGAGATTGACTTATCTTGAACTTCTTCCATTTTCTAATAATTGCGCTAACAGTTGTTGCCTTCTCACCAAGCTGCTTGTTATTGTCCTGTAGCCCATCCCAGCCTTGTGCAAGTCTACAATTTTGGCCTTGATGTCCTTAGACAGCTCTCTGGTCTTGCCCATTGTGGAGAGGTTGGCGTCTGATTGATTGATTGAGTGTGGACAGCTGTCTTTTATGCAGATAGTGAGTTCAAACAGGTGCAGTTAATACAGGTAATGGGTGGAGAATGGGAGGGCTTCTTAAAGACAAAACTAACAGGTCTGTGAGAGCCAGAATTCTTACTGGTTGGTAGGTGATCAAATACTTATTTCATGCAAATTAATTATTTAAAAATCATACAATGTGATTTTAAGGATTTTTGTTTTAGATTCCGTCTTTCACAGTTGAAGTGTACCTATGATAAAAATTACAGACCTCTATGTGCTTTGTAAGTGGGAAAACCTGCAAAATCGGCAGTGTATCAAATACTTGTTCTCCCCACTGTACATGCAAGCCAGGTATGGATGCACTCGACATACATGGGTTTATTCTGAAGTGAAGGTACTGCTTTCATTGGCATGCTATTCATTAACAATTAGCCAAAATGCTGTAATAAAAAAGGGAAAATATGTTGGCACAACTATGAAAGACAAATTTATCTGTCCTATTACATGGCCTCATAGCCTCGGGACTCTTACGCATTGACTTGTATATTGTGTGCATACTAATACAAGTTGCTTGTCAACTCTAGAGTCTAGACTAGTCCGATAAATCTGACGTGCTGTAGCTTTATTTTATTATTCTCTTTTCTTCATTGTTTTCTACTGGTGCTACATGACGACAGTAGGAATAAAATAAATAAAAATGCAACGGAATGTCAGATTTATCGGACTACTCGAGACAATTGTATCGCAAGGTGTGTTCTGCACACAAGTTTTCATCGTATCCGGACACAGCGAGATTGCTTCGTTTTATGCGCGGAGAGACACGGCCGATGACATGGGCGGCCTTGTTTGTGATTAATTCGCTGCGAACAAACATGTCCGCTGCGCTGCGCTGTTCACGTCACCTCACTGAAATATTTCTGATATTGAGCAGTATGCAAGTCGAATTTACATTATTGAATTACGAATAGGATTTCGTCTAACCAGTTGTTATTGCCAAGTCTTCCTTCGATGTCCTCCCGATCGTCATGAACTCCGGGAATTTCATCGACATTTTTCTCTGCTTGTCCTGCTTCGGGCTCGAACTGGTAAGGCCATATTTCATTTCCAGATGCCTGAACTTGACTTCCCGCGACTATGTTATCCGACAATTCTCCTTGTGATTCTGACGAAAAACCTTCATTTCTCTCACACTCACTGTCGCTACCAGACAAATGAAAGTCCATGTCATCCATTATTCAAAACCAAATGTTAGATTTTTTTTTAAGCAGAAATGAACAAAGCGATTGAGTTGACCAATCCAATGTGGAAACACACAGGAAGGCAAAAGAATCACGTAGACCACCAACCCGAGTAATTAACGTGCAGCCTTTGACATACTGTATGTGACGTCATGTGGGTTACGCCCCTTTCAGGAGAATTTTTAGGGGCGTTCCCGTAGACGTTTGTTTTTTTAATTTTACATTTTACAGAATGAGTTTTGTGAAAAAACTGTCAGATCTGAAATCACGATGAAAACCTTCTCTAGGACATATATAAATGAAATTTATGTACTTTGGCATGTCAGGGGACCTTTAGGTTGCTTCAGTCAATGATCTGCATCACTCTTGAGTCCGTTGGCATGTTTTGTGTTTGTTTATTTATTTATTTATTTATTTATTTATTTCGCTATTTATTGCAGTTAAAGAAATGTTTTCACATTGTTTATTTTTGTGTTTGCATGTCGACATGAGTTTGTTGAAACCCCTAGCAAAACCCAATGTATGGTAACATGTAGCATCAGTGAGGAGACTCAGGTTTTGATCACTGCATTGTGGAAAGTTGAAAAAAGAGCGGTGGTGTTCTAATTGATGGAATTGCGATCGGTGACATATATCTGTATCAGAGTTTATTCAAAATATTTGAATCGATTTTGCAGGATTTCTACCCAGGAATGTAAGCCTGGTGTTTGCTTAGTGGTTAGGGTGGCGGCTTGGGATCCAAGGGTCCTGAGTTCAAGCCCCGTTGGCTGCTGAATTAACACCAGGGGGTTGACTCAGCCCGTCATCCTTCCGAGGTCGGCAAAATGAGTGCCAGTGTACTGGTCCCGGTGTATGCCCCGGTTAGAATAGGTGTACCATATCCCTGTGTGTCGTAAGAGGCGACCAGGGTTGGCGTCAGGAAGGGCATCCGGCCATAAAACATTACCTCAAGGAAAAGCCAAACCCCTGCACAGCAGGGAAAAATGGCTGTAAAAATGGTCATTTTTTTATATATTCTACCCAGGAATGTGCGAGTCTTTCTCAGACAGTCAGACTGAATGAGCTTGGACCATTTAGCCCCCAAGACGGTTTTCTTGTGGATCCCCTCCCCCCACAAGCACAGGACAGATCACAACACCTGTCACCAATCTCTTCAAGCTTTTGCCAGCAAAATAACAAAGTCCACTTTTATTTTTAAAGCTCAGCTGAAAGTTGTTGCCAAGAAACAAGTATTTGCCATTTAGATTTGAATTGCAAGTTTGATCATGAGGCACATTCTAACATGTACTACATAGCCAAAAATATGTGGACACCTGCTCGTCCAAACATCTCATTCCAAAATCATGGGCATTAATCTGGAGTTGGTACCCCCTTTGCTACTATAACAGCCTCCACTCTTCTGGGAAGGCTTTTCACTTGTTGTTTGTACATTGCTGCAGGGATTTGCTTCCATTCAGCCACAAGAGTATTAGTGAGGTCGGCCAATGATGTTGGGCGATTTAGGTCTGGCTCGCAGTCGGCGTTCCAATTCATCCCAAAGGTGTTGGATGGGGTTGAGGTCAGGGCTCTGTGCAGGCCTGTCAAGTTCTTCCACACTGATCTCAACAAACTATTTCTGTATGGACCTCACTTTGTACATGGGGGTATTGTCATGCTGAAATGGGAAAGAGCCTTCCCCAAACTGTTGCCATAAAGTTGGAAGCACAGAATCCTCTTGAATGTCATTGTATTGTGTCGTGTAAAGATTTCCCTTCACTGGAACGAAGGGCTGAGCCCGAACCATGAAAAACAGCCCCAGGCCATTATTTCTCCTCCACCAAACTTTACAGTTAGCACTATGCATTCGGGCAGGTCGCGTTCTCCTGCCATCCTCCAAAACCAGATTTGTCCATCTGCTAGATGGTGAAGCATGATTCATCACTCCAGAGAGCACGTGTCCAATGGTGGTGAGCTTTACTCCACTCCAGCCACGCTTGGCATTGCGCATGGTGTTCTTAGGCTTGTGTGCGGCTGCTTGGCCATGGAAACCCATTTCATGAAGCTCTCTATGAACAGTGTTTATGTTGACGTTGCTTCCTGAGTCAGTTTGGAACTCGGTATTGAGTGTTGCATACCGACAACAGACTATTTTTCTGTTCTACGCGCTTCAGCACTCTGCGGTCTCGTTCTGTGAGCTTGTGTGGCCCACCACTTCAGAGCTGAGCTGTTGTTGCTCCGAGACGTTTCCACTTCACAATAACAGCACTTGCAGTTGACCGGGGCAGTTGTAGCAGGGCAGAAATTTGACGAATTGACTTGTTGAAATGGTGGTATCCTATGATGGTACCATGTTGAAAGTCACTGTGCTTGATTTTATACAACTGTCAGCAATTAGTGTGGCTGAAATAGCCAAATCCACTAATTAGAAGGAGTGTCCACGTACATTTGGCCATGTAATGCATCTCCACACCTTATAGTGATCACATGTTTTGGTGAATATGGAGAAGCTTTTGTTTATCTCTTTTGGATACTCATCAAAACATTTGTGCATTACTTAATTTTCTACAACCAGCTGTTTGAAAGGTTGTTTTGATGATGCAATTGGTTGGCTTTGATTTGCACTTGTGCATTGTAATGTTAAGAGGGATTGAAACACCAGGCGAATGTTGAGTCGAATCTTGAGTAAATGGGGTTTGTCTCGTTACAACCAAACACAATTGAAAAATGTTCAATTATTCCAAATTGCTTTGGAGATAATTTATATTCATATCAGAAATTTATTTATTTATTTTTTATTTTTTGAAAAGCTCAACCCCAAAGTCTAAAGTTTTTATTTTTATTTTTATTTTTTCAAAGAAAATTCAGTTGCCAGCAATTGTGCATTCCTTTGAAGGTAAGTTATTTGGTAAAGGCTATAAGTAAATACAATTCAACCTGGGAATGAGTTATTCAACCTCCTGACTCGCTCCCATCTTGCCATGCCCTTCTATAACTTTTCCTCCATGTTGTTGCAGAAGGCCTCATGTGGCTCAGCCTGTGGGCAAGACGATGAAACGTCACGCAGGCAACGCCGCACACACATTCCAGACAAACCAAATTACAGCCTCAACTTGTGGAGCATCATGAAGAACTGCATCGGCAAGGATTTGTCCAAAATACCAATGCCGGTACGCTGATGCACGACACACTCGTTGTTATTGCGAGAGTGCAAGGTGTTGTGCGAGAGCCACAATGTTGTTCGTTCGGCTGTTCTCAAGCTGTGGCAAGTTCCTACGCAGCAATTCTTACTGTGATCTCAGGCTTGGGCTTTGAGGGGGTGTGGGGTAAAAAAAACTCCACTTGCTATTTGAACCGTTCTGTTCCATCTGAAACCTATTTTTAAAAATGCCTTTCAGAGACCACGCACGCACGCACGCACGCACGCACGCACGCACGCACGCACATATTCTTTGACCAAATTGTAATTTTCCCATAGGTTTGGATTAATTTGAAGCAACTTTTAATTCAATTAGATGAAAAATTTAACCTAGGCAGTGTATAGGCAACAGACTGCTGCCTCAAATGTTCCTGAAATTTTTTTCTTTGCTCTTAAGAAATGTATAACCTCCCATTTTGAGCTCTTTCAACCAGTGCAAGAATAAAAGGCTTCCTTTCTATTTATTTTTATCTTGACATACTTTTCCATGGGCTTCTGTTCGTTCATTTGATTAATACACATGAGGCGTGACAAGGTTTTGAGCATTTCTGTTAAAATTGAAAACATTTCTTCTCTTGGGTGTTGCTGTCTCCTTCAAAACTGGCATTTCATAGTGCAATTACATTGTGACAGCATAATGGTGATCACATGTTTTGGTGAATATGGAGAAGCTTTTGTTTATCTCTTTTGGATACTCATCAAAACATTTGTGCATCTGCTGGGTGGTGTTGGAAGGAACGTTCTTGCAAAATAAACCGACCCCTTAAGAAACCAACTTTGTACTTTGTCAGTACGTGAGATAATAACAACGAAACTCGAGCACTTTTGCATGCTTCTGCTTCATCTCTGGTGCTCAAAGGATTGTGGCAATTGAGCTGTGGATCGTTTGTTGCCATTCATTTCTCCTGCTCAAACTTGTATCGGCATACCCACAATAGCAGGCATCTTTCTTGATTACTGATACATTGGTTTCTTGCTATGCATTTTTATAATGCTCATTGTTTTGAAATTAAATGTTTTGACCCCCTGCCACCCTGTCCTCAAATGTAAGTATTGCAAGTTTTTTGGAATGACTGACTGGATGGATTAAGTGAGTTGAAAGTTTGGTAACTTTTCCTCCTCCTCTGCAGGTGAACTTCAACGAGCCCCTGTCCATGCTCCAGCGGCTTTCAGAGGACCTTGAGTACTCTGAGCTCCTCGACAAGGCAGCTAAGTGTGAGAACGGCCTTGAGAAACTCTGTTACTTGGCTGCCTTTTCTGTTTCCTCATATTCCACAACGGTTTTCCGTACTGGCAAGCCCTTCAACCCACTTCTTGGAGAGACTTTTGAGCTGGATCGTTATGAAGAGTATGGCTACCGGTCACTTTGCGAGCAGGCATGTCAATCTTGTTTTTCTTTCTTTTATACTTAAATATTTTTTTTAAGAAAAAAAAAATATTTATGTGCCTTGTATGTCATCTCACCGACTCCAATTTAATTTTTTTTTTTTGATATACAAAGTTGACGCTCATGGAAGAGCTAGAACACAGAATGGATAGGGAAGCAACAGAATAAAAGGAACAGCAGAAAAAGTGGGGAAACTCCAACAGCAGGGCTGATGGACAAAATAGATGGAGACAGAAAAACAAAAGATGTGGGTAAGAATGAGGGGTATAGGAAGATCCATGGGTTGTTCAAGATGGAAACAGAAGCAAACTCTTAGGATGCAGAAGCTTGAAATTTGGAAGGTGTGTATGGGGGTTTGGGGGGGGGTGGTGTAACAGGTGTATAAAAGATCATGGTTTGTGGATGGGTGATGATCTGAGATTGTGGTGAACAGCTGTCTTGAAGGTGAGGGAAGAATGAGGTTAAAGAGGATGTGTCAGGTAACTCTACAGGTTGGGAAAAGAGGAACAAATGAGTGGAGAGGTGAGCAGTGATTCTCGATTTTGGGAGTTTCACCAGAAGGGGGTTGATGATGGACCATGTGCGGACTGTACAGAACTGGAGGGGGAGGGGGGCAACAAAGCAAGGAAAGAGCAGATTATGCAAGACCAGAAAGGAGGCGGAAGAAGTCAGAGAGACCACCGACCTGTCTGGTTTTTATCCCCCGCCGCGTGGCGGAAGGGGGATATTATCACCCGGGTCGTCCGTCCGGCTGTCCGTCCGGCTGGCTGGGCGTCAACATTTATAGCTGTGAGTGCAATAACTCATAAACTGTTTGCCATATCCATTTGAAATTTTGGTCACACATGTACCACCTGAAAAGGAAGAACCTTATTGATTTTGGGCGTGGCCGGATCCAAGATGGCTGACTGGGGCGGTCGTCCAGCTGGCTGGCTGGGCGTCAACATTTATGGCGTCAACATTTATAGCTGTGAGGGCGATAACTCAAACTGTTCGCCATATCAATTTGAAATTTTGGTCACACATGTACAACCTGAAAAGGAAGAATCCAATTGATTTTGGGCGTGGCCAGATCCAAGATGGCCGACTGGGGCGTCCATCTTGAAAAAAAATGTTTTTTCGCCATATTGATTTGAAATTTGGGTCACATATGTACCACCTGAAAAGGAAGAACCCTATTGATTTTGGGCGTGGCCAGATCCAAGATGGCCGACTGGGGCAGCCATTTTGAAAAAAATGTTTTTTCACCATATTGATTTGAAATTTGGGTCACATATGTACCACCTGAAAAGGAAGAACCTTATTGATTTTGGGCGTGGCCGGATCCAAGATGGCTGACTGGGGCGGTCGTCCAGCTGGCTGGCTGGGCGTCAACATTTATGGCGTCAACATTTATAGCTGTGAGGGCGATAACTCAAACTGTTCGCCATATCAATTTGAAATTTTGGTCACACATGTACAACCTGAAAAGGAAGAATCCAATTGATTTTGGGCGTGGCCAGATCCAAGATGGCCGACTGGGGCGTCCATCTTGAAAAAAAATGTTTTTTCGCCATATTGATTTGAAATTTGGGTCACATATGTACCACCTGAAAAGGAAGAACCCTATTGATTTTGGGCGTGGCCAGATCCAAGATGGCCGACTGGGGCAGCCATCTTGAAAAAAATGTTTTTTCACCATATCGATTTGAAATTTGGGTCACACATGTACCACCTGAAAAGGAAGAACCCTATTGATTTTGGGCATGGCCGGATCCAAGATGGCTAACTGGGGCGGTCGTCCGGCTGGCTGGCTGGGCATCAACATTTATGGCGTCAATATTTATAGCTGTGAGGGCGATAACTCAAACTGTTCGCCATATCAATTTGAAATTTGGGTCACACATGTACAACCTGAAAAGGAAGAACCCTATTGATTTTGGGCGTGGCCGGATCCAAGATGGCCGACTGGGGTGGCCATCTTGAAAAAAATTTTTTTCTAATAAATGGAAAACCGCTTATCTGATTTCAATTATTTTTCAATGGCGGGGGATTCCCCATCTCTGATGGTATGTTTTTAATTATGCCTCCGCACCAAGGGTTCCGGAGGCATTATGTTTCTGGGTTGTCCGTCCGTCCGTCCGGATTTTCGTTTACGCGATAACTCAAGAAGCAAATTGTAGAATTTCATCAAACTTGGTAAAAAGGTAAAGTAAGACAGGCAATTAAGTGATTAGATTTTGGGCCAGATGTGATAAAGATCAAGGTCAAACTCTGGAATTTTACTGTTTACGCCCTAACTCAAATATTGGACAGAATTTCATCAAACTTGGTACAAGGGTGAAGTTCGACAGGGCAATTAACTGATTAGATTTTGGGCCAGACATGATAAAGGTCACGGGTCAAATATGTCAATACTCAAGTGTTTGTGCGGGAGAGTGGAGGCATACCCGTCGACTGCGTGCAGTCGAATTACTCCAGTTTCTCTTTGTGGTAAAAAAAAAAAAACTCATTTCATGAAAGCCAATGGATCTGCACATGGAAGTTAAACTGCTGGAGTGAAACTGCAGATTTCACCACAGTGTTGGGACAAATGGCATACGACCTCATACCACACCCCCAGAACTCTCAGGTCAGTGATCCAGCTCAGAGGTAGCCCAATAACCTTTGAACTGTCTTGTCTCGGTTTGATTTCTGACCCAGCCTTAACCTGCTACCTGATGCTTCGGCGGTAGTGTTGCACCACAATGGCCAGAATATATTTGTCAAGCTCAACCTGCACACACCACACATACAAGGCTGTATGTGTGGTGTAACCCAAATGGTTGCATCATCAGTGTGAAAGGAATGGTGGTGGTGCATTTGCAATGAAAGCCCTCGATTGTCCTTTCTGTAACAGAAGGGAAAGAGTAAAAGCAACAGCAAAATTTGAAATGCCGTCCAAATTCATCTCTGGCTGAAAGCTGATTGGCTGATTGGCTGCCTGGTCCCCCAAAGGAATTCTTGTTCCATGCAGCACCCACATTTGCTGGAAAACCTCGTTTATATAAAATGTCAAACAATGGCTGCTCTTACCCTACATTTGAGCCCAATATTCTCGTAAGAACAGTTGATTTCTTATCCAAGTCTGATTTCCTTGGCTCAGGTGATGTGCCAACCTTTAAAGAGCAGTTTTTACTCCTGTAAGAAAAGGTGGACCAAGTGCGAAAGCAAAGGTGAAACTGCAGTATTTGTTCTGAATACAAAATACGACCAATATACCGGTCAGGAATGGGTGATAGAATGGAATGCCATTTGATGCGACAGGAAATGCATAGAATCAATGACAACAGTTGTGCTTGAAGCACCACTGGTGAGAATGCCATCTTGCTTTGGAACATCGACGTCTACTTTTGTCTGGGCCGAATGGAATAAATGTTGCAAATATATTAAGATGTCAGAATCAGAATTGTAGGACTGTTAATTATGCCTACGAAGTTTGGTGGTGATGCATGAAGTGTTGAGAGAGAGAAGGGAAACCAGACAGACCGTCATATTAAATATGGATCAGGAGAACAAATTGCTCTGAAGTACTGTAGAGCTAGTATTTTGGCCTACTGTATGTCATGTGAGGATGAAATGCAAGGTATGACGTTTTAGGAACGAAAGAACTCGGGGCAAGAAAGGCCTAATTGTACATGAATTGAAAGTGACTAACTTGCTTCTGTATTTCTGTGAAATACAAGACATATTTTGATGCGGTCGGAGGCCATTTGGCTTGTGATGCCCTTGCAGCATCAGGTCAGGTATGGGAGCACGTGCCGGAGCAGCGCATCCATACCCCCACAAGTCCCACTTTTGGCAAGTCGTGCAAATTGTACATTTAACCATGAGTGAATTTTGCTGCTATACAGGCACATTGACCCACTCTTTTCATGTCATTGTCATTGGATCTTTAACATGTGCAATTGGGTGGTCCAAAAAAATGAAAGTTCGAATTTCTCATGGGCATGTTTGCGTTTTTCAACGTCAGGAACGATTTGGCAAAGAAACAAAAAATTAGCAGATTTGGAGGTGGTTTAGGGGTCCATCAAAGTCTCTCAACGGATTCATTATAATGTCACAATACTAACAGGAAAAATTAAAGGAGAGAGCATAAAATGTTCTCAGTGGGCAGTGGGCAACTGGCGGTAGGTGAATTTCTCCAATGGTTGATCCAAGAAGAACAGTTCCGTGCTTTTCCGTGTAGAACACGCCATACTCACTCACTCTGGGAATCAAAAAGAAGAAGAAAAAAATTAGAGATAAAAAAAGAAAAATAAAAGAGTACTTTTAACACCGACCGACAGCGAACCGAAAGCTCAACTGACGTCTCCCTCTCTCCCACTGACGTCGTCTTCTCTCCCACCGGATGTAACAACTTCCTTGCTCTTGATGGACTCCTAAATATTTTTTGAACTGTGGCAAATTTTGCCAGGAGTATTTTCTAGTCAGGTGGAACAAAATAATCAACATGCCCCAAGAATATTCAAATTTTGAATTTTTCCCTTATGATTTTGGACCACCCTATTGTGCAACCTGACTGCAGATAAGTCAGCTGCCTTTTGACTGGAATAGCAGTTTTGGGTGTCGGGCACCATCATGGATCAACCACAGATGTAGCAAGCAAGCACTCACCGACAGATTGAGTTAACCTGGCACCAGGCTGTTTGGCTTCCGTTTTATGAAGTGTCTCTCCAAGTATTGATTTTGACTTGTAATGGAAAAATAGAGATGAACAACAATGTCATCCACGCAGCGTTTTAGTTGGGCAATTCGTTTCTCAAATTTTAAGCCTTCTTGGGACTAAATTCACCACTGACATCAATCGCCATATATGGTGAGGCGATTATTTACGTTTAAGTTCCATCAACTATTTGCACCTTTTTATTATTTTACCCATTGATACGACAAATATATGAAAAAGTATCATAATTTTCACATAAAAGTGTTCACATCTTCTTTTCTGTGTGAATTTCGATGTCAATCTGTTGTATCAATAATACATTTGCCATCTCGTTGTGCACGTGTGCATCATTATTTCTTCCTGCTTTGCATTTTCCTGACTCAACCAACATATTTTAAGAGATTTTCCATTCTTTAACCATCTTATTGGGTCTTCCTATTGGCTTGAATATTTAACTTGGAAGTTCATAATCATAATAGAGGTCATGTGCCTTTAGATTCTTCCTTGATTTTTAAAATCCATTCATCACATTGTAACAAACGGATGCAGGGAATATGTTGAAATGGGAATTAGTCTTTGCTATCCCGATCCCGCCGGAGTTAAACTCTGCAGGCCAGTCGAGCGGAAAGGAGACCTTGTGAGATGAAGTCGAGATACTGAAATGATTACAACGCAGCGTTCAAACGACCATTGATAATTTGATGCAATTTGGCTTTACACAAGCTTATTCAATTAACATGTGGGAGGATAGACTCAAGAACCAAAAGAAAATAAACGTCATCGTTTTGAACAAACAGGTTTAACGATTTATAAATAGGGATAGCAAAGGAATTGCAGCTGCAGGGAAGATGCACAGAAATGGGCCTGCAAAACTTGAAACACACACACACACCCACACACCCTTTGATTTGTATAGATTAGTTCAATAGAATGGGCCCGAATTACTCTGTTAACTTGTTCAAAGGATCCTTAATCACATGTAAATCAGGGTGGAATTAAATATACGTGTTCTTTTCATTTCCAACGAGGATAGAAAGGCAAGGAGGGGGATGATAAAAGATGCACTGAACGATGGAACAGCTCACAATTACTGATGTGTGCTCTGCAGAAAAACTCATTTGCGGTGCCGTTCCCCATGCCCCAAGTTAACTGCTACAGCATGGAGCAAATGACCCTTTCGCTCTCGCTCTCGCTCTTGCTCTCTCCCCTTTTCTCATCTGTCCCCTCTCCTCTCCCCGTTCCTTGTCCCTCCTCTCTCTCCTCTCCCTGTTCCTCTCACCTCCCCGTCCCTCTCCTTTTCAATCCTCTCCCTGTCGGTCCCCCATTTCTCTTTCCCCCCTCTCCCTCTGGCATGCCGTCCAACTGTTTTTATTTTGTTTGTTTTTTTCTTACCTGCCCAAGAGCTCCAATGTCATTGGGCCAGACATTACCCAGCCAAACAATTGGCACGCAATTAGCCGAGTCACTTCATGCAGACAACAATAATGCACTCCGGGAGGCGTTGGTTGTTGGATTTCCAGACAAACCGAGATGTTCATATCCAATTAGGCGTCCCACACGCCGTGTCAGGTGGCAAGAGTCTGCTCAACCACAACTCTGCAACAGAGTGAAGCTTCAAAGAGCGTGAGGGGCTAAACTTGAGAAAAATATAGCACGTTTAATCGTGAAACAGCCCAGAGATTGAAGGATGATGTGGTTCTGTCTAAATGCCCTCTCTGTCGAGGTTAATAGACGTAATCGAGATAGCTCATCTAAAAACACATTTGAGATGGCTAATTAATCTAATGAAATTATCCCTCCCTTTAAGCCTTTTTCTTTACAGAAGCACGAGGCTCATGGAAGAGCAAGGTGGAACTGACAGTGTGACAAATGTCAAGAGAGGGAGGAGAGGAAGAAACTGAAACTAGCAAGTAAGATGGTTGAATGAGGAAAGGTTAATGGGTGAAATAAAGATCATGGGTCATAATTGGGGATGACAAGAGATGGTGGTGCACTGTTTGTTTGAAGCCCTGCAGTGAAGAGTGAGCCAGAAAAGCTTCTGCAAGGTGCCTCCATAGACTGGGGAAGTGAGAATTAACAAAGATGAGGTGTTCAGTCGGCCTCGAGTTTGGACGTTTAATCAGAAGGAAGTTACTGGAACAACACGTGCATCCTGGAGTTGTTGGAGAGCGTCAGAGGCCAAAAGAGAGGTAGCAATATTAGAGCAGAGTCGGTAGAAAAGAGTAAAAAAATTGTATAGGAATTATGTTGGGAATCCCCCCACCCCCACACTGCCAGAGAGGTTTCCTCCATACATCATAAATGTCCTGAACCACACATTGCCCATTATCATAAATATATGTGGAAAAATTACAGGCCCAGACCAGGAATCAAACCCAGGTCCTCTGGCAAATCGTACTAGTGCTCTGTCATCTGAGCTATCTGGGCGACCCACCGGCTGAGCAACGCAATTCTTCCACATATACAAGTGCCACTCTCTTTCCCCCACTGCTTCCCGGGCACTCGCTGCCAACCATTGGAGCAACGAGGGCCTTGTCATGAGAGGGTCTTGCGTTGCTCAGCTCGTGGGTCGCCCAGACAGCTCAAATGGCAGAGCACTGGTACAGTTTGCCAGAAGACCTGGGTTTGATTCCCAGTCTCGGCCTGTAATTTTGCCACATATATTTATGATGTTGGTTCTCTCCTGTTCATTTCTAATTACATTGTCCATTGTGACACCCTCACATTAATTATTCCTTTTTGTTGGACCAAGTGAAAATCCACCCATTTTATTTTGGGACACCCTCTGAAAGAAATTTGTATCTTATTGCTGCCTTTTTTTGCATTCACGATTGAGGCTCGCTGAAGAGCTAGAGCATAATGGAAAGGGAGACACCAACAGAAGAGTAGAAGTGAGAGTGAGACCAAGGGGAGAGCCACAGACAGACACAGACACGTGAACAAGCTGCACACACTGAATACACTCACACACTCTCGTGTGCAGTCTTGTGGCTGCTGGTTGCATCATTATGGACGCAGCTGTCACTGATGCACTGCTATGACCAGTACACGGGTACTCGTTTTGCCAACCTCGGAAGGATGATAGCCAGTCTGAGTCAACCCCACCTGGTGTAAGTTCAGTGGCCGATAGGGCTCAAACTCAGGACCCTAACATCCCAAGCCAGCCACCTTAACCATTAAGCCAACACCAAGTTTACAAGGTGAATGAAACAGCAGCAAGGGGAAAGTGGGGATGAAACTGAAGTACAAATCGACTGACTGCTAACAAGCGACGAGAGGTGGGAGGGTCACAATAACCTGGAGAAAGGGAGTTCTTGGGAATGAGGTAATTTGGGGTAGAAGAGATCACGAGTATGGATGGGGATCACCTGTGATAGTGGCCTTTGTGTCTAGATGAGGGGAGAACTTTCTGTAGAGATGACCATCATTGTTTTGGGCCAGATTTGCTCATCAGTCCCATCTATGTGTTCATTTCTGCTGCATTTGCTGCTGATGGAGGTTCATCCGTTCCCAAGCATTGTTCACATTTTCATTTATTTCTAGGTGAGCCATCATCCGCCAGCAGCAGCTCATTACGCTGAATCGAAACATGGATGGAAGCTTCGGCAGGAAATCACCCTCTCGAGCAAGTTCCGTGGAAAGTACCTCTCTATAAGTCCTTTAGGTATGTACAGGTATATGAGCATCATATCTCGATTATCCAAATTTTCTGATGTTTTTGCCAATTTTTCCTCTTCCTTTTTTTTTGTTTGTTTAATTTTCTGAATATATGACCTGAGAAGTATAAAAAAAAATATTTATTTTAATGGTAAAGTAGGCAGCATACCAACGCACAATGGCCCACTCTTTGTTTTTTCCGAAGGGGCTTTCGGATCCTTAATGTCAACCAGCAAATACTAGCATTTTAGTCTGACACAATGATGCAGATCTGGTGTGCTAACCTTTAAGCTGTCTTGTCTGGATTTGATTCCCGACCCAATTATATGCTGTCAGATTGGTGCTTCTCGGGCAAAGTGACAAAGTGCATGCCTTCCCTCAGATCGGCATTAAGCTTGGTGTCTTATTTGCTCTGATTAGTCAATGGACATTAAGATCCCACAGAATCTTTCAACCGAGTCGGTGAGTTATTCCTGGCACTCTTGAACAAATTCCAAATCGCTACCTGAATCTGCTACGGTCGACCATTGGTCCTGGCCAGCCCATTTGTGAAATACTTGCGCCAATTATAATCCAGGGCGGACAATAAAAATGGCAACATTTGATAATGCCGAGATTTTCTTGGTAATATGGTTGTGATTAAATTTCATGTTTTCTTAGATTTCTTATAGCATTTTAATTTTTTTCGGTACTGTCCGACCCCAACATTCGTGGAGGATACGTTCCTGAAAAATGCCGCGAATGTCGAGGCATTGTTTCAATTGGAAAAGGGGGGATAGGTTCCTGACGGTTCGTGATTCATTCGGGGAAATCAAAACTCCGACAGATACGTGAAACACAAGGCCGCGAATGTAGAAGCAGAACAGAAAAACTGAAAACGTGAAGAAAAAAAACCTGCGAATATGTGAAGCACAGTGCCACGAATGTCGAAGCAGGTCACATTTTATGAACCATGAAAACGTGGGGTCCGCGAATGGTGGACTGTGAATGTCTGGGTCTGACAGTACTGTATCAAATATAATTGGGGCAATTTAACATGAAGCAGCGCATATTTTTTATGATACATTCATCAAAACAGTCACCCAAGAGCGCAGACAGCATTTCATAGAAGA
This sequence comes from Eptatretus burgeri, assembly GCF_056783735.1. NCBI lineage: Eukaryota > Metazoa > Chordata > Myxini > Myxiniformes > Myxinidae > Eptatretus > Eptatretus burgeri. The sequence continues at coordinate 27,384,370 of NC_140976.1, read as the reverse complement.
TTCCCAGCATCTCGTGCACCTGATTACAAAACAATGAAGGCGTGATGAGAGATACTAGCTCATTACAAAATGCAAATGGGGGCTGTTCGGGATGTCGTGTTGATGTCCGTGTCCCAGAGACATGAAGCTGTACTGCAACATGGGGAGAGAAATCCATTCAAGTCAACATGATGACCGACTCTCAGCTGAAAAAAGAAATGGTCATACATCCTTGCAACGAATACTGAAGGAAGATGTTCTCCTTTTTCCTGGCAAAATCCAGCTTTTCCAAGCACTTGATGAAAATGATCACAGAAGACTGTTTCAATTTTGTAACTGCTTTTGTGAAGCACCAGAAAATGAAGACCTCAGTATTGATGACGACATTTTCTCTGAGTGCCATATTTACATCAAGGGGATGTTGAATAAACAGAATTGCAGATTTTGGGGATTGGAAAAGTCGTAAGAACATGAAGAAGCATCACTCAACTCTTCTAAAATCACCGTCTGGTGTGGATTGAGTTCATCACAAATCTACGGTCCCTACTTTTTTTGAAGATTCTAATACCAAAATTACTAACTGTGACATCAGATCGTTATCTTCACATGCTGAAGACTTACCTATTGAACAAGGTGAGAAATAATGAAAATCTGCGGTTTCAATAAGATGGAGCCACATCCCACATCTCAAATGAATGCTTCGCTTGGCTCAAGGAAAAATTGATCACTTGGTATAAGTACTAACATTTTGCATTAACAGATTATTTAATGTCTATTGTTGTTGAGTTATGTTTTTTTGTCTATTTATATATTTACCTTTTCATGGCCTGCCATGTACATGCTCTGAGTTGCTGATCCCAACTTTATGGGAAATGATGTGAGGGGTACCCCCCTCCCTCCCTCCACTTCTTGGTTCCAGCTGCTATTGTCACATTTGATTTAGGGAAAAAAGTAGCAAGATGTGAAATCATTGAAAGTACAATCCTTTTGGATTGTAGTTAAAAGCTGTTACCGTAGAAGTGTTGTGTTACCTGCACAAGCGGATGATAACTGGGAATAATTGCTATTGTTCACGAAGAATGAGGAGAACAAAGCCATCATTCTTTACTGTAAATCTGAATGTCATTCTCAATGGAAGCTAAAAAGTACATCTTTGGCAGCTCCACATGCAATCTGATGTATGAAACAATGTTCCAGCGTATTAACCCAAATCTTTTTTTCTTTTCTTTTTTTTTTTGTTGTGTTTATTCTTCTTTTGCAGGCCTCTGGCCATGGCTCTACTCTGTTTTAGCCTTGTTTTAGAAAGTCACAAATGCCCTTGTCCAGCATGTAATATCAATAAGCAATAATTAAATACTATTATTCCGCACAAATTTTGCTTCCCTGGTGTGACTTTCATTACCTTCGCATTCTGCGAAAGGTTATGTTTTGGTCGGCGTGTATTTATTTATTTATTTATTTATTTATTTATTTATTTGTAATCTTGTGATTTGTATAACTCAAAAAGTATTAAACCGAATTGCATGAAATTTGGTGGGATGATTGGATATTAGCCAGGAAGCATTCGATTAGATTTTGGGATCGTTCGGGTCAAAGGTCAAGGTCAAGGTCACGAAAATGTCAAAATCGTCTTTTTACGATAACATGGTCAATTTTTATTCAATTTGCATGCAACTAACGCCAAAATGTTCAGAATTCAACGCCTCATCTTGTGATATGCAATATGACACAATGACGCCCATACTCTTGTTACTGGTTAGGGGTCTAAGGTCAGGGGGGTCACGACCTTGAAAAATATGCGGTTTTTGTCATAACACGGTCAATTCTTGTCCGCTTTACATGAACCCAGCACCAAAATGTTCAGAATTTAATGCCCAATCTTGTGACACAATGACGTCATAACACATGTCACCAGTTGGGGTAAAATGTCGGGGGGGGGGTGGTCACGCCCTTGAAAAATATGCAGTTTTCGGCATAACTCAGTCAATTCTTATTCGATTTGCATGAAACCAGCATCAAACGAGATTACCTTCTCTTGTTGAAACGTTGTATTCACCGAGCTTGCGAGTGAAGACTCGCCAAAACGACGTGAGTTGATTGTTGTTTAGTCCGTAGCCCCCGAAAGTCGGGGGGGGTCATGACATTATAGATATGTGGTTTGTTATAAGACCATTCATATGAAACCAGTTCCCCACACTCGTACTAAGAACAAAAAAAGTAGTGGCGGCGAAGGTATGCGCTCTATGAGTGCCCGTTCTAGTTTATAGGTTGCATTAACCTGCCTGAATTTGTTTTCACAAGGGACCAGCCACAATGTTGTACAATGTATTTATATATATATATATATATATATATATATATATATATATATATATATATATATATATATATATATATATATATTTAAGTTTCACTAGTTCCTGACAAAAGATAACTTAGGAGTTACTGATCGCCAAGAAACCGTGTGTGTGTGTGTGTGTGTGTGTGTGTGTGTGTGTGTGTGTGTGTGTGTGTGTGTGTGTGTGTGTGTGTGTGTGTGTGTGTGTGTGTGTGTGTGTGTGTGTGTGTGTGGGGGGTCGCTCGACTACCACTATTCTCAGGTTTTCTGTCTGTTTGTTTGTATGGAATGGACAGCTCTGGAGGCCAGAGGAGTCAACCGATTTTGATGAAACTTGACTGGTTGGTTATATTAGGGTGGTCCAAAAAAGTCGAAAAAATAGAATGTTGCTCCACAAGCTTAAAATTATTGTAATATGATCCAATAACGCGCATAAATTTTTTTAGCTTGATCGGAGGTGATTTAGAGGTCGCTCCATATGACGACTTTTAGTCTCATGACTTGAATAAATTAGGGTATGGTTTGGTGCGATTACGGGTACGTCTGGATATCCGAGGTGGAAATGGAGTGCATTTTCGAATTATATGGCGTCGATTTACTCCAAGAAATGACTGCACCGACATTGAATTCACTACCATTTCGAAAATATGACCGAAAACAAGATTTATCATTACTGGAGTTGATTAACTAATCCTACTCATTTCGATATTTTCTAATCGAAAATTAATTTGTGGTCCGTCTAAATATTTCTTAGAGTAAATCGACCCCACTGAGTTCGAAAATGCAGTCCATTTTCACCTTGGAAGTTCAGAAGTGTACAGATTCGCATCTCACCATACCCTAATTTAATATAATAATAACTAAATAAATAACTAACATATTTTTCGTGAATCATTGAATCTAAAACACTGGATGTTGGGCCGGCTAGAAATAAGTTCAGGCAGGAGTGGAGACAGCAATAGAGACGGAGATGATAGTGGTATTTGGTAAATGAGACAAATATTCTAATAGTTTGTAATTCCATTGATTTAAAAATTAGGGTATTTGAAGTAAAGTGGAGCCGCTTCCGGTCATGGCGGCCGGCCTGTGTGCTGGCCGGGGTCCAACCAGAGCGCCCGATTCGGGTGATGACACATCGCTTCCAATCATCGCCCTGCCCCACACCACGGGGTCTATAAAAGGACGGGTCGCGGAGCCGCAAGTGTGTCGTTCCTGCTCACCGCTCCTGTCTGGTCATCCTGGGCTTGTGGTCGTCTTTCCTGCGTTGCGTTCCCATCTGCTGGTTGATTCCAGTTCCAGTTCAAGTGCCACTTCGTGTCGTCGTTCCTGTCTGCTCATCCTGGCCTGGGAGTGACAACCGACCCATTCGTCTGCTGGCTCCGCCCCTTCTTCAGTGCCCACTGCCGCTAACGCCCCACATCTGCCCATTGCTCCGGACTCTGCCTTCTGACTCCACCGTCGACTCCGCCTTCTTCACCGTCCACTGCTGCTGACTCCACCCATCCGCCCATTGCTCCGAACTCCACCTTCTAACTCTGCCCAAAGTCCTTCCTTCACGCCTGTCGGGCGCGCCATCTCCCTGGATCGACGCTTAGCGACTCGAAGTTCCACGAAGTGGGAGACGTTGCGCCAGCTGTCAGGGAGGTATCGCCCAGTGGATCACCCCCCCCCCCTCCAAAAACGTATTGGTGGAGCGGTCGGGCAATCGTGCAAGGTATTGAGAGACTGTTAGCCTCATCTCCTCTCCTATTTTTCTCTTCAACTTCTCTTCAACTCCTCTTCATCGTGTGTGTGTGTGTGTGTGTGTGTGTGTGTGTGTGTGTGTGTGTGTGTGTGTGTGTGTGTGTGTGTGTGTGTGTGTGTGTGTGTGTGTGTGTGTGTGTGTTAGGTATGGTGCCTGTCCTCGCTTAAGTTAAGATTGTACAAGAATTGCATTGGGATAACTCTGCTCTGTGTCTGCTTTTGTAAGTTGCTTGATTATTGTGACACCACACTTTTCTTCCTATTCCTGCTACAGACAACAATAAACAACATTCACTGCGCCACATATCTTTCCTCGCCTGCCTGTTAAATCCTTTGTAGAAATGTCCCCAGCTCATCTTTTTTTTTTATTTTCTTTCATTGATCCAGCATGGTCCATATCCTAACTTAGCCGGGACTTTATTCCCAATAATCCATTCCTTTTTGCCGGTACGTCCTTGGTAGTGTCGCTCGGCTGCATCTGATCCAGTAAAGTGATCTGGTTCGGACAAGGCGTACAGAATTACAGTCACCTGATTAATTAGGTCACTCAGTTAACCCACAGACGGACGACCCTAGGTCACGTGCTTGAGTTATTGGCGTTCACGGTCGGTTAGCGACCCACCACGTCACGGAATTATCCGTGTGCGACGGCCTGCAATTCCGGGGAGTCTGGTGGAAACCCAAGATAGCTTCCCCCACTGGTGGTCTTCTCACCTGACCTCTGGCCTGTAACAATATATATATATATATATATATATATATATATATATATATATATATATATATATATATATATATACATATGTATGTATACGTATAGATTTAGTTATATATATTGTACATCTGTGCAGTGTATGTCACGTGTTGTGTTGTGTTGTCACTGAACTATTCCCTCTAAGTTTTGTGAAATCTTACCAAACTTCTGGGCTGCACCTTGCTCTCCCGTGTGTATGCCCCAAGCCCTAAGGGTATTCTTTGGAAATTTTTGATGACCGTTAATCAAAATGGCCATAGCCTCGAACAAGCAATGATTGTTGCTCTGAATGCTGGAAAAAAATGTTTTTACAATAATATTCTTGTGTGAATATATTTTGAGGTTTGATTGGTTGCGGCATGAAATGATGCCTGGTTTACATCCATTTACAATGACAGATGAGGTCTTCTGAACTCTGTCATCTTGCTTCATGGCAAACCGTGTGTGTGTGTGTGTGTGTGCGTGCGTGCGTGCGTGCGTGCGTGCGTGCGTGCGTGCGTGCGTGCGTGCGCACGTGCGCTGACATGTAGGGTCAAGTCTTAAAATGGAGAACAAAATGGTTTGTAATTTATTGACCTATGCACGCAAAGTAAAAAGCAGGACTAAGCAATTGGTTCATGTCCATCCATCTACAAACGTCAGTTTATGATATAGGAGCCACTTGATTTCAATAGATTGTTACATTTTGAACATGAATCAGAAAACAAACCTGCTGTTTAACAGTACTTTGTCTCTGAATTCATCCCGATCTCACATGCGCAGATAGGAGTGAGATAAAAAATTTTACTTTGCCTTCCTGGCAGTCATTGAAAATCATTCCAAACAGAGAACTTACTGCTCTTAAGGAGGCCGTAAAGGACACACAACAGGCACGAATGACTAGTGTCATGTGTTCAATGAGGTGTTATGGACAGTGGATAAAATGGCAGTAAATTCCAGAATTTATGTAGTTATACGACTTTTACAATCTGTATTTTCTTTAAATTGAATTGTATAATTGAACCTACAGAACACAAATCACTTTATTTGCACTTTCAAGAACCACCAGTTTTGAAGTACTTGGACATGTTAAGTAAGGTGGTGTATATAAATAGTGATGTGTAATACTGCTTCAATGGCGTTAAACTTCTGGAATTTGTTTGTTTATTTTCAACGATCTTTAAAATCATTTTATTAAAATTGAAGAACGGTATGGACTTGAAAACATTCATGGGGTATTGTGTCCAATGAACTCTCTCGTTGTTTAAGCTGTGTACTTTACATGACTTGTGCTGTCTGTATGACATGGTCTCTCTTTATTAGGTACAATCCATGTGGAGTTTCCTGCTTCTGGCAACCACTTCACATGGAAGAAAGTCACGATCACGGTCCACAACATCATCGTTGGTCGCTTGTGGATTGACCAGGTAGTGCACATTGCTCGATGCATGGGTGCAACTGTTCCATATGTGTACGGAAATCTGGGTTTTTGTAACTACCCATGCAAAGGTTTCCGTATTTTCGTCATCAGATAAACATGTCGTGATTACATGAAATCGAGGTGCTATTCTGATATGCTGATTCGTTTCTTAACTCATTTCATCCTGATGAGCTGCAATGCTAACGCGTCATGACTATGATTATGTGAATTAATCCCATGGTAGATTTTTTTTTAATGGGGTATTTTTGTAGAAGTTAGCCGGGCACAAAAACCTGCAACCTCATTCCCGTGATCAGCTGTCTGCTGACTGCTCAGCAGGGGAACGTCTGTCTATGTCGGTAAATACAAAAATAGTGGCCATTGTTGGATATTCCCATCGCCGTTCCCTCCTAGTGCCGTCTTAACATTGCATGAAGACAATTCTGCTGCAAAACCTGATGTCTGTTGGGCTTGATGAAGTTTGTGACCACATTGATACGAGGCCAATAAATCTTAACAAGGAACTTTGATGCAGGAGGCCATTTGGCCCATCATGCCTGTGCTGCACCACCACCACATTAAATATATCCATCAGGCTCTCAACTGGGTTTCATGGGGTGGGGGGGTGGGGTAGGAGGAGGAGGAGGAGGAGGAGGAGGAGGAGGAGGGGTGTGGATGACAAAAGTGTGGCAGGCACAGGTACTAGAATGTTATCAATGCAAATAATAACAATTTCAAAACTCATTTGTTAAGTCACACGTGGCATTGTGTATGTTTAATGACCCCTGCTGGATGGGGTGGTTAGAATTGTTAATTCCGTTGGTCTCTTTTTAGAGAAGATCACCAATTTTAACCTCCCCTGGGGATTTGCCATTAAAGCTGTGCCATAATGGTTTCTCGTGTGCTAAATCTGCAATGGTCAGTCACCATATTAATAATGGTTTATTACGAGAAGGTCCAGGATGACAAAAATGCAGAATCCTGGGACAAAAGACAGATGGACGTGAAAATTGGTAAGTAAATAAAGTGCACTCGCAATTATCACGAGCGCACAAAATTAGTACGAGTTGCACGTACTCTGGACCCCCGAGCACTCTGGACTCTGGACTCTATACCCTGGGTGGGGGAATGCCCCTCTGGACCCCCAGCAAGGAATGGTTTTGCTTGTTCCTTTCCTTTTTGTTTTTTTTTTCAAAAGTTTTGCAGTTTCACCCATGTAGATGCATACGTACTGTGCCTGTTTTGCTGTTTGTTTTCCCTGATGCGACTTTTATTTAATGTTTTTCGATGCATAATCCTTCAATTCTACCAAAGAACTGGTAAGCAAATGCTGCTCTGAAGTGTCAGACACCCTATTTATGACACACGTGCTGCTGACTGGGCAAAATGGCTTTGTATTCACTATTTTCTGTGAAGATCCATTTTGCTCTCCCACAGTGCTTGTATGGGGAAGTTTCAGCCGAATAACACATTTTTTTCCCTCCCCAGTTCCAACCACTCATTAGCATAGTTAATGTAAGCAATGATGTTTTGACATCTGTACCTATGCTCGTTGAATTGTGGTCATTTCAGCTAATCATGGTTATTACATCGTGTCAATGACATAGGCGTGGTATCCTCAGCCAGAACCATCCTTTGCCTGTGAGTTCTGCAGCAAACTGCGTGCACGTCGTGTCGACATAATTGTGTGCTGCACCCTAAATAGAGTAACCGTTGGTTACTAATATCGAGCATCCAGGTTGGTGATGACGCATTTGGTACCAGTGAGTTTTAAATAATGAAGCCCTCTGATTTAACATTGGCTCGTTTGGATTTTTTATATTTTTTTATTTTGTCATGTTGCCTCACTTTGATCACATTTAATCATGATCCCACAATGGATAAGCAGTATTGAAATTGAATACGAGCCAAATGTATATGCTGCCAATTCTTAGGCACAGCATGTAACCACCCACCATGGTTACCGTAAATGAAGTCGAAACACTATTTGTGCGACAGGACACTGATTGATGAATGGGAAAAAATCTAAGCTGCTCAGTCTCTATCATCGTTCTATATTTTATTTTTGGAAAGTGATTTCTTGGGTTCAAGTCATATGCAATTAAGACAGTGAACTTAACTTTACTCTGATGTATTTTTCCCCGCTAACATTTACGCTTTATTCCACCTTTAAATTGCTCTTCCTGGAATCATCCACTTCCCATTTATTTATTTATTTATTTATTTTGTTCCATGACAGAGTGGCGATATCGAGATTGTGAACCATCAAACGAGAGAGAAGTGCCAGTTGAAATTCACACCATACAGCTATTTCTCCCGAGACATTCCTCGCAAGGTATTTTGTTTGCACCCTGCAAACGTTGCCAAAACAAATAAATATATAGATGTCTCAAACAAGGAGCTTGAACATCAGTTGCAGAAAGGATAAAGATGTGTCGGACCGAAATGAAATGTGCACGTAATCGTATCCCCATCCTACGAAGCTGTTTGGTAACGGTTTTCATTTATTTCTGTTGGAACTTGTACCATGAGAGGGATTTATTCGAGGTTCAAATGTATGACTACTTCATTCATAATCATCCACATATCATGCCAGGGTTATTTATTTTTGATTAATTTTTATGCAGAGCAAGTCCTATTTGTCCCACATTTGAAGGGCTGTCATTTCGGCAGAAAGCGAAAAGTAACAGGATATTGTGGCTTGTCAAAGGGGTGTTGAAGAGGAGGGGTGATGCTGGTGATTCGAAGAGTTAGGTTTGTCGTGCGTTGACAATTTGCTGCCCATGACTGGTAGCATCCCTTTAACTTCTGGTTTAACAAAAAAAACCTGACCTGTTCTTTCAACTGGCCATTGACATTAGACTCGACAATTACTATTCTTCGATTGTTCCTCAAACAATGTACATGTTTTTTATGCCGAATGAAAGCCAGCAGTTTCGTTTGAGGTTTGGTTTTTTTGGGGGGTTTTTTGTATACATTTTCGAGGCTCGTTTAAGAGCTAACGCACAAACCATGTAGCAAAGGGAGCAGGAGACAAGAGGGTTGGGAGAGGGAAGCACAAAACGGTGGGGAACAGACAGGAGATCTATGCAAGGGAGAGGGATCGGGTGGGGTAAACAAGATGGACACTACGGACTTTCAGGACCTTACTCGACATGGAACTTTCGGGAAGGAAAGCAGGGAATTTGAAGGAGGTGGGTGCGGGGTAGATTAACATGAGTAGAAAATATGGTTGTGGATGGAGGAAGATGATAGGTGGTGGTGAACAGCTGTTTTGAAGACTTGGAGGGAAGAGTGGGATTGAAGAGTGTGTGGGAGTTTGTTCCAGAGGTGGGGAAAAAGAGGAATAAAAGAGTGAAGGTGAGCAGTAATTCTTTTTAATAAGTAATGATTTTGGCAGTTTCACCAGAAGGGGGTTACTGGCAGACCTTGAGTACTCTTGGAAATATGGGGGGGGGGGGTGGGGGGTAGAATAGCACAGAGAGAGAGAAAAGGAGGCAAGGCTGGAGAGGAGACTGTAGAAGACAAAAAAATACCCACCGACCTGCCTGTGGTGAGAGAGCCAAACCCAAAGATTCAGCCTCATTGCAGGAGATACCAATGATCCTAAAAGCTTTGGTTTCCACAGCGTGAAGCTGAGCTAAATGTGAGGTGGGAGCACCAGCCCAGAGGGGAGAGCAGTACTCCATCAGGCTGTGGATGAAAGCTTTGTATGTGGTTAGGAGCTCAGGTGTACCAAGGAAGGACTTTGCACAACGGAGGATGCCCAGGCAGCGACTGGGTTTGGAGGCCAGCCAGAGGTCACGAAAAGGTGCTTTTTATTTTATTTTTCCAAAGTTTTGTTTTCCGTTGATACAAGTTCCAATTTAAAGCATGGAAAGGAATGTTTTCGTTTGGGTCTTTTGGTTGTCCATGTACTTTATATTTTTAAGATGTGTCATTTGTAGTTTGAACAGAAGGTCCAAGAATGAGCTGCTCTTTTCCCCACACTTGTACCAGGTCACTGGCAAGGTGATGGATGCAGAGGGAAATGCCCACTATATCCTCTCTGGCACGTGGGATGAGAAGATCGAGTGTTCCAAGGTGGTACAAAGTAGCAAGGGAGGCACTGAGGGTCGCCAAAAAACCGTCTACCAAACCCTGCCTGCGAAGCTACTGTGGAAACGAAGGCCTTTACCGTAAGAGGAATCCTTTTTCTCCCACTGAATTGGATTAAGTCCACATGACGGATGTGTGTCTCTTATGGGCAACTCGGTCTAGTGCATACAAAAAAAATCGAGTTGCTTGAGACAGATGTGCAAACTTCAATGGTGTCATTCCCCAATAATATTTGCATCAATTTGCATTTTAAAAGCTTCCTCCTTCCTTGAGTCTCCAACATTGAAGTTCTTCATGTTGTGCCGTCCATTATTAACCTCCGCCATCGAAGATCGGAGGTTACTGTTTTCACCCCTTTCTGTTTGCTTGTTTGTTTGTTTGTTTTTGAACAGTATTGCGGAAAAACTCCTCGACGGATTTCGATGAAACTTGGTGGGGGGATTAGGTATGGTCCAAGGACCATGCCATTAGATTTTGGACTCGGTCCAAAATCCAATATGACCGCTATGGCGGCCATTTTGAAAAAATATTTGAATTTTTTTTTTTTTTTGCATTTCTACATGTTTTAAGTGATTTCCAACCCCACCCCCCCCCCCCAAAAAAAAAAATGTTGGAGAAAAGAACTATAACTCTGTCAGCACTGTTGACGTCATATTTAATGAATAAGATATAAGGTTCACTTGAGTGACCCAGCAGTATTGGCGGCGGAGGTTTTGCACTCTACCAAGTGCTCCCCCTCTCGTTCTTTGAGCTGTGATTGTTTAATGAGTGCATATTGAACTAACCTTGCTTCCTCGGTTTCAGTCATGTCTGGTCTTGGGTGCAACCTGCAAGCTCGCAACTCGGTGCAACCATCCCCTTTCTATCAATTATGCAAGTCCACATAATCTCATTATAGAATTTCAAAATGCCACGCTTTGAGGGTTGCTTTTTTTGATCAAAATGATGCAGCCAGAAACGTTCAATTGTAATTTGTAATGATACTTGTAGATGAGGTGAACTTTGGTGCTGGAAGATTAGATTAATCAACCCTAATCACGTTGCCTGTCTTTTTGTTTGCTTCCCCTTCTCCACTTGATATCCGTAATGAGTGCCAGCACTGAGCGTGGACCATGGCATTTTGTGGTGCCGTCTACATTGAATGTTTCGAATGATTAAAGTTCTTGACTGGTTCAATAGCCATCTTGTTTCCACTTTGTTGAAAACAATTTGTTTGCTTAACTTAGCAGTAATTATTTCAGTCACGCTTGAAGTAGTACAACTGTAGAGTATGCTATTTATTTATGTTTTCTCCACGTTGTCGTCCACCTAGCTTTATAAGATACTCAAGAAAACCAAACGCATTGTATTTCAAAATCAAATAACTTCGTAATACAAGTATTGGACTCTGTTGAGAACAGTGTCGGTCTGTGTTGGCAGACACTTCAAACGATGGATTTTATCAAACTAAAAGTTGACAAAGGTATGGTTACCGCTGAAGTTTTGCTTCCCACAGCAGTTAACATGCCTTTTGTGAGCTGTGTATATTGAGACTTTTGTGTGAGTAAAAGTATTAAAAGTGAAGGGGCAGCGGTTCAATTACATATCTTTTGTATGCACCATGTGGCTTCCAGTCACATCCTTTGCCGAAGGCTGCATCAGTGCCACTCATGCAGTGCCCCCTGCAGGTTGTAGCAGGAATTTTTAAATACATTCAGGGTCAATATTCTTGTAAGAGTGCTTCAGTCATATACAGGAAGTATGAGTAAATGATTGATGACACTCAAGAAGGCGAAGGGCAGATTCAAAGTAAAGACTGATACGATAAAATGTCAATGTTCTTGGTATGTACTTCAGGAGTTTGTTTCATGCACATTTATAAATGCTGTTAATTTACAATAATAAATACACATGACTGTTATTACTGATAGTTTAATGAATTTTCCCTAAAGTATGAATGTCATTGGAATACCCCAAACTTTTGCACAGTACTGTATATTTATTTTCCAAAACAGAATTCGAGGCTTCATGGAGTGTTTATGATAGAGGGCAACAGGTTGAGAGTTCAACAAGATAAAGGGGAGCATGTGGTCAAAATGCAATTCTATGTGAGAAGGGGAAGTGAGCAGAGGGAAGAAAAGGAGTTTCGGGGGGGGGGGTGGGCACGAGAGTTGTTGCTGTTGTATAGCCCCAGACACGTCTCTCAAACAGGCCCATGGTAAGGGGACAGCCGATCGATCTCCTTGGAGCAACCCAGAGATCTACTACATCCAAGGTGGTGTACCCCCCACTTTGGTGAAGGCAGGGCCAAGAGGCAGAGACAATAGGGAGTGAGCATGTTCATGGGGCGAAGTGGCCGTGCAACTCGTACTAATCTGGGCAGCAGCGAAGAGTGGGGATGATTTGGCCCCCGACTTGCATTTTGTGGTTACAACCACCACGAAGAGGCATTCATGGTTAGATGCTCCATGAGAGTATATATCATCGGTGAGAGATTGCCTTCCATTATTTACTTGGTCAATAATAACTGCGACCATTTTGCGAGTTGGAAACCTAATATCAGATTCTTCTTTGTTCTCCCAATTTGATGTCTTTGTCCTGTATTTGAATATTATATACAACACTTCCAAGATCCTTGGATCAGTACCTCAGTAAAAGCCCTTTTATGCATTTCCTTATTTTCAGAGCAATTAAACAAACAAAAAAACTACGTAAGTTTCATGTTTGTTGTAATCGCAAGAATTTTTTCGCCAACTGCCAATTTTGTACATTGGTACGTCACTTGCATTCAGTGTTTTCCTTCCATTTCAACCATTAAATGGAATTTGTGACTTGTCATTTTAGGGCAAACGCATCCAGTATGTACTATTTTACGGATCTGGCTTTGACCTTGAACGAGGAGGAACCTGGTGTTGCACCAACAGACAGCCGCTGCCGGCCAGACCAGCGGCTCATGGAAAATGGAAAATGGGATGAAGCGAACGCTGCAAAGGAACGCCTCGAGGAAAAGCAACGAGCGGCCCGCCGCCGCCGTGAGGCCGAAGCTGCCCAAGAAGGTACTAGTTCAAACAATCTACGTGACTATCTGTTATTTTATGAACTTTTTTTTTTCTATTTGTCTTGTTAAATCTTCTTTGAGACTTTTAAAAGTTGTTTATTTTATCGTATTTGCTTCCTATATGACGACGTCTTCAGGAGTGAAAAATGTATTTTAGGTTTGCATTTCGTGCGTGTGGGTGTGCGCGTGCGCGTGCGCGTGTGCACAAAATGTTTAACTTTATGTTGGGGTTAAGAAACTCGTGATTGCAAGTCCAGAATTGACACATGTCCAGGAACAATTTGGAAATATAACTATGTATGTATATAGATATATATACAGCTCTGGAAAAAATTAAGAGACCATTGCAAAATTATCAGTTTTTCTGGTTTTACTATTTATAGGTATGTGTTTGAGTAATATGAACATTTTTGTTTTATTCTATAAACTACTGACAACATTTCTCCCAAATTCCGAATAAAAATATTGTCATTTAGAGCATTTATTTGCAGAAAATGACAACTGGTCAAAATAACACAAAGATTCAGTGTTTTCAGACCTCAAATAATACAAACAAAACAAGTTCATATTCATTTTTAAACACAATACTAATGTTTTAACTTAGGAAGAGTTCAGAAATCAATCTTTTGTGGAATAACCCTGATTTTCAATCACAGCTTTCATGCGTCTTGGCATGCTCTCCACCAGTCTTTCACATTGCTGTTGAGTGATTTTATGCCACTCCTGACACAAAAATTCAAGCAGCTCAGCTTTGTTTGATGGCTTGTGACCATCCATCTTCCTCTTGATCGGATTCCAGAGGTTTTCAATGGGGTTCAGGTCTGGAGATTGGGCTGGCCATGACAGGGTCTTGATCTGATGGTCCTCCATCCACACCTTGATTGACCTGGCTGTGTGGCATGGAGCATTGTCCTGCTGGAAAAACCAATCCTCAGAGTCGGGGAACATTGGCAGAGCAGAAGGAAGCAAGTGTTCTTCCAGGACAACCTTGTACGTGGCATGATTCATGAGTCCTTCACAAAGACAAATCTGCCCGATTCCAGCCTTGCTGAAGCACCCCCAGATCATCACCAATCCTCCACCAAATTTCACAGTGGGTGCGAGACACTGTAGCTTGTCGGCCTCTCCAGGTCTCCGTCTAACAATTAGACGACCAGGTGTTGGGCAAAGCTGAAAATTGGACTCGTCAGAGAAGATGACCTTACTCCAGTCCTCTACGGTCCAATCCTTATGGTCTTTTGCAAACCTCAGCCTGGCTCTTCTTTGCTTCTCATTGATGAAGGGCTATTTTTTTGCACGACTTCAGCCCTGCCCCTAGGAGCCTGTTTCGAACCGTCCTCGCCGTGCACTTCACCCCAGCTACCGTTTGCCATTCTTTTTGTAGGTCACTTGATGTCATCCCGGTCAGTGGAAAGTCGTTTTCGCCCTCTGCCAGTCTGTAGCTTTGTTGTCCCCAATGTCTGCTGCTTGATCTTGTTCTTATGAACCGCCGTCTTTGAAATTTTAAGGATGGAAGCAACGTGACGCTCACTATATCCCTCTGCCAGTAAAGCCAGAATTGAACCCTTCTTTTCCTCACTCAAAACTTTTCTTTTCAACTCTTTTGTCATGGTCAATAGTTATTTTTTGATTCCAATTACTTTTGAGGTACTACTAGCACTCTTTTTGCCATCCAGCTGGTCCTATTGCAAGAGGATAGTGATGACCACAGCAGTGGTTTTTATACTTTTCCTTGTTAAATAAGATTCGGTTCAGGTGATCACCTAATCAGTACCTCACTAAGTAGAATGAGGTGTGCCTGTGTTGGAATTCAACAGACACTGGAATGGAATGGCTGCCATACATGTGGAGATGCTGATTTAAAATTTGTTTGGAGTGGTCTCTTATTTTTTTTCCAGACCTGTATATATGTGCCACCTCCCTTAGCATTGATGAGCAGATCTTGCAGCCTTTCCGACAAGATTGTGGTTGTTAACATATCCAAATGGAATCCCCTCATGAGTATTCCTTCTCTCTGATACAAAACCTGCATATCGTTTATATTGGCACACAATCTCATTCCCGTCATTTAGAATAACTACGGTGCAGTATGAATGGCTGGACAGTCGCATAAATACTTTTGGACACACTTGTGCTATCTCAAAGTACAGCATGATCCATAAATAACAGGCGCATCAATATGTCGTTATATCCTAGTGCCGAAGCATTCTGGACCGTAAACTATATGCCGACATCCTTGCCTGCTTTTTTTTTTTTAAACCCACCTCCTTTTTAGGTCATCTCTACCGAGATGACCTCATAAAGCCAGACCAAATGTCCCTCCGTCAACAATTTTTCTTTCCGATCTTGATGAAACTTAGTATGTGGGTAGAGGTCGATGAGTGTTGCACAACAATATAACTTTTGTCCGGGTTGAAGGTCAGGGTCGAGGTCACGTAAGTTATAAAAATCGCCATTTTCAAAACCTATCTAGTCTGCCATTATTCTACAAGATATTCGGCAACTGTTTATTGATTATGATAGTAAAAAATATTATCTTGTATCTAACCGGACAGATTTTTTAATTTCCTTCCCGTTAGATCGTCACGTGATCTAGAAGATGGCCAAAAACGCCGATGCGATTCGCAAAGGAGGAAGGAAGGAGAAATGAAATATAAATAATATGGAATAGGCAAAGCCTAGAAGCGAACGTAGAATTCTTCTTGCATTCGCTTCTGACTTTACATAAAACTTGTTCACAACTGTATACTTGCCAACTATACCGTGGTACGTGTATGCGCCGCACAGCTGATGATTTTGACGCAATTTCCGGTTACTTCGGCCTGGATTCGGGATCAGCGAACAAATAATGTAAATCACTATTAAAAAAATATTTTTTGATGATACGGGAGATATCTTTATTAAAATTAACTTTGGGGGGAAAATATTTGAATAAATAAATAAATAAACGATCGCTTCTGGTCAAGAATAAAATTAATTAAAAGTTCCGGAGAGAGTTTCAAAATCACTCCCGGTAATGTTAAATACTAAATAAACACTTCCTGTCATGAAAAAAATCACCTTCGGAAGTATAAAATTAACTTTGGGAAAAAAATAATTGAATAAATAAATAAACACTTCCGGTCATGATCTCCCGGCATACATCATTCCTCATGACAAAAACCGGAAACAAAAAAAAACCAGCAACAAAACAAAAAACGGAAGCAAAAATGGTCATAGCCAATGACACGGATTCACAATTGCCAAGGTATTGTGTTGTTTTTGTTGTTTCCTATTCTCTCATGTGCATGTGTTAAGTAATATTCACAAGATAGAAATAAAACCCAATCGTGTTTATACACCGCACAGCGTTTAACAACAACCGGAAGCAAAAAGTCATAGCTAACGACACGGATTCCAAATAGCCAAGGCTATTGTGTTGTTGTTGTTGTTGTTGTTATTTCCTATTCTCTCACGTGCACGCGTTAAGTATTAAGCTCACTTCGTTCGCTATAAAACGCATTTTTAGCCTTTTATATTTATACATTTTCCGCCGAAGGTGCAAAAGTTTCAAAACCCAAAATGTTAACGTCGGCATTTATTTTCAAAATATAATTTCGTGCGCGCGCGCCAAAATGTCGAGTCAACCAAATTGCGCAGTTCGAGCTTCACAGTGGAACTGCGCAGTCATCCGGTCATAACTGAACATTGAGAACTTGTGGTATTATAGAGATGACCGTCACCCCCACACGGGGGTAATTTTTTAAAAATTGTTATTTGTTATTTTGTCAAACATCCTGAAAAATATATCGCACCTGTGTCTGGTGCGAGGACAGCGATTGTGAGTTCTCGGTGACGAAAATGGTTCAATCATCTCTACCAAGTGCCCATTCATTGTGGTGGACACAGTGATGAACCGGTAACGATAAGTCACCAGTTTAACTTTACCTTTTATGTGTGAAAGGTTTGCCTCGAAGCATTGGAGCAATCCATCATCACAGCTGGTTGGGCTTGGACAGACTGAATTAAGTCATCATAACGGCTTCAAATTGAGCTCAATGTGCAGTACTTGGGTTGGGGGAAGGAAGGAGCGGAATTCAGTTTGAGACTAACAAAAGCATATCAAAAACGTGCAGGCCATCACGAATATCTGCATTAGCACAGGAGCAGGTCGTGGACTTCCACATTTCTCGTGAAATGTCAATTTAGTTTCCATAATGTGTGTAAGTTGAGGGCAGGATGCAGGAATCTCTAACCCAGGGAGGGAAGCCATTGTCCTCAGCACTGCATACAAGTACCTTTATTTTAAGTCTACCACACGGAACACTTTTTGTTTTGGAATATATATTTTTTTATTTGTGTCTGTTTTGTTTAATTATAGGTACCAGTTGTATTCTTTGTGTTTGCAGTTATGCCCAACTAAAATGGGTTGTGCATTATATTCTGACCTTTCTTTTCCTGCCTCCTCACCTCCCTTTCTCTACTTTCTGCTCTGGTCTACACAAGGTCGAAGATGCGAGTCACACATACCGTTGTGGTTTGAGCGCTCCGAGAATGCCGCAACAAAGGAGATTTCTTCTGTGTACAATGGTGGTTACTGGGAGGAGAAAGAGAAAGGAGACTGGTCTTTATGTCCAAGCATTTTCTGACATTACCCATATGCTGGCGAATGTATCCTGGGTGGTTTTGAAAGGATATCGAATCGTGTATGCACCAACAAGAGGACTCATTTCTCAGTTTTGTTTTCATTGTCACTTCTCTACTCTTGCCTGCCGAACTGCAATGCAACCAATGGAATTTGGGTTTGGGTTCCCCCCCCCAGCCACCCCCGCTCATTCGTTCAGATTGTTAATTTTTGGACCACATCTGAATAGAGGAGGAGCAGTGTGGTGTTGCTGTTGGCCGGTTGAACTGTGACACATACCAGAGGACATAGCAGCCTGTGCGAAGATAGCTGTGGCGCACTGTGATTAGCTCGTCAATGGTACTGTGTATTGTGGCAGAACCAGTTTGCCACAACATGGTGTAAATGCACGCTTGCTCAAATAATCATGGTGTGACTTTGTGGAGGCATACTCCTTGAGTGAGCCATATTCACGTTTATGACATGCCAGTCGTCATGTATTCAGTGAAGGGTTGGGATGGAAATGGTGAAGGGTTGGGATGGAAATGGTGAAGGGTTGGGATGGAAATGGTGAAGGGTTGGGATGGAAATTCTTGTCTTGATTAGATATTTATCATCGACTGCATTTTACCCACCTGTGATTATAGCTTATATAAACTATTGGGCTCGTAATCTTGCTTTTCTACTTCCTTGTTCTTTCTCTAACACCATTATCATGTTTATGTTGTAAATGTCTTTCTGGTAGGTAGAATACCCTGCCTGTCTTCCCACCTTCTTCTCAAATGCCTGCCCTTTTATCAACTCCTCTCATCTACCCACTTTGTATCTCTCCATCCGTCCATATCTCTATCCGTCCAAATTTTTGAAGCTGGTGATGGTAATCTGTGCCATACAGGTGTGGTGTATAATATTTCCTGGACTACATCTATCTCTATAACCCTGCCTCCTTTGCTCTAACATTAATATCGCATAGAATACCTGTTTCTTAAATTTATGAATCATCCAAATGCCAGGATTCCCACCCCTCCAAATGCCACCAGGTACATGAAGCCAACCACAATCTGTAACATAGTTATTAATTGGGCTTCCTTCAGCAGACAAGGAGTTCCTGTCTACCTATACACACTATTGGTGCATATCACTGTGTCTCAGCGAATGCTGAGGGTACAATGTGCGCTGGATCGCAAATGTACAATAAAAATAGTAAGCCTTTCAATTTTCTCCCCAAGCCCTCACATTCCCCTTCCTACCCCCCGCCCCTTGGTTTTTCTGATGTGCATTCTTCCTTGCTTGTTCTGCAATATGAAGAAGCCTTTTCCTGTCCATCTTTCACTCTTAGCTTGTCTGGGTTTGTGCCGCTTAAATCGACGAGATTGGCCTGAAGGCCGACGCCTACTTTGAACTCTACACACTACTGTATGCAAAACTTTAACATATAATTGTCCATCAATCAGTTAAAATTACATTGGAGTACGAGTTTAAAAAAATAATATTGTGTTAAGCTTTTTCATTTTATTTTATTTTTAATGTCGCCTTTACATGCACCTAACTCCTCTCCCCCTGTCAGCATGATGTTGCCTATCTCCAAAGCTGTGGATTTGCATTCACTAAAATGATGGCAGAAGCGAACCTATCGACTCGTCACACAATCCAACAACGACCGATTCCTTTTGGTGTGTGTGTGTACTTTTCACTGATAGTTACGAAAATAACTTCCTATTATGTTTTCATGAAAGCAAAAATCCTTTACATACAATGAGGGTGGTACACATTTATTTTTGTTTTTTTAATGCACTTATTGTGGTGGCATGATTTCATGCTTTCACTGACTATAAACAACGCTGATTCACCACTACTACCAGGTACAGGGGCACCGCTGATGCAATGCACCCATTACCAGTACACTGGTACTCATTTTGCCAATGTCGGAAGAATGGCGACAGGCTGAGTCAACCCCACCTGGTATTAATGCAGCAGCCAACAGGCTCAAACCCATGACCCTAAAATCCCAAGCCCACCACCCTAACCACTAAGTCAATATCAGGTATTCCACAAACGCTTCCGAATGGGGGTTGTCAGGTGTGTGATCGGTTTGGGACGGAAATTGAAAGTGCATATAATTAACGTGGGACAAAAGAAAAATGCTTATTCCTGAAACAAAATGTCGATTCCAACAATTCAATGGTCGTTTGTTTTTTTCAACCCGACTCTTGTAGTCTTGGTTTTTGTTTCTCCTTTAAATATGGTAAGGAAGAACCACACACGGTATCCTGCTATTAATTTGCAAATTATGGACCCGAGGCATCAAAAAGCAACATATATCGAACAAACATTTTGAATTGGAGCATTAAATTGCATCAGATGTGGCATTAAATGTGAATTGTTGCTCCCAGCTTGCCGGCTCAATCACAGAAGATTCCATTTGCATTTATGCCATCTCCATGCTCACCCCATTTAGAATCCCGCGCGGCCACGGACAACTTGCTGGTACGCCCTAAAGTTCTATCAATTGTCAGTTAATGGAGGACTGATTTGTATCAATTTCTCGAGGCTTTGAGGAATTTGAATTCTTAACATGTGATGTTATGTTGTATTGTTTTGATTGAAGCTTTATTGCTGGCTTATCAAACCATTCGGCGTATTATATGAGCAGAAATTATTTTTCGGACATAATTACTCCTCCATTCTTAATCAAGGGACTCCATCTTCTGTAGGACGAGATGAAAGGAGGTGTACATTTTTACTACAGGATGTAAAGAAATGTTCTGCAAACCATTTGTACACAAGCCTTAAGGTTTTGTAATAAAAATGCCTCAGTATGAGGAGGTGGGCAGGGGAAAATGTAGTTTCTTACCTGTAAGCACACCTGCCCCCCTCCTCTTTTTATCTGCTCCTTTCCTTTGCTTGTGTCCACTGTGTATATGTTGCCGTTACACCTTTTACCTTTGTCTTTCATAAGCCGAGATTTTGTGTACACACGTGACTCTTCCAAAACTGCTGAGTCTGCCAGTCGGTTTATATTTTCAGTCCCCCAGTTAGTGGGGCAGATAACAGCAATTTTTGAGAGGAATCGTGCAAATGATGATACAGGCATCAAATTTGGCACATTTGTTCTCCAGGGGATTCTAATCAAATCTGCCTGATTGGCCATTTGAAAATCCAAAATTTGAAGAAAAAAAAACTTCAAAAAAGTCAAGATCATGAATCGATGTTGGATGCTGGCTGAGATTGGTGAATGTTTCAGAAACATCATCAAAGATGTTCCAAGTCTGCCATGCAGTTTTCTTCCCTATACTGCGGAAGGCAGACACGACGTCACATCCAGTGAACACATGGAAGTATAGGATCCCTCTAACTTTCTCAGGCCCTATTGTAGAAACTACCTCATGGACTGGAATCCATCGTGCCTTGGCTCCTTGGCCAGAGGCAATCCACATGTTCTCAAGACCTAGTTCCTATAAGGATGGCAGTACAGATATTGCTATGACTAGTACGTCCGTGTCATTGGCCTTGATGATAATGGACTTGCTACCATCCGTCGTTGCATCCCTGGCATGTACAAATATTTGAGTGTCAGCTTCTTCGTGACAACATGGAGACAGCATCCAATGACTTCCTTGTGTTGCTAATGGCATCTTCTCCTTTTGTGACAATGACTGACTGTCGTCTGCTTCACACATCTTTTCCGCAAGGAAGTGAAACAGCTCAGTC
This sequence comes from Eptatretus burgeri, assembly GCF_056783735.1. Classification (NCBI taxonomy): domain Eukaryota; kingdom Metazoa; phylum Chordata; class Myxini; order Myxiniformes; family Myxinidae; genus Eptatretus; species Eptatretus burgeri. The sequence continues at coordinate 27,362,708 of NC_140976.1, read as the reverse complement.
TTTTTGCTGTCATCTCGAAGAAAGCTTCTCCAGTTACTTGGGGTCTTACTGGTTCCTGTCACTCTTCTTCTGATTCCTTGACCCCCTTTTCGACCTTGCCTTGGACTTCAGACTTGACTTCTTGTACACATCAAACACTACATCCACCCTCTCGTACCTGGCACCATAGGATTCCACCTTTGGGATGATGTCTTCTTTAGCATAGTCATCAAATATCTTTGAAGTGTGTGGAGGTAGGGCATTGCTAAGTGCTGAGCCATCAATGATGACTGCATCTCCCCTTGGTTTGCTGTCTGGGATGTTCACTTGTGCTTCAAGAATTTCAGCCAGCTGTGACTTCAAATTTTTTTTTCTTTCAAAATTTGGATTTTCAAATGGCCAATCGGGCCAAGATATGATCAGGAAGCCCTGCAGAAAAGAAATGCCAAATTTTATGCTTGTATCATAATTTGCACGATTTTTCTACTATCTACTACACTAAGTTGTAACTTCGTTTTTAGCTCACCTGGATTTTAGTAAGGTGAGCTGATGCGATCGAACAGTGTCCGGAGGTGAGTGTGTGAGTCAGTGATTCAGTCAGTCCGTTAGCATTTCAGTCTTTATCTCTTGAACCAAACTTAGGATTTTGATGAAACTTGGCCACAAGCTTCATTTCATATCGGATGACTAACGAAGGTTTATTGACTACATCAAAATCTGTGCTGAAAGGGGGGGGGGGTTAGGTTTGACCCCCAAAGTAGGTATTTGCTCTCTTCTCTGGAACTACACACACAATTTTGAACTTGACCACCACCTTCAACACCGGTGATGTACCAAAGTTTGTGATGCTGCAAAAACAGCTTCCACACCAAATGTGATCTTCCCATATAATAGATAATTGCAAATATCTGGTGTAATGTCATCAAAAGCACTCTTTGAGCTCTGTTTGCAGCCATGGCGCATTGCTTTGTCAGCAACTGTGTCCCCTGCATGCAAACTCCAAGGTCAGTACCTCCATCATAACGGGACATGCAACATTATCAAGTCGACACGTCTATGTGCATAACATTGCATTTTAGGGGTTTCTGTTGAATCGGCCACTTGTCTGCCCAGATCTCTCGACGAAGCAGGTCATCTTGCAACATTGATTGCTCTCCGCTTTAAGGGGTGTCCTACCATATTTTAACGTCATCAGCACATAGTCTCTATTCTCAAGCCCACTATCTGCCAGTCACTCAGACTCGATCTCAAGCCCACTCGGACTAGAAATCGGACAGAACTGAGTATGGTACACCGCTCAGTACTTATTCCCATGGTAGTTACCAGTTATGGAGACCCGCTGCTTGCAGCCTGTAAGAAAATCTCGGACACAGGAGAGTCATGGTTTTCCAATTCCTCGCCTTTCGAGTGTCCGTAGAAGTGGCTCATGTGGCACTGCATCAAACGCTTTGCTGAAGTCCACATAGACGCCGTCAACTGCCTGGCACTGGTCTATTGCTACACGTGATCTCTCACGTGGAATGTTGTCATGATAATTATGACGTCACAGGGCACGTGGTGTGGCACCCATGTTGGGAAAAAGTAAAAACTGGACCTCTGCATCTCCAAAACTGCACAATGGGAAAAAAATTGAAACGTGGCTCCTGGCAAGTGGTTCTCACGGAGAATTATTATAATTATTAGCTCGGCTGAATCCCAGTTCTGGGGAGTTTATGGGATGGTGCGTCGTCAGTCCACAAATAAAACTTTGAATCTAAACGTACGATTTTGATGATGCTTTACCACAACCTTCATCACACTGCATGTACCAGTTTGTTCACAACAGTAAAAAAAATTGGGGTCAAGGAAGGTCTAATGCATGGAGGGAGTTCACGGCAGGGTTGCCCCCCTTAAAGAGGTTGTGATGTATTGCTATGTTGCATCTGTGCATGTATGGACAGGCCTGGTGTGTGATGGTCGGATTAAAAGCTTGTTGGATAACGGCGGCGTTCTGGTAACCCGTGTTTCGGTTCTGGGAGAACTGAACATCTGGCGACGAGGATAAACCCTTTTGCCTTGGAGACTGTCTTGTTCTCTCTCCATTTTGGATGATGTAACTGGCTGAACGGTGTGAATATGGAGGTAATCTCGAGGAAATGCTACGGGATCGGTTAGTCTGTGGAGTAACGAACGATCACATTCAACGCAGATTGCTGACGGAAACAACGTTGGATTTGGACAAGGTCCTGAATATAGCTTCGTCAATGGAATTGGTGGAGAATAGCGCTTTGGATCTCGGTGAACGTACCGGAGCTGTGCGGGATCAGGGAGCAGTGAACAAGATGACAAGTTTGAATATCCGCCAGACCCCCGTGCTTCATCTTTTGAAGAGGGGTCCGCAGTAAAATGTGATCGCTGTGGATGGATGGCTCAATCAAGCTAGCGAGTGTTCAGCTACAAATGAGGCAAAAAGGGTCACTTTGCAAGAGTCTGTCGTTCGAAACAAAAAACCTAAAAAGCATTCCATGGAGCAAGAACAGCTCTCCACAAGGAACGAGCTAAAGGTCTCAATACAAGACATATTATTGTTGGCCTGGGTTCGGTGGCGATAAACGACCACGAGGTGGAGCAGGGGAGTCGTCTCCCACCGAACACCTGGAATTTAGGTCGTGACTCGGATAAGTCCGAGAGTTCACGGGTCCCTTAGCAGACCGTGGTCGCCAATATTTCGACGGCGTGGGGTAGGGTTAATTGCCTAATTTCAATATACCTAAATACCCACGTCGTCCAACTACTGGGGAAAACCACACCTTCGACCGACTTTGTCCGAATCGAGTCGCTATCACCGACTCGGATCTGGTGTAACCGAGCGGAAGTTACCAAAGCTGTGCCGGACCAATTGAACAATTTACCGGCCAAACGGCCTTAGTAATTCTCAATACGTACCATGCTAGACCAATGGAGGAAAGCACAGAAAACGAGCTGGTACATTTTACGGGTTTATTTATAATAATCGGGAGGGAGACACAGAGCAGATTTAATCACGACTATCAGAAATGCAATTTACAATGTACAAGGCACTTAAACAATTGCTACTTACAGGACGGCGCCACACACACACACACACACACACACACACACACACACACACACACACACACACACACACACACACACACACACACACACACACGAAATGGACCCCCATGGGTCTATTATCGTTTCAGCTCTGAGGGAAGGCGAGCTGAGGGCAGGGGCCTAGCCGATTACCTGTCCCGTCTCGTGCGGTCACACTGACCCGAACCACTGGTGGGACTCGAACCCACGACCCAAAGTCCACGAACGAGACTGCTCAACCACGACCACCACTGTCTCAGACCGCTCCAACCACCACACACGACCGTCTGCCACGACGACAGACTGCTCAGAATCGCGATCCTCCTGTTTGCCGTCCTCTCGTCTCCCACAACCACTCTGCCGTCCTCACGATCACCCGGTCTGCCGAACACTGCTCCTCACAACCATTCTACTCCTCTTTTGGTGGGCAGGGTCTCTTCTCCTCCCACTCGAACCCTGATTTGACGAGGGGCTGTCGGATGACTCGTGATCACCTCCCAATTGGCTGGGGCGTGCATGTAATGCTCGCCCTTCGCTCATTGGCTGGAGGAAACGGTCCATGCCCTTTCTTGGAGCGGAGCCTCAACCTGAAGCGACGGAGGCTCCGCCCATGCCCTCAGCCAAAAACACATGGGCAACGGTGACCGGTGTTGCGAGGAGATGGTCAGTGTTGTCGTGGATGTAGTGCTCGTTGTTGTTGTAAACGATGTAATAAACCTAACTATACAATCATTCGTAGCGCACACATGTAATTCCCATTTGACAAAGGGGGGGTTCTAACTGTAAACACATACTTATCGAAATAACTAAGCTTAGGGACTCTGGCTGTTTGTGTGCACAAGGTTTCCAAATCTGTAACACTACCCCCCCCTCCCCTTTTTACAAACTCATCCTGAGTCGTCAATTTTCATGTGCCATGCAGGTGTAGGTTTTTTCCCTTAGTACATTTTACCCACGGCTCCCTGAGTGCAACATTTTTATACATGTCCAAATAATAAATAACCTAGTGCGCTATGTAACTAAACTAACAGACTCACTCGGACAACTTAACTAAATTGCCGGCGCTAAGACAAACACACAGGTGGGTTGCAAAACATATTTACACTTTTAACTACTATTTACACTAACCATGGCCCAGGACCTGTTATCTGTGGGAAAAAGGCGCAGCAAGGTCAACAGTTTGTGTTCAAATGCAGTTTCTGGCACAGTGAATGGAATGACAACGATGCACGGGCTGCGCAATGCAGTCCTTTTGTGAGGCTGCCTGCAGGTTGGTCCTTGCAAACACACTGAAGAGATGGATGGTCCTGGCGCACATGGTTAAGATGGTGACACAGGGGCAAATGCAAACAGGAGCAGCAGGCATGGGGTCAAGGCAAAGGCAGGCAAGTGAAGACATGGCAAGGCAAGTGCGGACCAGTAGCTGTAGCACAACAGGCCGGCATATGAAACTGGCCGGCCTCTGGTATGGTCCCGTGAGGTTGTGTGGAGGAAGTGCGGTGGTGCCGGCCGGTCCGGCAACGGGCTCGGACCTACCCTACTGTCTCCCCCCTCCCCCTCCAACCTATCGCCTTTGCCTGTCTCTGTCCATACCCACTTCCTTCGTTTGCAACAAGAAAACTACAAAATTTAGCCCCTTTTTATTTTCAGTTATTTATTATTTTTTTCCCCTTTTTTATAATTGCTCGTCCCTAACCCTCCTATTGTCTTTGTCCGGCTAACCTATCCTGTCAACCTAGCCTACTCCCAACCCTTAAAATCCATTCTGAGGGGACTAAGAAGAGACTAGTGTCCTGCCTCGAGGCCCAACAAAGCCTCAGAATAGCCTCCACAGAGTTCAGCAATCTTTCCACAGTGAGTCCAGCGGCCTACGGAGAGCGAAGGGATGGATGGTGCGAAGGGGTACAATTTCCTATCTATCCTGCCTTTTATTAAACTTTAAACTATCCCCGGGGCTTTTCAACACGCCCGTCACTTTAAACTATTGGTTCCAGAAACCACGATTCCCGTCGCCTGTGTTGGTGCCAATTTTCAATTTGGGCCCTGCCCGCAAATTTTCTCTCTTGCCCTTGCACAATTTTGTGGCTGGGCAGCGTGGCTCAACTGGCAGGGACTTCCGTTTGCTGAACTATAACTACGGCACCCCTGGGCCCTGAGGCTGTCTCAGAGCCTACCTGCTCCCTATGAACGTGGGGAGTGCCCTTCCCGTCTACTCCCCCGTGTATGCCCACGTGGCATTCCTGGTGCTCCGGGTCCCATCCCAAAGGTCGCCCGTGCCCACTACACTATCCCGGTCCCTTGGACCCTTGGACCCTTGGCCTACTCTGGCCAACAAGTCCGGTGCCCGGGGTGCCCTCTACTCAATACGCTCATTTCCACAGCCACGCTCCCAGCCAGTCAATGGACTCCTACACCTTCAAGAAGGTTTCCAGCCTTCTTCCCACAGCAATAACAAAACGACCTCCTTTTGGTAAATTTGACTAACCCACTCACTAACATTACACTCACCCCGGGTTCCCTTGGGTGGGATTCACTCCTTCCCCCAATCATTCATTCGCACCATGCATTCCACATTCGCTCCATTCACACTTGGGCCCGCTGTCCCACATTCACTCATTGTACACATTCCTTTTATTTATTTTTCCAATCACTCACATCACTCAACACTGCCATTCTGCTAACTAAATTCCCCTAACTAACTTGTGCTCCCCATCATTCCTTATCCTAATGCACATTCCTTTTAATTCTATCACTAAGCTACGTTCCCACTGCACATTCCATGTCTGTCTGTGTCTCCCAAAATCCATTTCTAATTCTAACCTAACATTCCCTCTAACTCGTTCCACTGGCCCAATGGAGAATGGCTCATGCCCCCATGAGGCTGGTGTAACTAATGCTAAACCCTTCCCACTAACTAGTGCTCCTTTGCCCAAGCGAGGATGCTTACCACATCCCGGCGGGGTCGTGTACTTGGAGCGAGGCCTTTAAAAAAAAAAATATTGCACCGCCAGGGTGGCGGTCTGTGACTTGCTCGTCCGTCCTTTCCATTGGACAATACCTGGGGCCTCGTCGTCGCCCTGCACATCGCAACAAGCGCTCGCCTTCGCGGGGTCCGCCATGCGAGCCAACGCATGCCGCTCGCACGTAACTCATGCCACGAGGTCCCCAGTGACGTCACTCGCACACTGAACCTGCACGGTTTCCCATGCAGGCCAGCCCGAGCATATCGCCCCGGGGACTCGCTCCGCGAACAGAACACGGAGTTCCACACACCTGCTCGCATATGGACCCGTCCGTTCCAAATTCACACAACACTCGCCTACATTTCCGCCGTCCACGTGGCCGGCTTGTGTCCGTGGAGCGTTCTCGCGCCGGATTGCGATCGCGCAGACGCGCGCGTGCAGGCCGTGCGCGAAATACGCCATGGACCCCGTACGCGCCATCTTGCGAACCCGGCGTGGTCGCCAAATTAACCCTTTCTGGCCTTCCAGGCTCGCATTCAAGTCTCCCGTCTGGATCGGTCCGTCGTCCATTTCCACGCACGCACTCATGCACGCCATGTTACTCACACACCTTGACATGCACTCTGGGACAATCACATCGGGGGATTCGTGTTACTACAAGAAATCCTGGGGTTTCCATACCCCCCCCCACAAGCTCCCCGTGCACTCATTCGCACCATACACCCGATCTACCTCGCATGGCCCGGCTGGACTTACCTGGTCGCAGTCCACTTCGAGGGAGCGTACCATCTCCCCCTGTTCCTGAGGGAGGTTACCCTGATGCTCGCCCTAGGTCTCAACACATTCCACCAGCTCGACCCTTGTCCCTTACTATCTCTACTTGTGTGTGTCCCTGTTCAGTTTCATGCCATTCGTCCCCCTCTTTTGATTTCTGCGTCTCCGTCACCTCGTTAATTATTAATTAAATATTAAAAATTAATTAATTAAGCCTGTTGAGGATTAAAGGATTTAAAGCCTGTTGGCGGCGTTCTGGTAACCCGTGTTTTTCTTTGCCTCTTGATGACACACGTTTCGGTTCTGGGAGAGCTGAACAGAGGTATTTGCTTTCTTCTCAGAAACGACACGTAATTTCGATGAAACTTGACTACAACCAAAGCCAACGTAGATAGTGAGGAGTACGATATAGTTGCAGTAAGTGAGACATGGTTTAAGGAGGAGAGTAACTGGAGGACAGGATAAGAAGGCTCCAAGGTGTATCGGTGTATAGGAAGGAGAGAAAGAAGGAGGAGCAATCTGGGTAAAGGACAGCATTGCAGGGCTGTTTCACAATCAGGGTTATCTAGTACAAATATCAAGGTGGGGCCATGCCACTATGTTTTGTGTTGGTATAATGGTGTTGTCTAATGCATAACTACACAGGCAGACATGTGTCCCACCTACACCTGTGATGTCTTTGTCACACTGAGCTTATTATTTTATGGAGAGGCAATAATCAGATGAATTTTGACCAATTGCATGTTTCAATTCACTATATCCCCAATTTGTCCAGTCAATTTTATTTAGTAATATTATAATATGCATTCTTTAACACTGAACTTATTTTGCATTGAAAGGTCTAATTTGTTCCACAGAAGAAATAAAATTCAGTGTAATTAATTTGCATTATGGGAAATATGTTTTCCTGATCACATCTTTTGTCCGTCAAAAAGTGTCCTCTCCGGAACAGCTAAATATCTGCCAACATTTTTTTTGTTATTCCTGCTAGAATGTTGCACATTAAGTTATGCAAATTAGTTGTTTATAACATTCATTTCATGCAATTTCTTTTATATTGCAACTATTTGTACCCAGTGTGTAGGTATATATGTATTCGTCAAAAAATGTCCTCTTAGTGGGGCAGATAGGCAAATCAATTGTGCAATTCATGACTAAAGCATGAAAGTTCTAACATACCATCTACATACCATAAGGCTTCTTTTCAGACGTGGAGCCATTCTGTGTTTGACCTTTAATGACCTTGAGAGGTCAATGACCTCGAACATCGAGGATAACTGTTTTTTACCATCCCATCCTTCATTATAAACATGTTGAACGATGTAAACAATGCATTTTTATTCCAATAAAGATGTGTATATATGTCCTACAGAGTGTTTGTGGTTAATTTCAGGTACTTTGATGATCTAAATCATTTAATTTTCATTGGTCCAATACATTTCAATATGATATTTTCACGTAAAATCATCTTAGATTGCGCTAACACTATTTATGCTTTGTGTGTTTCAGATAGCCTGTCAGACTCATCCTGGAGGTTCTGCTAACAGCTATCCTTAGATTATAGAACTGTTTAACAACTGGTGGTGGAAAGCCTGAAGAAACTATATTCACAGGGTAGTGTAGGACGCTGTCACCATGTCAAAACGCCATGTCTTGATAGATCCAACTCAACCTTGCAGCACATCCAAGCAACCCAAGCCACCTTGCCCAACTAACTGGAAGCTTTGTATTCTTTGCCAAGCAGAAACATGGGAAGCCTTGCAGTGTCCAGCCAAATCCAGCAAGAAACCTGTGGGTAGCGGTTATGTGTCATTGGCAAAGGACCTCCTCCAGTTTCAGGACATTGGCCACATGCCGACTGAGCTGAATCTGGACAGATTGGACGATGGAGGTGGCGTAGAGGCCACGCTGATTGCACACAGTGCTCTGTGGCATAAAACCTGCCGGTTAAAGTACAACCAAACAAAGCTTCAGCGACTAGTACAGCGGAGTTCAAGTGGTGGTTCGACTGTTCACACACGGTCTGCTCACAGCCACGTGAAGCTCACAGAGCCTGTGTGTTTCTTCTGCAATGAGTCAGCTGGCTCTGAAGGCCTACATGAAGCATAAACCAAACAGATAGACACGAATGTTCAGAAGTGTGCCTTAGAGCTGGAGGACACGGAGCTGCTGGCCAAACTTGCCCTCGAGGACATGATTGCCCTCGACGCCAAGTATCACCGCAACTGCCTCCGCATTCTCTACAACAGAGCCAGACAAGCTGCCTCCAAGGATGAGCATGCGGATGAGGCTCGTCTGCATGGCATCGCCTTTGCTGAGTTGGTGGCATTCATGGAGGACACGCGTGGCGACGATTGTGCTCCTGTTTTCAAGCTGGCAGACCTGGGTGACCTGTACAAGGTCCGACTGGAACAGCTGGGTGCCACAGTGGAGACTCGAATTCATACCACCAGATTGAAGATCCGACTCGTGTCTGCCTTCCCTGACCTAAGAGCACATTCACAAAGGAAAGACACACTTCTGACATTTGCAGAAGACATTGGAGATGCTCTCAGGAAGGCCTGTGACTATGACAGTGATGCCATGCATTTGGTGCGAGCAGCACAGGTGGTGCGCAAAGAGATGTTCGACACCAAGTTCGCCTTTGATGGATAATTCCAGCCCGAATGTCAGAAAGCAGCGGTTCCACCAACACTCTTGGCTCTGGTGAACATGATTCAGGATGGGGCCAACATCAAACACCAGACCCAGCTGGTGGACACAGCCACCACCCTAATAGTGTCACAGCTGCTGGTCTTCAACAGTGTCAAACATGCACGGGCAGTGAAGTCATCAAGCACCTTGCGTCACAGCCGTGACCGTAAAACTCCACTTCCACTCTACATTGCACTGAAAGTCCATGCTGTCACACGCAAGAGGGGGCTCATTGACACACTCTTCCATCTCGGGATGTGTGTCTCGTATGACCGCCTCCTACAAGTGTCATCCGACATCGCCAATGGAGTTTGCCAACGCTTCAGGATGGAAGATGTTGTGCAGAAAGGGAGCACAAAAGTGACCATACGCACAGTCGACGCTGATGTCGTGGTATTGGCTGTGGCTGCATTCCTGAAGATAAAGCCGGAAGAAATGTGGATAGCTCTTGGTGCTGGTGTCAGTTTCAGGTACATTGGTGTACACAAAGTGGTTGGCAAGCTGGATCCAAGAACCTGTGCCACTCTCCCAGTCTTCCATGCAATCACAGGATGCGACACTGTCTCTGCATTTGGCGGCAGGGGAAAGAAGACTGCCTGGGACACGTGGACGGCTATCCCTGAAGTGACTGAGGCCTGTGAAGAGCTCTCACGGGTGCCAGGTGCTGTGAGCGAGCTGTCCATGTCACTAGTGTAGCGCTTCGTGGTGCTGATGTACGACAGAACCAGCGACACCATGGAGGTAAATGAAGCGAGGAAACAGCTCTTCACTCAGAAGTCCAGGACCCTGGAGAATATCCCACCCACACAGGCTGCTCTGAGGAAACACATCATGCGTGCCACCTACCAGGCCAACATCTGGAACCAGGCGTTAGTTCCTGACACTGAGCTCGCAAGCCCTTCTGATTGGGGATGGGTAAAGGATGCAACAGGATGGCAGCCACTCTGGACCACCCTTCCAGAAGCATCACAATCCTGCTACGAACTGATACACTGTGGGTGCAAGCAGGGGTGCACCGGGCGCTGCAAGTGCAACAAGGCAGCCCTCATGTGCACTGCCCTGTGCTCATGTTCAGGAGACTGTTAGATCATCTACAGAGGACAAACATGGATAAACATGGCCTGAACTATATTATTATCACCCTGTCCATCACTATTCTTCAGAAAATTGATACAGAAGCATATATGTTAAACTTGTTTAATCCAGCCAAAATAAACACCGGCTGAGGTCATTGTTTGCATATAAAATGTAAACTGTAGGATATATGTGGAGTCTAAGTAAGAGGTATGTGCAGCAACAGGTAAAATAGCTTTTAAAAAAGTGGTGTTTATTGAGGTTTTTCCTGCGATAATGCCAAAAATGAAGATTTTTCATCGTACAAGGTCAATGACCTCTCATAGGGCTCAGAAGTCAAATCTGAAGTGGCTCCACGTCTGAAAATAAACTTTATGGTATATACAAACACTGCTGAAAATTTCATGCTTTAGTCATAAAATGCACAATACATTCCATATATGAGGTTATCTGCACCACTATCTCCGGAAGACAAAATCACAAAAGTCAATTTTCAAGGAAAGAAGTATGAAACAAGTCTGAAGACGACGATGGTTCACGAGCGGTATTTGACGATGTAGATTGTTTCAGAAGTCAAGGATGAGACAATGTGATAATGTTTGACCAAGTTATAAAAATGATCAACATGATGTCGTACGAGTGACAGGTTATTAGCTGCAAAATGTAGAAAACCCGGTTTCGTTCAACAACTTAAAAAATTTGACCTTTGCATAACCTTTAAAGGTCACAAAACAATGTTGTGGACATTGAAATAAGGAAACAGGATACGTGTTATAGCTTATTGGAGTTAGTTCGTCGAAGAAGGTCGAAAACCCGGTTCGATTCCCACAACTTTGAAAATTTGACCTTTGTGACCTTTAAAGGTCAAAGGTCAAGGATTATGACCTTTGGTGCAAAACTTCCTCTGGAACATTCCAGGAACAATATAACGTCATATAGGCTTTATGGCATTTTTCACTCATCGGATTATCCATACTTTGATGAAATAAGCGTAAAAACAAATTTGAAGGGGGCGCCACGGGCAAGGTGTTCGAGATAGAGTAAAATGGTTTCAAGACTTTAGGTGGCGAATGACCTCAAGATTAAGCATAAAGAAATATTGTCATCCTAGCTCTCAAAGTTTGGGCAGTCGTATGATTTTCATGTCAAAATTCGAAATTTTCTAAGTTCGTGACCTTGTGACCTTGACCTTGGGACGAAAATGAAAAAAAAATCTAGCTCCGTGGGGCTATGCAGGTGCCATTGGGCTGACCAAATACCGAAACCACTGCCAGATTCGACAAACCCCTCGGAGAAGATGGATTTTTATGTCAAAATCGCAATTTTCTAAGTTCGTGACCTTGTGACCTTGACCTTGGGATGAAAATGAAAAATCGAGCTCCGTGGGGCTATGCAGGTGCCATTGGGCTAACCAAATACCGAAACCTTGCCAGATTCGACAAACCCCCAGGGAGAAGATGCACATTGAAATCGGCTACCCCCTAAAAACACAATTCGCAATTTTCTAAGTTTGTGACCTTGTGGCCTTGACCTTGGGAGGAAAATGAAAAATCCAGCTCCGTGGGGCTATTCAGCAGGTGCCATTGGGCTAACCAAATACCGAAACCCCTGCCAGATTCGACAAACCCCTCGGAGAAGAAATTTTTTTTTGTCAAAATCCGCAATTTTCTAAGTTCGTGATCTTGTGACCTTGACCTTGGGACGAAAATGAATAATCGAGCTCCGTGGGGCTATGCAGATGCCATTGGGCTAACCAAATACTGAAACCCCTGTCAGATTCGACAAACCCCCTAGGAGAAGATGCAAATTGAAATCGGCTACCCCCTAAAAACACATGTTTTTTTGGGCGTGGCTCCGCCCATAATGGGTGCACCACGCCCATTTTCAGGAAAACACAACTAGATCACGATATAAACCTCCCACCAAAATTTTATCAGGATCGGATCAAAACCCACGGAGCTATGCTCGGGACATACATACAGACAGACAGACAGACAGACAGACAGACAGACAGACAGACAGACAGACACACAACAATAACGAATATAGTGGTCACTTATTTTTTTCGTGAACCAATAGCTCATAAAACCGTAAAATTATGTGCATGAGAAAGATAATGATGCAAACATTGCTGATTTATCATTTGGAATTATTGTATTCTCCAGTTAATTTTAAATAAATTTATTAAATTCATAATATCATACAAGCAGAATGATTTTGAGTCACAAATCCATAGTCCCCTGTACAAAAAAAAATTACATTAATTTTGACAGTTAATGTCTTGTAATGATTCAAATGGAAAATATAAGAAAATAAAATCGATTTTTAAAAACAAGACATCCAATCTTCTCCTCGTTCATAACACATTGACTCTTTGACTTGTAGCTCTGAAATTTTACACATATTATTTCTGGTATATAAGATAATTTGTGGGCACAAATGCTTTAGAAACATAAATGATAATTTTTTGTCTGTTTGTGGAACATGGTGGTTACCCTGATTGTGAAACAGCCTTCCATCAAGAGAAAGGGGTGACATTAAGGAGGGAATTAATGTAGAGGATTCTGTGTGGGTAGAGATTAGAGATTGTAAAAACAGTAAGATACTGGTAGGATGCTTTTATAGGGCTCCAGGTGTGAAGGAAGAGGAGGAAGGAGGAGTTCATGAAGAATTCAAAAGGGCATGTGGTAAGGGAAGAGGATTGATGATGGGGGATTTTAACTTGGCAGAGTTAGATTAGGTCCAGGAACAGAGAAGGGGAAGAGCAGATGAGGATTTCCTAGTTTTATTCCAAGATTGCTTTTTAACCCAGTTTGTCGATCAGCCCACTCAGGGAGTGCAGTGTTAGACCTCCTTTTAAGTAACTATCCCAATATGGTGGAGGTGGAGGTTGAGGAACATTTTGGAGCAAGTGACCATAATATTTTGTGTGCAGAGACTCTGTTGAGGGTTAGAGTTCAGGATAATAGGGTAAGGCTATTAGATTTCAGGAAGGCAAACTTTGAGGGTATGAGAAGAGAGTTGGGTGATGTCGATTGGGAGACTCTAACAACAGGACAATCAGCATCAGAGAAATGGGAAACCTTCAAGGACCAAATGTGTAGAGTGCAGTCAGTACAGTCCAATGAGATGTTAAACTAGAAGTGGAAAGAGACCAGGGTGGTTGAGTAGTGACATAAGGAATGCCAAAAAGGAGAAGCTGAAGGTATTTATTAGGTTTAAAATAACAGGACTGGAGTTAGATTTATATCACTATCGGAGTAAACAGAGGCAAGTTAAGAAAATAACTCGGCAAGCCAAAAGAGAGGACGAGAAGGACATGGATAAGCATATTAAACATAACTAGAACTGCCACTTTATAACTGCTGGCAGTGATGACCGGGTACCCAGACGTGTCGGCCTTTGATACAACATGGGACTTTCTGCAGATGACAGTCGCAAAGTTTTGCATTGAAAGGATAAGCGGTGCCAGAGAAAACATTATTTAATAGTGATACAAACACAGGCCTGCTTCGAGACGGCACGGAACAGATGAGTTACGAACCGGGCAGCACAAAGCATTCAATTTCGTTATTACTGGCTTCCAGATTCAAATAATTAAATAATTCTGGCTCCCAAACCGCGTGACCGATCAGGTTGAAATTTTAAACTTTTATTTCGCATGTCACCTGAATTATAAATCTGAAGTTTCGCATATATAGAGGCAGCGGTTCCAGAGTAAACATTAATTAATATTTATCCTTCAATCCAAGATGGCGGCCAAACCATGTGACTTGTGATGTCATAATTTGCACCACGTGTGCAAACACGATGGTGGATGATAACTGCAAATTTTCGCTTCTCCAGGTTAAGCAGTTCCAGAGAAAACATTATTTAATATTTTTCTTAAAACCAACATGGCTGCCAAACCCTGGGCCCGATCGCGTTGAAATTTCAAACCCTCATTCCGCATGAGCGTTCCACCATAAACTTGATGTTTCACATTTATTGATGCAGTAGTTCCAGAGTAAACATTAATATTTTTCCTTCAATCCAATATGGCTGCCAAACGTTGCATCGTACCTCAAAAGGGGGTGGGAACTTTTTATTCGTCATGGAGAGGCGGTCATAGTGGTGGAGTTTCGCCTGGATCTGTTCAGCCGTTTCAGAGAAAAAGACGTTTGAAGATATTGTTTTTCAATCCAAGATGGCTGACGAACCATGTGACCTATGACATCAGAAATGTATATTCTGCTTCCAACTGGGTATTGGAACACGTACGTGAAGTTTCGTGTTAATCGGTAAAGGTGCGTTTTTCAATCCAAGATGGCCGCCAAACCATGTGACGTGTGACATCATAATTTTTACCAAGCGTGCACACTGCCTGCTAGATGATAATTACAAATTTTCGATTCGTTTGGTTAAGCGGTTCCAGAGAAAACATTATTTAATATTTTTCTGAAATCCAAGATGGCGGCCAAACCATGTGACTTATCAATTCGAAATTAACAAACTTATATCGCCTTCCTGTCCCGAATATAGTTCTGAAATCTCCCCTTCATTGGGCCAACGCTTCTGGAGAAGAAGATGTTTGAAGGTTTTCGGGTTTTTTCAAGATGGCCGCCAAACCATGTGACCGATCAAAAACAAATTAACAAACTTGAGAAAGGACCTCATGGGGAATATATCTGTGAAGTTTCGTCTTCATCTGTCTTGCCCTTCTGGAGAAGAAGATTTTTAAAATTTATTCATTTTCAATCCAAGATGGCTGCCGAACCTTGTGACCGAGGATATCATGAATTTAAATTCTGCTTTCCATCGTCGACCCGAACAAGTGTGTGAAGTTTTGTGTAAATCGGATAAAGTCTATTTTTCTATCCAAGATGGCCGCCAAACCATGTGACTTCTGAGGTAAAAATTTTTACCATGTATGCAGACTTGAGCGAGGAAGGCACTTGCAAATTTTCGCTTCGATGGCTTATGAAATACCAGAGAAAACTTTATTTAATATTTTTCTTAAATCCAACATGGCGGCCAAACCATGTGACCTATCACTTTGAAATTAACAAACTTGCATCGCATACATGTCACGAATATAGTTCTGAAATCTCGCCTTCATTGGACCAGCGCTTCTGGAGAAGAAGATGTTTGAAGGTTTTAGGGTTTTTTCAAGATGGCCGCCAAACCATGTGACGTATCAACAACAAATTAACAAACTTGAAAGAGGACCTCAGGGGAATGTGCGTGTAAAGTTTCGCCTTAATCTGCATAGCCGTTCTGGAGAAGAAGATTTAAAAAAAAAAACACTAAAAAACAAGATGGCGGCCGAATTACGTCATCGATGACGTCAAAAAAACATTTTCGTCAGTGATTTTTGGCGTAGATGATGCTCAGAATTTTTCAGATTTTTCCCATATGGCGTTCTACTTGACGAATTTTCACCGGTATATCGCTTCACCTATGACGTCACGAAAAATCACACGTGTTCCCCATAGGGAGCTTAGTAAAATGTATCAAACGAAAATTTTTTCCATTGCACGGTTTCCGAGATACAGATGTCCAAAGTTTATCGCTTTTTTCAAGATGGCGACCGTACCACGTGACCAATGACGTCATAATTATAACGTGATTGTGCTATCAAAAAAGATACATACTATGGTGAAAATTTCCTGTCGATCGGACTTAGTGTTCCAGAGAAAATGATTTTTAAAGCGAAAAAGGGTGCAAAATGCCGGCGGAAGAATAATAATAATAATGCGTAATAATAAACAGAAGAAAAACAATAGGGTACCCTGTACTCACAGGGTACCCTAATAACAAGGCTTTCTTTTAGTATATCAGGGGAAAAGAACAGGTTAAGACCAGTGTGGGCCCATTGGGGAATAGCACCGGGAGAGTGGTTAGTGATGAAGGTGAGATGGCAGGCTTATTAAACAGGTATTTTTCTTCAACGTTTACACAAGAACAGTCAGGAGAATTGACAATAGCTGAGAGTATCTCTAGAGGAGGTGAGGAAGAGTTTTTTTTTTACAGAAGATCCAGGTTGGAGTGGAAGCGCAGTGTCTCTGCTCTGCTGATCACCAGTCAGGAGGTTTGCAGTGAGGAAAATTAAAATCAACCAAAGAAGAACGTCGACCCGACGACACGACGCTGACGTGTTGTACATCAATTATACCAATACTTCACCGACAAACTAAGATGGGCGTCTGTGTGCTCCTCAAGCCCTTGCAGACTGAGATTTAAAGCCGAAGTCACGAACAGACAAAATAAAAGCAGAGATGTCGATGTCGATTTTGTCCTTGTTGTGGGCTCATCGGGAGTCAGGACAACACACTGCTGATCGTTCATTCCTGATCATATAATAGGCTCGTTCCTCAACTCGACATCGATTTGGCTTTGTGGTGGGAAAAATGTCATCGATGAAGGAATGAAATGCAGTCACGTGGTCGTCAGTGAAAATAAGCCTGTCTCCATGGCGACGTGTGGTGAGGTAATTTTAAGCAAGTGGTGGTTACATTCCCGTTAAGGTGTGTACTGTATTTAATAATGTGACGTGGACTCGGTGGTGAGGTGTTTTGAATTACGTTGTGTGTACATTGCAGTGAGGGGTCTGTCAAAGGGTCTTTTGGGTCTTCATTTTTGAAAAGGTCTCAGCAGTCCAAAGGGTCAAAAGGTACATTCCAAGAGTGCGTCATTGATGAATAGACGTTCGTAATTAATAGATAACAAGGACAAATGTGTCCAAGAGCCGCGTCCTAAAGGCAATAACAACAACTTCCGATATTTCGTCACGTGCCTTGATGGAGCCAATAGCGAGACCCGTCATGGAGGCTCCTGTTCATGACGAGAAAATAGTGTATTTATGAAATTACAACACATTAAATGGAATAATCTTTAAATAGTAACGTGAACTTTTCTAAACTTTAAAGCAAATGTCTGAATATATTTAAAAGTTGATGATAGACGCTCTCAAAAGGCACCCTCAATGCGAGGATGTGTACAGGTGTTTAGTATTGAAGGGGATCCGGATCCTGTACATAAAAGAGCTGAGTCCTAAAGGTTTTGTCTTAAGAATAAGAATAAGAATAAGAATAAGAATAAGAATAAGAATAAGAATAAGAATAAGAATAAGAATAAGAATAAGAATAAGAAGAAGAGGAGGAAGAGGAAGAGGAGGAAGAAGAGGAAGAGGAAGCACGCGGAGCTCTCCAAGAGCCAGCGTTCGCTACGCGAGACCCCGCTAAAAAGTGACACACACATTTGTAGTAGACAAGCCGGAAGGCGGACATGGTAGTCGCCTACCCAATAGAACCTGACGCGATGGGCCCTTTCGATGGGGAATGACCTGAGGATTAAGCACAACAAAATTCATGATTCTAGCTTCAAGGGTTAATGCTGCAGATTGTTTTTTCGTTAAAATACCCCCACATTTAGAGATTTTTCGGCCGTTGCTAGGCAACGGAGGGGTCCATAGCAACGGTTCTTTCTCACACATAACTAGGACATTCCATGAACCCTCCATACCAGTTTCATGTATATCTGACTCATGGTCTCTGAGATATAACGAACTTCGGTTTTTTATTGTTTTCGACCAGGGTTCATTCAAAGTCTATCTTCTCTGATAGTTTTCATAGGATCCGGCTGGAAAATTTTGACAATATGGCTGAATGTACTGCCCACAGTCGGGCGTGGCCCGATTTTTGATTTTTGAAAAAATAAATTTTTTAATGATTTTTCAAAAATTTCAAAGTCCTGTTGCTCGGCAACGGTGGTGTCCATAGCAACGGTTCTCATTTGCACACAACTCGGTCATGGTATGAACCTACCCACCAAGTTTCATCGAAATCGCCATTGTATTAACGGAGCACTGGACCGAACAGACAGAGAGACAGACAGACAGACAAGCCGGTAGGCAGACATGGGTAGTCGCCTACCCAATAGAACCTGACGCGATGGGCCCTTTCGATGGGGATTAAGCACAACGAAATTCATGATTCTAGCTTCAAGGGTTAATGGTGCAGATTGTTTTTTCGTTAAAATACCCCCACATTTAGAGGTTTTTCGGTCGTTGCTAGGGAACGGAGGTGACCATAGCAACGGTTCTTTCTCACACATAACTAGGACATACCATGAACCTACCATACCAGGTTCATGTATATCTGACTCATAGTCTCTGAGATATAACGAACTTCGTTTTTTTTTATTGTTTTCGACCAGGGTTCATTCAAAGTCTATCTTCGATAAAACTTGGTGGGAAGGTTCAGACCATGACCTAGTTGTGTGCAAATGAGAACCGTTGTTATGGACACCACCGTTGGCTAGCAACGGGACTTTGAAATTTTTGAAAAATCATAAAAAAATTTATTTTTTCAAAAATCAAAAATCGCCATTGTATTAACGGAGCACTGGACCGAACAGACAGACAGACAAATATATCGACGGAAAAACTGATAATAAGGGTAGAACAAATTTCAATTTTTTTTTTTTCGACTGGATCGACTACCCAATATTTTACATCTGCACGTGTGAGGATTTTAATGTTTTTTTTTTTAATGGTCACGTGCCACACGTCCCACCACGCCTCAGGTATGGAGAATGCAGGGCAGAGGGAAACGGAAGTTCTGCCATTTTTTTGGTTCTTGGTGGGGATGCCGCCATAATGAATGGATGGTTCAGGGTTTCGCCGACAGTTTTTAACAGAACATAAATAAAAATAAACTCTCACCCTTTAGAAATTGTGCGAATAATTGAAATATCAGTTTGTTGTTGTTGTTGTTGTTGTTGTTGTTGTTGTTGTTGTTGTTGTTGTTGTTGTTGTTGTTGTTGTTGTTGTTGTTGTTCGTATCCTTTTCCCACCCGTGTTGTTGCAAGTGGAGTGACCTGCTTTGTGAGGCCTTCAGAGGCGGTGTATAATCGGAAATGCTTTTTTGATAGGGCGATGTATTATTCTTGCACGAATAAAATAGAAATATTGAAAAAAAACTTTTGAATATATATGAAGCGTTTGATGAATCTAGTCGATATGAGGAACGAAATTGAACGAGACTGAGCATTATTACAAGTGAAGAAGAAGAAGAGGTTAATGAGGAAGAGGGGTTTTTGTTGTTGTTGTTATTGTTGATGTTAATGAGTATGGCGGTGGCAACAGAAGCTGAGAGAGTAGTCTTGGTAGGGTGCCTGTTTAGATTCCTGCACATTGGGAATTTAAGTTTTGGCTAAGATATCTTCGTCGGGCGAGGGATGAGTGGTTGTGTTTACGAAATCGATATCTGCATGTACTCGTGTTTTTATTGTTCATTTATTTGTTTTCTCGGTCGCCATCGAGTTTTGTAACCTGAGGTAACACTGATGTATTAAAAACCACGGTCCACGACGTGCGGTGCTCCGTGGGGAGTTCTGCAATGAAGAGGGTTTTCAGTGAACAAATCCGTGCAGCACTTCATAACGAATTTCTCTTACTTCAGTCTTCCATGAGCCTCGATGTTGTGTCGCACGTCAATAAATAAATAAATAATAACAATTTACTTGGCCTCTTATCTCCGCATGACAAGGGCAGGTGGGTTACTTGGGCTGGTGTGGACGTGTCCGGGGGGAGCTCTGGTGTAGAGAGGTTGAGGCGACATGGACGCTCTTCCAGGATTGTTTGAGTACCTGTTGGAGTTTATTATCTTGATTTGCGACTGTATATTTGCTTGTGCTCCCATGAGGAATTTATGTGAATATTTTTTTAGACTCTATATGGACCTCTCTTTAGACTCCCTGAAGACGTTTTAATTCTTTATTTATTTATTTTATCTGCTGCTTGCATCGTCTCTTATGGCGTGGATGTACTGTACTTGCTGCATGTACACTTGTAAGTTATGAGATGTTATTGTTACGAATCTGGAAGCCATTTGCACACAGACAGACAGCAGTCCCTAAGCTTAGTTATTTTGATAAGTATGTGTTTATAGTTAGAATCCATCCCCTATGTCTAATGGGAATTTCGTGTGTGTGCTGTGAGTTATTTTATAGTCAGGTTTTGTGCATCTACTACAACTACAACGGGCACTCGGTAGAGCGCATACCTTCGCCGCCGCAACTTTTTTCCAGGCACATTTGAAAAACGTCATTTTAAAACGTCCATGACGTCACAACCGTCAGTCCGATTGACGTCAAATTTGGTGTGTAACCTCCTTGAAGGCAGTCCAACAAAATGGAATGATAAACACTGAAAAATTAAAAAGTTGAAAAATGACGTCATCTTTTGACATCATTTTGACGCACTTCTGGGGACGTCATATCCAATCGGTGACTAGCATTCTGAAAGCTCGTAATTCACTGAACGTTTTAACGTTGGTTTCATGTCAATAGCTCTATTAGATCTGAAGCTATACCTACAAGTATATTTTGACCTTGAGTGTGGCCTTGACCTTGACTACAGAGTTAATTGGCAAAACCTGTACATCAATAAACAGATATTTTGGTACTGATCCTAATGCCTGGATTTGGGAGACTTTGCTTTATAAATTATATAGATATTTGAATGTAAAATATCAGGACATTTTAGCCACAATTGAAAAACGTCATGTTCAAACGTCAATGATGTCATAACGGTCAGTCCAATCGAAGTCAAATTTGGTGTGTGACGTCCTTAAGGTGAGTCCTACAAAACTGTATGATCAAAACTGATGAGATCGAAAATTGAAAATTTACGTCATCTTGTGACATCATTTAGACGCACTTCCGATGACGTTACGTCAAATCCGACACTACATATCCGAAAGGTATCTCGTCATGGAACATTATGGCGCTGGTTGCATGTCGATAGCTGTATTATGAAGGAAGTTATGCTCAAAAGAGTGTTTTTGACCTTTTCATGACCTTGACCTTTGACCCGATCGCTCCCAAAATCTAATCAAATCGTCCTTGGATACTCACGAATCATCCCACCAAATTTCATGCAATTCGGTTTAATACTGTCTGAGTTATGCGAATAACAAACAAACACACATATTCACCAATAAATAAATACACAGCGACCAAAACATAACCTTTCGCAGAATGCGAAGGTAACAATAACAACAACAACAACAACAACAACGGCACCGTCCCTCACTCATCCCGGTCGCCATTGCCCACATGTTTTTGGTTGAAGGCGTGGGCGGAGCCTCCATCGCCTCAGATCGAGGCTCCACCCCGAGGAAGGGCATGGAGCGTTTCCTGTAGCCAATGAACGAAGGGCGAGTATCGCACGTATGCCCCAGCCAATGGGAGGCCAGCGTGCCGAAAGCTACGACGGCGCCTCGTCCAATCCGGAGGCGAGTCCCTCAGAACGGTTCCCTCGACCTGCGGGGGAGGGGAAGGATAAGTGTGGGTGGCGAGTTGTAAAGAGAAGGGAAGGTTGGCCCCGTCGTAAAAGAGAGGAAGCCTCGTCTTGCCTGCTGGCGTCTCGTCTGGTTCGTTCCCATGCTGGCTGGCGTCCATGGCGTCGTTCCTGGTCCATGGTGCTTGGTGCTGCGTTGTTGGCAGTGGGTTCGAGTCGTGCCACCGGACAAGCTTGACCAGACCGCACGAAGTGGACAGGTGCAAGAATTGGCCAAAATAAAGGCCGCGGCCACCGTGTGTGTGTGTGTGTGTGTGTGTGTGTGTGTGTGTGTGTGTGTGTGTGTGTGTGTGTGCGTGCGTGCGTGCGTGCGTGCGTGCGTGCGTGCGTGCGTGCGTGCGTGCGTGCGTGCGTGCGCGGTCATGGGCCCCGTCTTTAAGTTGGATTGATTCAGTGTTTTTCATTGTACATTGTTTGCATTATTTTATTCGGATAACTCTGCTCTTTGTGTGCTCCCCTCCCCGATTATTGTTTACTAGCCGAAACCCCGTCACAGACGGATGCTTCAGAGTTGAAAGTTGACTATTAGCACTATGTGCGATGCACTCTTACAGGTACGAAGTTTCTTTCAGTCCAGGTCACAGTACCGAGAAAAACGTGACGCGACCGCAAGGAGGAGCACAAAATTGGTCCTTCAGTATGAATATATAGATAAATAAACCCCCGTGTTAAATGTTCCAGTTCCTTGTTCGTGTTTTCTTTCATTGGCTTAGCATGGTTCGGGCTTGAGAAATAGTAAGGCCGTTGGTGCCGTAAGTTGTCATTGGGACCGGCGCGGCTCTGGTAACTCCGCTCAGTTACGCTGGATCCGAGTAGGTACCTGCGACTCGGTTCGGACAGAGTCGGCCGAGGGTGTGTTTTCCCCGGTAATTTGACGTGGGTACTTAGGTATATTGAAATTTGGCTATTGACCCTACCCCATGCCATCAGAGAATTGGCGATCACGGTCCTTTAAGTGGCCCGTCGACTCCGGGGTGACGACCTTTTAATTCCGGGTGTTCGGTGGGAGACTGCTCGACTGCTCCACCTAGTGGTCGTTAATCGCCACCAATCCCCGGCCCACAACATAATGTCTGCTGGTTGCATCATGGGTGACGGTTGTAGAAATGCCTATCCCTGCAGATTTTATACAGTCTCACCCTGACGATGCTGCAGCAACGGGTGTGAGATCTGTCGGTGCCATGACGTTCATGGGCACTATAAAGCAGTGATTTGTTTCCGATCATGGCTGTTCCCTGGATATGTGTCTACACCTTGTCCTATATTGGTGCACAGCATGTGACTTGAATGGGAGGGGCGAAGCTCGCTCTGGTATGGAGAAGTCAAAGAAAAGTCGAGTACATTTGGCGACTCAACTGAAACGAGACGAATAGCGATATTTGTCTGTGTGAGAGGCAGAGGGTGATTGGACAAGTGGTGACAATGGTGTTCTTGTGTTGGAGTGGCATCAATGAGGTTTGTGCCTCTGATATTGAGGTAGTTTTGGAAGGAAGTATTTTTTATTCCTGCATGGAGATGATCTATGTCGGTGAGATAAGTGTAGCCTGTTATGGTCTGAGTGCCTTGTTGTTTGAAGTTTCAACACATTTGTTTAGGATGTGCTGGGTGTCAAATTTGGCCATGCAGAATAGCAGTTTGGATAATCTGTTTGCAAATTATAATTAGGGATTAATTTTGTTGACCAAACCTGATGTTGGTTGATGCTGTTGTGGAAATGATTCCGAGGGATTAATAAATGCTAAATATCGTGCAGTTATTTCCACATTGAATGTTTAGAATAAGCTTAAAATAATTGTGTGACCATAGACACATGTGTCACTAATTTGTGAGGATGGAAAAAAAAATACAGTGGAAGACTGCCTCAGCTGATGTTCCACAACAAGGTCAAGGATGGATCTGGATGCCGATAACTAGTCATCCAATTTTCAACAAACCTTCATTATGACAATATGAAGAACACAAATTTATACATTTTACTAATTTTTTAAATTTTATTTAGCTTTTCTTTTTGTCAGGTTTAGTTTGAGTACAAAGCAGATGTGGATGGGTTTTACATTTCGACATTCTATCTAGTTACCTCTGCGACCGAAGGTCAACAGAGGTTATGATTTTACCCCTGTCTGTTGGATTCGCTATATATGCTAGATATCCCTTATTGTCGGGTTGTGTGTGTGTGTGTGTGTGTGTCTGCAACGCGAGGCTCCACAGCACGAACCAGCGAACCGATTTCGATGAAACTTTGCCAACAGGTGGAATATATACTGGGAATATGCACGTTTGAATTTCGTTGCCAAGCAACCACCCGTTTCTGTGCAGCGGCCGAAAAACCGCGTACAGTATTTTCAATACTTGTCCTTCAGTTTTGAATGTAGAGAAACGAGACTTCGGAATTAAACACTTCGAGATATTTAGAAAATTTTACTCGAGCCGATTTTTGACTGAGGTTTTATTTTTCAAATGGTCGTCCTTCAAAAATCGGTTGTCTATTTACCGTCATTTAAGGTGTGTATACAGTATTTGTAAGGAACTACACCGTCGTTCCACCTTCGATCTCTCTTCGATCCAAACGTATTGACCAAAGTGAAAAGGATCCAAAATAAATGGAATCACCGGCATTTCTGTCTTAGTGGATTTCTAATAATATGTTTGTTTATTTACCGAAAACGATTCCACGACCCACACACCACCTCCAATTATTTATTTATTTACCGAAAACTATTCCATGACCCACACACCACCTCCAATTATTTATTTATTTACTGAAAACGATTCCCCACCCACACACCACCTCCAATTATTTATTTATTTACCGAAAACAATTCCACGATCCACACCCACCTTCAATTATCTATTTATTTACTGAAAACAATTCTACGATCCACACACCACCTTCAATTATTTATTTATTTTTTCCTGAAAACGATTCCACGACCCACACTCTGCCTCCAATTATTTATTTATTTACCGAAAACGATTCCACGACCCACACTACACCTTCAATTATTTATTTATTTACCGAAAACGATTCCACGATCCACACACCACCTCCAATTATTTATTATTTAAAGTGGGAGTGGCGTAGGAACGTGGGCGTGGCTTATGAAAAATATTGTGTGGCTCAGGAGGTGTGGTCAAACAAGAGCATTGAGAGAAGTTTATCGGGTTTTCCGTGTGCGTGCGTGCGTGCGTGCGTGCGTGCGTGCAACGCGAGGCTCCACAGCACAAACCAGCAAACCGATTATTTTTCAAATGGTAGTCCTTCAAAAATAGGGTGTCTATTTACCGTCATTTTTTATGAGGAGTGCCAGTTGGCAAAATACGCAATAGGAAAAATCTTGCCAGGCAGAGGAACAATTGTATGTGAACCAATATGTCTTGGCAATGAATCTTCGTCGGTGGATCAGTCAGAATGAAAAGCATCGTATCCAGCACTTCGATCCTAGAGAATCCCTCGTCGCCTACCGGCTTGTTTCTCTGTCTGTCTGTGAGCAAGATATCTCAAAGTTATGGATGGATTCGGACAATTTTGTGGACAGGTTGGGCGTGTGACAAGGATGAATTGCTTCGAGTTTGGTGAAGATCCGGATCTGGATATGTCCATATGAGTATTTTTTTTGTAATTTGCAAGTGATTCTTCACTTTTGAGAGATGGTGCCAAAAACGATGTATAGCAGGATATTTTATGACGTTGTTGATGGATAATGATATCACGGGGTGGATGATTTGGGCAGGTGATGAGAAGAAGCCAATTCATTTTGGTTCAGGTCTGGATGCAGATCAGGCCTATCAGTGGGATACAAAACAAATTGTTCAGCCGAGCAGAACTTTGTGCTCTACCGAATGCTGTTCTCGTTACTCTTGTTACCTCCACCACCAAAGGTGGATGGAGGCTGTGTTTTTATCCCTGTCTGTTTGTGAACAAAATATCCCAAAAAGTTGTGGACAGATTTGGACAATTTTGTGGAGAGCTTGGGGATGTGATAAGGACGAAATGATTAGATTTTGGTGAAGATCCGAAGCCATGAATTTTAAAAGTGATTCTTCACCATTGAGTGACAGTGACATCTAAAAAAATTTTTCAGTGATTCTTCACCATTTGGAGATGGGACCAAAAACGACATATTGTTACGGATTTGGAAACCTTGTGCACACAAACAGCCAAAGTCCCTAAGCTTAGTTATTTCGATAAGTATGTGTTTACAGTTAGAATCCCCCCTTTGTCTAATGGGAATTACATGTGTGCACTACAAATTATTGTATAGTCAGGTTTATTAGATCTTTTAACAACAACTACTACTACCACATCCATGACAACAACAGCGCGCCGTCCTGCACTCGACCCGGTCGCCATTCCGCACGTGTTTTTGGCTGAGGACGTGGGCGGAGCCTTCTTTGCCTCGGGTCGAAGCTCCACTCCGAGGAGGAGCATAGAGCGTTTCCTACAGCCAATGAGCGGAGGGCGAGCACCACACGCGCGCCACAGCCAATCGGAAGGCCGCCACGAGTCGCCTGACAACCCATGGTCCTGCAGGTTTTGTACATTCTTCCGAGCATTCTGCAGACGGTCGTGGCTGGAGCGGACTGAGACAGTGGTGATCGTGGTTGAGCGGCCTCGTTCGTGGGCTGTGGACTTCGGGTCGTGGGTTCGGGTCCCACCGTGGTGGTTTCGGAGTCGGTGTGGCTGCACGAAATGGACAGGCACCCTGGCCCGGCTTGACCGAGATAGACCCACGGGGTCCAGTTCTTTCGGGTGTGTGTGTGTGTGTGTCCGTGGGCCCAGTTTGTTAAGTATAATTGTGTAAGTGCTTTCTTTTGCTTGTACATTGCCTGCCTTTTATTCGTGATAACTCTGCTCTGTGTTGCCCTCCCCGATTATTCTTTGTAAAATAAACCCCTGTTAAATGTACCCGCTCGTTTTCTGTGCTTTCCTTCATTGGCCTAGCATGGTGCGGGTTTGAGAATTAGCAAGGCCTTTCTGGCCGGTAAATTGTTCATTTGGACCGACGGATCTTGGTAATCCCCGCTCGGTTTACACTCTGATCGGGCTTGGTAGACGGCCCGTTCCGCCCGAGGTCCGTTGAGGGTGTGACTTCACCGGTAATTTGACGGCGTGGGTATTTAGGTATATTGAAGTTAGGCAATTAACCCTACCCCACGCCGTCGGAGAATTGGCGATCACGGTCCGCTAAGGGACCCGTGACCTTTGGAGTTATTCAAGGGTTACGACCTAAATTCTGGGTGTTCGGTGGGAGACGACTCCTCTGCTCCACCTAGTGGTCGTTGATCGCCGCTGAACCCTGGCCCACAACAATATTGCAGGCTATCTCAAAAACTTGTGGACAGATTCGTACGAAACTTGGTGGACAGGTTGGGTATGTAACGAGGAAGAATTGATTCGACTTTGGTGAAGATCCGGATCAATGAATTTTAAAAGTGATTCTTCATCATTGAGTGACAGTGCTAAAACAATATAGAGCAGGATATCTCAAAAAAGTTATGGACGGATTTGGATGAAATTTGGTGGGTGAGTTGGTTAGGTGACAAGATCAAGCCGATTCAATTTTAGTTCAACTACAATTGCAGATCCAGCCAATCAGTGGTATACAAAACATAAACTAATCACCCTGGCGGAGGTATGCTCTTATCTCTACTGAGTGCCCTTTTAGTTTTAACTCAGTTTATTTCAGTAGTTGTCAGCCAAGGGTAATTCTAATTTAGTTTTGAGTTGTGTTGGGAAAAAAGAATGTCCTTGTGTATGTGGATGAGGAAGGTTTCTCCCAGTTCAAACTGCAGAGTCCATTAGTTATAAAATGTTAGTGTTGTGATGATTGATTTGCTTGGTTTCTTGAATTAAGCGGAGGGTTAGTGGAGGGTGATTAAGCGTTCCCCATCCACTTTTAATCCCACCTCCTCCTCCAGGACATCCCTGCATCATGAATCGGGGATTCTGATGGTAACACAAACAGGCCATCCCGCAAATTTATATTTGGAAAATAAGAACGAATTTACTTTTGGAAAATACTATCGATTCGACCAGAGCTCAAGGAAGTCAGCTACTCTGACCGGATTCCCCCCCAGAAACTGAGTAAAGAACAAATGTTAAATAGTCTGTATTGTGCGAGTTGGGAGCAAGTTGTGATGAGTGGTGTACACTGTCAGGTTCAAGATGACAGCGTGGGCAGAATGTCCCGAGTCAGGTCCACTTTGTGTTGATATGTTTTAAGTGTGGGATGGTAACTAGACCGACGTCTCAATGACGTGTACAGCTCAGCTATTATACATGATTGTTCTTGCCAGTAGTCTTCGACTTCCTGGTGATGTTCTCCAGAGTTGATTTGGGGCTGTGTAGTATGGTGGAAATACTTCCTTGCCATCCAATTATCATTTTGACTCATCCTCCAGCTGTGATACTGAGCAATGAGCCTTTTCCTTGACTTCCATACTGTCTTGTGATGATATTCATGAGCATGCAAACTAAATAGACCTGTGGGCAAATCTCACTGCAAGAACGGTGTGTCCCACCACTCTTTTTGGGGTAGTACATACTGCCATTGCACAGAATCGGTTTTCCTTTTTTTTTTACATATTAACTTTCGATGACTGTCTCAATGTATGCAAAATGGTTACTCATCACCTGGTCATGCTTTGTATCATGTCCACCTGTGATCTTGTAGCTGTGCATTATGCAACATTTTCTCATGCACGGAACTGTCTCATCCTCTTGTATCCAGTCTTTCATTATTGCTGCTCATCACCTTATTTCGCTGATACCCACTCCTTCCCTCACTCAACGACTCCTGTCGACACGTTTTATTTTGTCTGCCCGTTTCCTTCCCCCGCCCCTCCCTCTGTTTGTGACCATGTTGCCCTTAGTCGTAACTTGACTTCTCCATCAGCCTTGTCTTCTATATCATATATCTATATTAATATTTTGGCACGCCCCTTTTTTGTTCCACCATCAGATTTTTGTTACTGCATGAAATGAAATGAGCTTTGACATATATATAGTAATGATATTATTGTCTTCCTTAAGAGGCCCCTCAAAATTCGTTTTGATGATTATGGTAGTTAAACCTATGTTATATTAATATTTCGGTACACCCCTTTTTTGTTCCACCATCAGATTTTTGTTACTGCAAGAAATTAAACAAGCTTTGACATACATAGTAATGATATTATTGTCTTCCTTAAGAGGCCCCTGAAAATTCGTTTTGATGATTATGATACTGAAACGGTTAAAAAACTCCATTTGCAAAATGGGAGGAATTATTGCACAAAAAAGAAATTAAAATGTTTCCCATTTTTTAGAGGACCACTACGATGAGTTCGGCTCATAGAATCACGCTCCATTTGGGGAGAAAACAGTTGAGTTCATACCTGACGAATTTGCACTTTCCATGTGCCGTAGTTTCTTCACAAAACCATGACTTTCTAACTAAGTACAAAGTATTTCTTTGCTTTTTTATACATGGTTGTCGTTTTGAAATTTTTATCGACCGATACCAACTGCCAACAAAGTATCACCCGGTCAGTTACGGTTAAACCCAAAATCATGATCATCGTTTTAGTGTGGAGGTGAGTACTGACGGTGTACTTGGGTCTTTTCCGGGTGGGTGCGGGATTGAGCACGTGCACATAAAAATCTCGGGTCTCTGCGTAGTGGCGTACAGACTTAAGTCATACTTCTGTTTACTACCATAGAAATTCACAGAACCATCCGATCGACATGCTGTTAACAGTTTCAGAATCAGCTAAATTCTACAACATATGAATATGTAGACGAAACTGATCCGGCCAGCTAAAATCTACAAGATATGAATATGTCGACGAAACTGATCCGGCCTTTTGGATCACTTTAAAGTAGGGTGCCCTGTAATTTTAATGCGCTCTATGGATCCTCCGGAACTCACGAATGGTACACGTTGTGTAGTCACTAAACTATGTGGTAATGTCATCGAAGTGGAGCTACTGCGGGACAGTCGAAGGGGAAAACCTGAATGATAATCAATGGATAAAAATGATATAATATATTGTTTAAAATGCATTCATGCTATCTGTCTTTTACCATATGTTGCCAGTGACGCCCGTCGAAGACGGGCACCTTTACTAGTAGATATATACATGCACACACAGAAAAGTCATCTGGACTAGACCTTGCTTTGTCAAAAGCACAGGCCAATGGGCATTCACTTATCTGTAGAAACTTCTCTTGTGGCTTTGACATTGGTTATGACTTCAAATTTGACTTGGACTCTTGTTTGTGCTGTCAACTCTGCTTTCCCATCAATTGCAAACAAAATGCTTTCAGTTTGTGTCAAGGACTTCTCCAGCTTTTGACATGTACTTGGTCATTGAAGTGAAGGCTTTCATACAACTTCAGTGTAAAATCCTTTTGGATTTTCAGAAGCCAGTCGTGGACATCATTCATCATTCATAATCAAAATCCTCCTTCCCCAAGGTGCTCTTTGACACGGATATCCTTGACAGGTGACCGTATTGGGCAACTCGTTCTGTAACTTTTAATGGGCTGATGTGTTTCCATCTGTAAATATCACAAACTCAAATGAACAGAATGAATTTGAACCCAACTCGTCTATAAAAGCCAGGAAATGAGGAGCATCGTATGGCTGATTTCCCTTTGGGATTCCCAAATGGCGGTCCATGCTGGAATGGTTACAGCAATTTCATACTTGTTCAGATGGATATAAATGTCACCATTCTGACTGTCTGACATCAAATTTTCCGTCGGTTTAAATGCGATTTTGATTAATTATCCACACATTTTTTGAAATAAAGTGGGAGACATTGTATTCGGCTATGTCTGTCTGTCTGTGTGCCACGGTATCTCCTCCTAAACGGTTGTGCATAAATTCACTAAAATTGAAAGTGATGATCACCACATGACAAGAAGGTGCGAGAGCAATCATTTTGGCTTTGTTCCCTGGGGCAGGATCATAAGGTCAATTACGAGCACATTTCGAAACGTTTTAGAATACGAGCGGGTCAGTTGGTCCATTGGACAAAATTTTTATTGGTCTTCACGGCCTTGAATCGTACCTTCTTGCTGTACTGCATGATCATGAGCTTGCCTTTCACAAAGTCCATATGTTCTTGGGTCAGGGTGGGGATTACATGTTTGTTGTTATTGCCAAATTATACTACTATTATTATTGTTGTTAATATTTTTCGTATAACTTAATATATGCTTTGTTACAATGTTATGATTGTTTTTGTAATTAGAATGCCATGCCATGGAAGGACCGATTAAGCTGCTCTCTGCATCTTAACATTACGTCCATTTAAAACATGGAATTCTTCTGGGTTCTTTGTAGTTGATGAGCCTAATCAACTCAAGAGGTCATGACGATCATTTTGGTGCATCACACTCCACATCAGCTCCAGTAGAACTCCACAAGAACATGACACATACAGTACACACATACACCTCGTCCATTTGTCGTAGAAAACGTTGTATATGCATGAAATATGTAACTTTTTTTTGTGGATTTGATCCCCACTTCGGGTTACAAATGTAAAAATGGGGATGGAGGGGGGGGTGAGTTTTGACTCAAAATTTGATATTAGGTCATTTTTAGTATAACGTTTTACCATTTTTCAACTTTGCTTTAAGTGGGAAGTGTGGAGATTTGCGATGGCATTTCCATCGACTTCGCTCTAGTTACCTCCACCACCAAAGATAGATGGAGGTTATGTTATCTGTCTGTCTGTCTGTGAACATGATCTCAGTTATGGACTGATTCGGATGAAACTTGGTGGACAGGAAGAGTATGTGAGGACAAATTTATTCGATTTTGGTAAAGATCCTAATCCGGATATGAGAATTTTTTTTTTAACTTTTGCAAGTGATTCTCCACCATTGAGAGATTGGCCAAAAAATGACATGGAGCACGATGTCTCAAAAAGTTATGGATGGATTATGACAAAAGTTGGTGGATGAGTTGGGTTAGGTGACAAGAATAAGCTGATTACATTTTGGTTCAGGTCAGCAGATCCGGCCTATCAGTGGGATACAAAATGTAAAGTGTTCAACCTGCCGGAGGTACAGTATACGCTCTACTGAGTGCCATTCTCGTTTCCCTCTGTGCCATTCCTGATCCGTTCCAAATACTGCCTCGAGCATGTATGACAAGCCACCAAAGGAAAAGGAAGACGTGAATGAGTGATTGAAACTCGAACTGCAACATGATGTAGCTGTGTGTTGTAGGATGATTCACGTGTTTTTAAAAAAAAAATTATTTAGGAGAGAGAGAGATGAGGAAAAGTGGTTGAGGCAGAAAGTGCTGGAAGTGTAGGAGGATTAGGAGGAAAATGCTGTAAAGGAGGAGGAAGGAGAAGAAGACGAAAAAAAAAAAACAGCAAACACGGCTGAAAACATTTATTCTCACAACTTTGAAGTTAACAGACTTTGTTCTGCATCAACAAGGAGTTTTTTATTCTGACTGAAGTGAATGTTTTTTGGTATTTTGTGATGCAGTATGTAATAACATGTGGCAAATTGTGCATTTGATGAAGATGATGGATTTGGTTTTGTGTCAGTACAGATGGTGAAAGTGCCACCAGGGAGAGATTTGCATTGACATATAATTAAGTTTGGGAACCTTGAGGCACATAAGCTTTGTCAATTCTCAATTAGTCTTCTTTTTTTTCCAGGCTTCGAGCTGCAATCCATAGCCAATTAGCTGGAAAACCTAGAACTGGCACAAGTTGAATGATAGACCTGCACTACATAATACTAGTCCTGTTATTGTCAAGTTGTCCCTGCATCTAACGAATTGCTTAATTAAGGAGGGATCTTTGTGGGACTTCCATTCCAGTAAATGCTGGCACCATCACAAAAGTGCCCTGCTTGGCTCTGCCTGCATTTCCTGATAGTTTTGTTTTTCTGGTATTTGGCTGAATGAGATATGTTGAAACATTGCAATGTAGATATGTATGTATATATACACTGAGTGTTTTTCTCCTTCTCCTTCTCCTTCTCCTTCTCCTTCTCCTTCTCCTTCTCCTTCTCCTTCTCCTTCTTCTCCTTCTCCTTCTCCTTCTCCTTCTCCTTCTCCTTCTCCTTCTCCTTCTCCTTCTCCTTCTCCTTCTTCTCCTTCTCCTTCTCCTTCTCCTTCTTCTCCTTCTCCTTCTCCTTCTCCTTCTCCTTCTCCTTCTCCTTCTCCTTCTCCTTCTCCTTCTCCTTCTCCTTCTCCTTCTCCTTCTCCTTCTCCTTCTCCTTCTCCTTCTCCTTCTCCTTCTCCTTCTCCTTCTCCTTCTCCTTCTCCTTCTCCTTCTCCTTCTCTTGACTGCTCCCATTAGGGGTCGCCACAGTGGATCATCTGTCTCCATTTCACTCTGTCCTCCATATCTTCCATTGTCACACCAACCACCTGCATGTCCGCCCTCACCACGTCCATGAACCTCCTCTTTGGCCTTCCTCTTCTCCACCTACCCGGTGGCTCCATCCTCAGCATCCTTCTCCCGATATACTCCGTTTCCCTCCTGTGCACATGTCCAAACCATCTCAATCTCGCCTCTCTCACTTTGTCTCCAAACCGTCCTACCTGTGCGATCCCTCTAATATACTCATTTCTAATCCTGTCCATCCTCGTCGCTCCCAACGAGAATCGCAGCATCTTTAACTCTGCCACCTCCAGCTCCGCTTCCTGTCTTTTTGTCAGCGTCACCACCTCCAAACCATACAACATAGCTGGTCTCACTACCGTCTTGTATACTTCCCTTTCACTCTTGCAGCTACCCTTCTATCACAAATCACTCCTGAAACTCTTCTCCACCCACTCCATCCTGCCTGCACTCTCTTCTTCACTTCTCTCCCACACTCTCCGTTACTTTGTACAGTTGATCCCAAGTGTTTAAACCAATCCACCTTCACCACCTCAACTTCTTGCAACCACCCCATTCCACCACCCTCCCTCTCATTTACGCACATGTACTCCGTCTTACTCCTACTGGCTTTCATTCCCCTTCTCTCCACTGCGTACCTCCACCTCTCAAGGCTTGCCTCAGCCTGCTCCCTGCTCTCACTACAGATCACGATGTCATCCACGAACATCATAGTCCATGGAGACTCCAGTCTGATCTCGTCCGTCAACCTGTCCATCACCATTGCAAACAGGAAAGGGCTCAGAGCCGATCCTTGATGCAATCCCACCTCTACCTTAAACTGGTCCGTCATTCCTACCGCACACCTCACCGCTGTCACACTGTCCTCATACATATCCTGCATACCCTCACATACTTCTCTACCACTCCTGACTTCCTCATACAACACCACAACTCCTCTCTTGGCACCCTGTCATAAGCTTTCTCTCAATCCACAAACACACAATGTAACTCCTTCTGGCCTTCCCTATATTTCTCCATCAACACTCTCAAAGCAAATATCGCATCTGTAGTGGTCTTTCCTGACATAACACCATATTGCTGCTCACAAATCATCACCTCTCCTCTCAACGTAGCTTCCACAACTCTTTCCCACAACTTTTTGATGTGGCTTAACAACTTTATACCTCTGTAATTACCACAGCTCTGCACATCACCCTTATTCTTGAAAATCGGAACCAGTACACTTGATCTCCACTCCTCGGGCATCCTCTCACTTTCCAAGATTGTATTAAACAATCTGGTTAAAAACTCCACTGCTATCTCTCCTAAACATTTCCATGCCTCCACTGGTATATCATCTGGGCCAACCGCCTTTCCACTCTTCATCCTCTTCATAGCTGTCCTCACTTCATCCTGACTAATCCACCGCACTTCCTGATTCTCTTTCTCTCTTTCTCTCTTTTTCTCTCTTTCTCTCTTTCTCTCTTTCTCTCTTTCTCTCTTTCTCTCTTTCTCTCTTTCTCTCTTTCTCTCTTTCTCTCTTTCTCTCTTTCTCTCTTTCTCTCTTTCTCTCTTTCTCTCTTTCTCTCTTTCTCTCTTTCTCTCTTTCTCTCTTTCTCTCTTTCTCTCTTTCTCTCTTTCTCTCTTTCTCTCTTTCTCTCTTTCTCTCTTTCTCTCTTTCTCTCTTCATTCATCAGCTTCTCAACACACTCTCCTCTCTTGTCAGCACATTTCCATCTGCATCCTTTATCACCCGAACCTGCAGCACATCCTTCCCAGCTCGGTCCCTCTGTCTGGCCAATCGGTACAAATCCTTTTCCCCTTCCTTTGCATCCAACTTCTCATACAGCTCGCCATATGCCTTTTCCTTAGCCTTCGCCCACCTCTCTCTTCACCTTGCGCCGCCACTCCTTCTACTCCTGTCTGCTTTCTTCATCTCTCTGGTTATCCCAATTCTTTTTCGCCAACCTCTTCTTCCTTATACTTTCCTGTACTTCCTCGTTCCACCACCAAGTCTCCTTGTCTTCCTTCCTCTGTCCAGATGTCACACCAAGTACCTTCCTAGCTATCTCCCTCACCACTTCTGCAGTAGTTGCCCAGTCATCCCACACCTCTTTACCACCATCCAACACCTGTCTCACCTCCTCCCTGAATTTCATGCAACAGTCTTCCTCCTTCAGCTTCCACCATCTGGTCCTTGGTTCAGCCCTCTCTCTTCCTCAACCTCACCACCAAAATCATCCTACAAACCAACATCCGATGCTGTCTAGTTATTCTACCCTGCCACCACCTTACAGTCTCGAATCTCTTTCAGGTTGCATCTCCTGCTTAAGACGTAGTCCACCTGTGTGCACCTTCCTCTACTTTTGTACGTCACCCTGTGCTCCTCCTCCTTCTTAAAATACGTATTTACCACCACCATTTCCATTCTTTTTGCAAAATCCACCACCATCTGCCCTTCCACATTCCTCTCGTTGACACTGTACCTACCCATCACCTCCTCATCATCTATATTCCCTTCCCCAACATGCCCGTTGAAATCTTCTCCAATCACCACTCTTTCTTCCTTGGATACACTCTCCACCACTTCATCTAACTCACTCCAGAAATCTTATTTCTCCTCCATCTCACACCTCACTTGCGTGGGAATATTCACCGATGACATTCATAATCACCCCTTCAATTTCCAACTTCACACTCATCACTCGGTCAGACACTTTGCTCACCTCCAATACCCTCTTAACATAATCCTCCTTCAGGATTACCCCTACACCATTTCTCCTCCCATCCACAACATGGTAGAACAGTTTGAAACCACCCTCGATGCTCTTAGCCTTACACCTCATCCACTTGGTCTCTTGTACACACAGTATGTCTGCCTTTCTCTTCTCCATCATATCAGCCAACTCTTGCCCTTTGCCAGTCATAGTACCAACATTCAAAGTTCCAACTCTCACCTCCACACTTCTACCCTTCCTCCTCTCCCACTGCCTATGGACACGCCTTCCCCCTCTCCTTCTCCTTGTTCACCTAGCAGTAACACATTTTCCACCGGTACCCTGCTGGCCAACAGTACCAGTGGCGGTCATTGGTAACCCGGGCCTCGACCGATCCGGTATGGAAATCCATACCTGAGAAAAACACTGAGTATGAAAAATCCATACCAGTATGGAAAAACACTGAGTGTTTCTCTGATTGTTCACAAACAGGAAAAGGAGTTGAGGTGGATTCTTGAGGAAGAAGTACACAACATACTTGAGAACCTCTACAGTACTCTGAAGGTAATGCATGAATATGCCCATTAGTGTTTTTAATGTACTTAGGGTAAGGTGAGATAAATCCCGACATGCTGCGTAATGCAATTTTGTGATGAATATTTTGTTTGCCTTGGGGCCCAATTGATATAACCAGTGTTGTTGAGATTTGCTTGGAGGTAAGCACACCCACCTTTGAAGGGTTCAGATTTTGGCTGAGCTACAAACTGTCTCAATGGTTTGTGCTTACAGGGTGAGGGAGGCATCAATATATATGTGGCACCCTTGAGAAGGACTTTAAGCTGAAGCTGCCTGTCGTGTTCATTGGTGGACGTTAGATCCAGTGGTATCTTTGCGAAGAGTATGTGATTTATCACCAGCACCATGAACAAATTCCAAATTACAACCACATTCAGTTGAGCTTCAGTCCTGGCCAACTGGTTTGTGAATGATTTGGGCCATAAACATTCCACAGCGGACACTTCAAGCGGTGGGAGTAATTGGCTTAGTAGTAGTAGTCGTAGTTGACGTGTGCAGTATGTATTGTTAAATTGGAGGGGGTGTGAACTTGCTAGAATGTCAAGTTAGCGTGGTTCATGTTCATGTATGTTAGACCATTTTCTGTAACCTGGGACCCGTTAAAATTAAGTTGTCCTGGTTTTTTGTATGCCATGAGAGGTGGTATAGTTGATGTAGGGAAGTGTAGTTTGTGTCTGTCCTCTGTATAACTATAGTTGATGTAGAGCCAAGGTAGAGAAGTGTAGTTTGTTTCTGTCCTCTGTATAACCATAGTTGATGTAGAGCAAAGGTAAGAATTATAGTTCGTACATGTCCTCTGTCTAACCACACAAGGTGAAGGGAAGAGTCGATTTGAATGTGTCGGCAGATTGTTTTTGGGCCAATAAACCCCTTTGGTAAGTCGTGTTCTGAGTGCAAGGAGTCTGGCATGACACCTGCCATCAGCAGAGACCTGGAGGGCTCAATCAATCAAACCTCTGACTCTCAGCCAGCAGAGACATGAATATCACTGCCAAGGTAAGTGAATCTCTCCACGACCTCGACATCCTCACCACAAAGAGGCACAGACAGAACAGCAGCATCCAAGATGTCAATGAAAGCCTGGATCTTAGTTTTGACCCAGGAAACCCGTAATCCCAGTGGATCCGACTCCTCATTCAGCACCTCGAGGGCCCCCAAAAGGATATCTGAAGTCTCCGCAAAGATGACTATCATCTGCAAAATCAAGGTCAGAGATCTTGACATTCCCAAACGATGCAACGCAGCTTGATCTCTCCGACATCCTCCCTAGAATCCAGTCAATACAAGTGCTGAAAAGTGTGGGGGCCAGTACACACCCCTGACGAACTCCAGTCACAACTGGAAATAAGTCAGAGATGGTACCACCACATCTCGCAGCACTCAGTACCAGAGTAGAGTTCAGACATCAGATCGATTAGTTTTGGTGGCACCCCACGAAGACCTCGAATCCTACAGAGGGCATCCCAATTCACTGAATAGAACGCTTTACAGAGATCAACATAGGCTGCAAGTAACCCCTGCCGAAACTTTCGTCTGCGTTCGGTGAGAACCCGAAGAGCAAGGATACGGTCAATCGTTGACCTCTTTGGTGTAAAGCCTGACTGCTCTGGACGCTGGTGCTCAAGCAGATAGTGGCGAACCCTATCGAGAATTATCCGAGCAAAGACCTTGCCTGGCACTGAGAGCAGCGTCACCCCTCGGTAGTTGTTGCAGTCTTGGCGATCACCCTTCCCTTTCCAGACAGGGACAACAAAGCCCCTTTTCCAGTCAGTTGGGATGATGCCTGTGTTCCAGGCAGAGCACAGAACTGCATGCAACGACACGAGTGCAGCATTTCCACCAGCCGGAGAAGTTCAGCATGGATGGCACAGATCACTGGAGCTTTACCCTATTTCAACCAGTTCACCGCAGCCCGTGTTTCCACAAGCGAAGGTGGACCACAGTTGATTGGAGGGTCAGCAACAGGGATTGTAACACCCCTGACGTCCAACTTGACAGCTGGGGGATCAGCCTGGTACAACCGCTCAAAGTAACCGGCCCAGCGGGCCTTCACTTCAGACTCCTCTGTCAAGAACCTACCACCCTCTGCTATACCTGCCGTACTCCGAGGGATGGGCTTGGATGAATGCAATGTGATAATTGATGAACCAACCTCCTAATAAGAAGTAACCCAACTGCAGCCGGACGTCCGCAGACACAGTTGGGCACTAGATATGGATGGCCGTTGGCTCACAAGGAGTTCCTCCGCCCTTTGACAGGTTTTGTTTTTAATTCTGCTGGGTGTCCATATCCAAACACCCTCCTCACCAAAAAACCTGGTGGGGGAGACGGTTTAGTCGCCGACAACTCGACCATGGAACAGGTTAGTACAGGTTTACATGATACTTGTAGCAGGTCACAGATCTAATCTGGCCTGACCTGACCCCCCTTCCCAACCCCCCAATCCCCCATTCTGTATGAGTGGATTGAGTGTGAATGGAATCTTAGATTTCAGGTGACCAAATTAAGTGTATTTCTTTGTTTTTATTTAATCTGTTTCAGTCCACCTTTTGTCGTGTGTGCGTGCGTGCGTGCATGCGTGCGTGCGTGCGTGCGTGCGCGCGTTTTGTATAACCTTTTGTTATTTTTGAAGAAAACTCACGAGCGTGATTCCCACCTCCACTCGTGCATTCAAACAGTTTCCCTTAATTGTGACCTTGCAATGTAAAGTTTGTAAATTAAATCTTTTATCAACTATTTTAATATAGATGTTATCAGAAACTGATTGTTGTTTCAACTTTTGTTCTCCTTCAGCCTCTCTTCCTCTTATATCCCCTCCCCTCACCACACTCCCTAATCATCCTTCATGGTGCCTCTTGTGCTTCAGGAAGTCTGCAGGTTCTTCCCCATGTCAGATGTCAAGGAAGAGTGTCATGTAAAACAGGAGAATTTCAAACTCAGCGCAACAACGTAAGGGTAAATAAGCAATGGAGACAAAGGGATTTGGCAGTTGCTGCACTAAAACTGAGTGTGTACTGCATCATTGGTGTGCATGATTATCCATTCTTTGCAATATATATATATATATATATATATATATATATATATATATATATATATATATATATATATATATATATATATATATATATATATATATATATATATATATATACAGTATATGTTTGTATGTATTTGTATATATTTGTTTAGGTATGTTCAAACTCCGTACCACCTTAAACTCTCGTGGTTCATGAATAAAGAACCCTCGACTATAACACACAATATTTGTTTGATTTATCATGGGCTTTATAACCTCACGAGTGGAGTGTGCTTGCACATTGACAGCAACAACGAACTGTTTCCCCATTCTCGGGTCGCTAACCTGCAGCGAGCACAACAAGGCTGCAATTATTTTCAGATATTTTCATTTACGGATGCTTTCCGACGATTCTGTGATTTATTTATTTATTTATTTATTTATTTTTAACTTGCAAAATCCAACATTTTTCAACTATATTGGTCAATCGATTTTGTTATTCTGTTTCTGTCTGTCTTTGAATCGCCTCCAGGTCACTATTCTAAACCGATCGTAATGAAACTTTACCTTGTTATAGAGGTAGTCTCAACTGAGAAGCTTATTGATTTTCAGGTCAAAGGTCATCTTGAGGTCGCATTTCTAAAATCATCATTTTTCATCCAATTGACTTGAAAGTTGAACACAATTTGCATATTGCATCACTGAATTGGAAAACCAACTATTTGTGGTCAAAAGGTCAGAGGTGAACTTGAGGTCAAACTTCTAAAATTGTCAGTTTTCATCTGATTGACCTGAGCTTTGATTATGATTGTCAATTTTAATCTTGATAAAATGGACAATTTGATGTATCCATGGAAACCTTTGGAGAGGGGGGATGGATTTTGCAAGTATCATGCTCTGCACTGCACGACGTCCTTTTCTTGTCCCCCCCCCCCCCGGTGTATGGGCTTTGTCCGTCGGCATGCAACATTTCAGCTTTCTACGTCACCCGGAAGGTACCGCACATTTATATCAGTCAGTCAGTCAGTGAGTATTCAGAATGAGCTTTATATCTTCAATATATGTACCATTTGAATTTGAGTACAGTACATGCATAAAGTATTGACAATTACAATGTGAGTACAGTATATGCCTGTTGTTGGCTTAATGGTTATGGTGGTGGGCTTGGGATCCTAGGATCCTGAGTTCAAATCCCGCTCAGCTGTTGAATTAATATCAGGTGGGGTTGACTCTGCCCGTCATCCTTCCAAGGTTGGCAAAATGAGTGTCAGCCTGCTGGTATCCTGTGTGGGAGTGGTGACCCATCCAGGATTGTGCCCAATAGCTAAAGAGACTGCTTTGGCAGCACCAACGCTCTACACAGAGTGTGGTCCCAATGGAGGAGTACAGTATCTGGATAAAGTACAATCATGAACCGTGCGTGCTTCCCCATTGTCTCGGGTCGCTCACCTCACCTGCATTTATTATTTTTCATTTATTTATATTTTCATTTGCGGATGCTTTCCAACGGTTCTGTGATTTTGTTGTTGTTTTTTTTAACCCCGGTGTACCAGCTTCAATGTCCGTCGGCACGCAAAATTTCAGCTTTCAACTTCACCCGGAAGGTACCAAACATTAATATCAGTCAGTCAGTGGTTAGAAAGAACTTTATATATTATATAAACTATAAAGTAATGACCAAAGTACTGGTTGCAGTGTTGGTGATTTAGACCATTCATGAGTATAGTTGTAATGGCTCTGACCTGATTTTTGCCCTTGGTTGGGCATCATCAGAATCATTGGTAAACCTGAGTCCCATATGCCAAAGGTCTACCCCAATGCCCAGTTAGAAATGGAGACAAAGTCCTTCCTGAGTTTATAAAGTCAATGCTGATTTTGTCTCACTATTTTGTCTTTCATTTGATCATGGATGACAGTTGTAACCAGGCATATCCCTGCAGATTTGTTGAAGGCTCATCCTAACAGTGCGTCAACAAGGGTGAAACCTGAAGGTCATTTGGCTTGGGATAACTGTTTGGTCACTGTACTTGTGCTGATGCTTTGTGGAATTGATCTTCACCTGTTAAAGCTGCCCCACGTAGTGTACAGCCCTGTGGCTACTCTGTAGTCTGACATGCTGGCCGGGGCTTGTTCAAAACTGACATGGTTGCGTTTGTATCCATAACCGAGTGATTTTTGGTCTGCTGTTGTGTTGTGCTGTGGTTTCCTCAGCTCACAAATTATGCATGTTTACATGCTGCCGAAACCAGTTTGTGTGCTTGCTGGAGAATAATTTTTCCCTTGTCCTCCCACAAGCATCCCCACCCACCCACCCACGCGATTTCTACCTTTGCTTAATTTTTATTTCGCTATGGTCTACTATGCCTTTGGTAATTGGCCGTAAGCATGTTGTTTGTTATCAAAGTAAAATATTGAGCATCTAGGACCATGAACCAGTAAAATTTTAAGTTGAGCAATTATGCTGTGCTTGCACAAACAAAATTTTCTTTACCAGGTCCGATGCTGTTAAAGGTGTACTGACTCTGCAAGGTGACACCTTGTGCCAAGTGGTGAGTGGGTAGCATACCGATGCATAAAATTTGGTCATTGATGTTTTCTCTCACGACTGCAAAATGGCCATTGTTCATTTCCTGTTTTCAAAGCAAGATGAAATTTATTCTACTAGTCTATTTTGTAAGTTTGGTTGATATATATATATATATATATATATATATATATATATGTTATTTTTTTCAATCCAATTCAAGCTTTCCTCAAGTTGTTTGTTTATCTGCTTCCTATAATATAGGACCTTCACATGAAGTTGTCGAAGCAGAGCCAGCCTCTTCACACATTCTTTCGAGAAGATAAGAGGTGGAAAATGCAACAGGTTTGAGCACAAATTCACCATTACGGAATTCCTTGCATTTGTGTTGTTGCTTGGAGATTTGAGGAAGTCTTGAACCAGAATCTGGTGACTTAATCAAGACAAATGGTTAGCTTTGTGAACAAATAATTTTCACAAAGTTTGGGATTTGATTTCAAGGCATAAGAGCATTGATGTGACATGGCAGGTTTCCACACAAAGAATACTGAGGCGAGCAAGTGTGCTGTATGCTGGATTTAACAATGATGCTTAGTCTTTAAAAGAATACTTAGGTAAATGCTGTATGCTGGGAAATAGTCATCATCACACCATTTGAAAGCCTTTATCCCTGAGCAGGGGTCAGCTTTTTGCGGGCTCCAATCATGGTACCCTTTCTTGTGGCAAATGTTTTTTTTTTTATGGCCGGATGCCCTTCCTGACGCCAACCCTTTAGTCGCCTTCGACCTTGCAGGGATAATTACCAGCATGCTGGTCCTCATTTCGCCGACCTTCAGAAGGATGACAGGCTGAGTCAACCTCCCGAATGCTGACTCAGCAGCCAGTGGGGCTCGAACCCAGGACCCCAAGGATCCCAAGCCACCACCTTCACCACTAAGCCGCATCAGGCTCATATGCTGGGAAATACAGTATAGCAGCTCATTGTTGATTGTATTTTTTAAAATTGCACCCGTGTCCGAAGGAAGCGATTCAGCTTGACATTTTTAATATGAAATATGCAAAGCCTAGAAACAAGCGAAACTCTTTTGAACCCTTTGGAATTATCCTTCAGAACCCTTTAAAATTAAACACGGTGTGTTAGGTTATTCTTCTTCATTATGGATGGAAGGAAGGACATGGCCAAATATTGAAGCGACTTCACCGCTTAAAAAAAAAAAAATATATATATATATATATATATATATATATATATATATATATATCAATAAGCTGTTGAAAAGATTGAAAGCAAAGGGGTAAAATAAATACTCAACAAGCAATGTTTCAAGTAGTTATTGTTTAATGCTAATTGTAGACTTCCCTACTCACGACCATGCTATGAACATCTCATTTGCTCACGTATGTTGTCTGATTTTCATCAATTTTTAATTTAGGATGGTGAAATACTCCTTAAATTGCCAATGGCAATCTGAGTTTCCCTCACACACCATGCCCTATTGGCTCAACACCCCCCCCCCCACCCCACCTCATTCCCATGAGTGGGCAAGCTGATTTAACAAATCCTAAGCATTTAAAATGCAGAGCCTCCTTGAGATCGACGTATTATAGTAGATCTGTGAATGAATGAGCGATATGAAAGTAGCTCTGTGTGCAGACTTGCACTCACTGGCCATCGATGTATTGCTGTTATGTTGTTCAGCCAGCTTAATGAGAGTTTGTGATTATTCAATCTTTTCTTTATTTTTTCCTCCAGGTTCCAACACTTCAGCTATAAAATCCACATTGTTTGTCATTTAGGGTATATTTTTGTCAAAAAAACAAACCCACACCCTCGTACATGATCCCCAAAAGCCCACTCACGCACAAGGTATGGAATGAAATCTCAGATTGACATTGGCAATTTAAGGAATATTGGATCATCGTAAATTCAAAATTGATGCAAGTCTTGGACAACGTATGTGCGCAAAACAGTTGTTCACAGCGTGGTTGCCACGGGGAGACAGCAAATCTACAATTAACATTAAATAATAACGACTTGAAACATTGTTGTTGAGTATTTGTTTTTGGTTTTTTTGCTTGCAACCTTTTCGACAGCTGCTTATATATATATATATATTGTTAACCTTCTGTAAAACCGGCACTCCGAGGCAATGGCACCCATCATGTAACAATCTTAAGACAGTTATCTCATTCGTATTTGTGTAGTTGGCCCTTTCCATATGTCTAGTGGGTAAATGGGGAAAGATGCGTTGCGTAGGGGCTTTCAGTTGGGTCTTCAATCCTAAATTATTTCATTTATTTCATCTCTACTTCCCTTAATCTAATACACAAACCATGCAAGTATGCATGCAGAATAGTTAACGATACCAGGAATGTGAGAAGACACCGGAAGCTCATTTGCAAATGCGCGTGCCATTTTCTGTTCAAACTGCACGCCAGAACTCAACTGATGCCGGAACCAGAACCTCACCTCAGACCCTTATTATGCTCACCACAACGCTACAATGCTCACCATAACCACTCCAAATGCCTTCTAAAAATCCCCACAACAACCTACGTCCAATGCCTTCACAAATGCCACAACTACGATCAACTACTCCAATCTCTTTGCCACAATGCTTCCCTCACCTCCCTATAACCACTGCAACCGCCATCAACCCCTTTGACGCTCACCATGGTCTCTGAGGGTGACTAATGAATGAGGACAATAACAATTGGG
Organism: Eptatretus burgeri; assembly: GCF_056783735.1. Classification (NCBI taxonomy): domain Eukaryota; kingdom Metazoa; phylum Chordata; class Myxini; order Myxiniformes; family Myxinidae; genus Eptatretus; species Eptatretus burgeri. Next base: position 27,317,883 of record NC_140976.1, on the reverse strand, counting down.
GTGTTTTGGCGTGTAACTCGAAATGCAGGCGTGCGCTGGGGTTCATTTAAGGACGTGCTGATAGCTCTGTGGTTTCCTCAAATAACCACGTTCAAATGGAGTCCAGCGCACGTTTGGGGCCAGAGAGTGCTCCCGAAGACCCTCACCTGATATTAATTATGGAGCTCTGTCGTGTTGCCAAGCTCAAGAGCAACTTGAAGCCATTTTCGATTCTGAAGCCTTGCAGGGTGTGGCTACAGTGCAGGGCGACATTGGCAATGCGCCAATGGGGGAGCTCTGGAGCCCCTACAGGATCATTTGAAATGGGTATTTGGCTCCTCCCTCGCTAAGGCTACATAAAAACAACACAAGGTGGCAGAGGGAGCAATTCAGCTTGATCTCTCTTCTTTGTCCCGGCTCCGTGAGGCGGTCTTACAATATCTCTCTGTTCAGTGTCCAAGCGGAATCTCGTCACTTTCTAGCGCAACCAAGGAGCAAGCTATTGCCAGTATGGGTTGGGATCAAACCTGGGTCATCGACGCTCAGTTTCGGCTGCATTCAGCAGCCAATATTCACATTTACAGACCTTTCACACATCTCCGTTAAGTCTTTCTCTCGCGCATATTTTCTCCCATCTATGTATCATCCACTGAGGATGCACAATAATTTGCACCTCACACCTTCTTATACAATGCCACACAACACGCTGCACTGCATTTGCACCTCCCACTCCCACACCATAGACATCCCCAGTTTTCCTCCCTTCTCCCTATTCATAACCGATTGGATTGTGCCGATCCGTTGACTGCGTCAGTTACCACGAGGTCGCTACACCTCAACTGCCTCTCCTCTTTCTGGGCTAACTCTAATGTGTGTGTGTGTGTGTGTGTGTGTGTGTGTGTGTGTGTGTGTGTGTGTGTGTGTGTGTGTGTGTGTGTGTGTGTGTGTGTGTGTGTGTGTGTGTGTGTGTGTGTGTGTGTGTGTGTGTGTGTGTGTGTGTGTGTGTGTGTGTGTGTGTGTGTGTGTGTCATGGCATAAGCTAAGGCTGTACAAGTTTATCGGGGTAAAGTTTATTCTTTTGTGAATATCTGTATTTTTTTTTTTGTCGCACCCACAAATTCCTTGCTTTCTCCTGCTGTACATCTTTGCGACTAAGCCCATTATTGTGCCGCATAATTTTCCTCGCCTTGTAATATATTTGCTTTCTTATAAATGCACCCAGCTCGTTTTCATCTTTTCCTCTCTTGGTCCAGCATGGCCCGCACATGAGTCTAGCCAGGAAGTTATTCCCCAAAAATCTGCTTATTAGCTGGTGCATACTTGGCAGCATCGCTCGGCTGCTCCTGATCCAGTAAGTAACGCAAGTCCGCATCAAGGGTGCGATTCCCCTATAAGCCGCCTGCCTGCATGTGCCCAGTTAAACGGTCTGCAGATGTAGGACATTGGGTCACGTGGTTAAATTATTGGCATTCGCGGTCGATTTAGTGACCTGCCGCGACGCAAACTTATTCGTGTGCGACTGCTTATATTCCCGGCGAGTCTGGGGAGAAACCAGCGATATCCCCTCCCTGGTGTCTCAACATATATATATATATATATATATATATATATATATATATATATATATATATATATATATATATATATATATATACATACAGTATATCTTTTTTAACGAAGAAGGCGTTTCTAACCAAAAGTAAAACACTAGATCGACTCCGCTAATTTGATTAAAAAAGCGAGAGCAGACCCGGTCTCAGGGCAACGTTTTGCCGGCTTCATCAGGCACAATGGATTATCTCCTTCATCTTTTTCTTCTATAAAGCACCTTCTTCTTTAATAATATGCAGTCCCAACCACCCCAATCATATATATGAGTGTATGTATACATATATACATATATACATACATACTTGCATTGCATTACATTACATTACATTCATATAATTTACCTTTTGCTTGCAATCATTTTATTTCACAGTATACAGCAGATCGGTGTTGTCTTGCTGACGGCAGTAGGACTAAAATTAGATGAGGATCACTTGGGAAATTCATGAAAACTGAATGATTTTTTTTTTGATTATATGCAAACAAAGCAAAAAAAGATTAAAAATCATTTTTTAAAGAAACTATACAAGATGTGTAACAGGTTTGTAAATGAATGAAAAACCTGCTTTGTATGTGGTCCTTATTCGTGAGTACTGAGGGGAAAGTGGGATAGTTTCCCTTGTGCCTTATTCATTCCAGATTCAAGATGCAGGCAATCATTTGCACCTTGCTCTGCAGCTGGTATCTAGTCGTGACAAAAAGTACATTTTTCACACTGGAGCGGAGGTCAACAAGGTATGAACTCTGCTTTGGCTCAAAGGTCCTATGTACGAGGGGCAGTGAATAAGTAACCTTAAAATGGTGATATAAATTCGAGAATGTAATGTGTGTAGTTGTAGACGACATGTTATATTTATGGGTAAGAGTCATGTTTTTGCCTGTTTTAGATCTGGCAACATGAAGCATATGATGTTAGTAAAGCAGTTCTAAGATAGCGGCTCCCTTAGAAGCATGCGCCAGGGAGGAGCAACGTTCTGTCATCTGTTCCTTGGGGAGTGAGGGTGTGAATCGCAGTGAAATCTATCACAGAATGAAGATGCAATATGGTGGCGCATCTTTATCGCTGCAGCAGGTCTATGACTGGGACAGGAAGTTTAAAAGTGGAGTGTCCAGTGTGGCAGACGTTGCTCGCTTGGGCCGTCCTCAGACAGCCGACGCACCAGAAATGGTTGCGATAATTGAGTGCGTGCTAAGGGAAAACCGTCGCATTATGCTGGATGAAGTTGTCTCCGAATTGAACATTAGCGGTGGTTCAGCATACCATATTCACGACGTGCTGGGGTTCCGTAACGTGTCTGCAAGGTGGGTTCCGAGACAACTCACACCTGAACTGAAAGCACGGCGAGTGGACACATGTGAAGAACTTCTGCAACGTTACGGAACAGAAGGCGACGCTTCCTTACAGCGCATAGTGACTGGGGATGAAAGCTGGGTCCATTACTTTCAGCCAGAAACGAAGAGGGCAAGCAAAGAGTGGCACCATTCATCTTCACCGAAGGCCAAATAATTCTGCATACAGCCGTCCGCTAGAAAAGTAATGCTGATGCTCTTCTGGGATAGCCAAGGCCCACTTGTAGAGCATTACATGCCCAGATGGATCATACAGTGACCTCCTTAAAAGTCATCTGAAACAGCAATCAGATCAAAACATCATGGACTACTCACTACCAGTGTTTTGCTGCAGCATGACCATGCTCTGCCCCATACTGCTCACACAACAGCTGCGACAATGGAGGACATGCATTTTGAGTGTCTTCCTCATCCACCCTAAAATCGCCCCTTCGGATTATCACATCTTTGGGCCACTTAGAGGCGCTTGGTGGAACCACTTTCCAATCCGACGAAAAGGTCCAAGAGGTGGTGCATGAATGCCTACACAAGCAGCTAAAAGATTTTTTTTCTAGAGGAATCCAGGCCTTAGAAAAGCACTGGAAAAATGCATTGAATGCAATGAAGATTATGTTGAAAAATAACACAGTTGTTACACAGTTACATGCAATTAACAATTTGTGAAAAATATTTTAATGTTACTTATTGACTGGTCCTCGTAATACTTTTGATTACATTCGGATCCTGTGTATTGGTGGTACATGAAATGTGACCTGCTTCTATAATCAGCCCTGTAAGTGTATTCGCGGTTTTTCGCAGTCTCATTCGCAGTTGTTTTTTTTTCTTCCTGACCTGCTTCTACATTCGTGGCCCTGTGCTTCACATTTTCGCAGGAATATTCGAGTTTTTCACATGATATTTGATTTTTCCTGATGAATCGCGAACCGCCGGGCACCTATCCCCATTTTTCCCATTGAAACCATACCCCCACATTTGCAACATTTTCCAGGAACGTATCCCTTGCGAATGTTGGGGTCCTACTGTACAGTATTCTGAAATAAGGACCTCCCAAAGTTTTTCATTTTGGACATTGGTTCTTTTCCACTCGTGATCATTGGTTGTCAATTTGGAAATTATTGCAATTTGATTTTATCCCCAGCTCATGGAGTCAGTGCTGCAGCAGCTGAATCGAGCACGAAATCGCCTTACCATCCCAGCTGCTATGACTCTGCCAGACTTGGTCAACACCAACGGCGCGGTCAGTTTTCAAAGCACGCCGTCTTTCAAAGCGGTGATATTTAAAATAATTATTGCTTTTCTAGCCTCTCTGATCAGTCATTTAATAAATGAATAAGTATTCTTTGTCCAGGTGCTTATTTGATATTATAATGTTAATTTTGCCATTTCTGGACCACAGTTTGTATTTCCAATCTCTCAGCATTCTGTTCATGGAAGAGCCTTTGCATGCATCACATACAAGAGAAAGACGACGGGAAGCCACAGTTTGTTTTTTTCCCCTCTCTTCATGAATGAGGCTTATGGAAGAGCAAGGTCAAATTGGCAGTGGGGTCTTTGGGAAACAATTGGGCACAATGAGTAAGGGAATAACAAACAGGAAAGGATGAGGGACAGAGTGAGAGAGAAGGGGAGAAAACATTGAAACTACCAATGAGACGGTTGAGTTGGGTATGGTTAATGGGAGTAATAAAGATCGTGGGTGACGATGGAGGATGACGTGAGGTGGCGGTGCACTTCCTGCTTGAGGCTCTGGAGAGAAGAGTGAAAGAATGGCCTCTCCAAGGCAGTTCTATAGATGGGAGAAGAGAGGAATAAATGAGTTGAGGTGTGCATTCAGCCCCAATTTTGTTAGTTTAACCAGAAGAGGTATTGACAATGGACATATCATCACAATACCAGTGACCTGCCATGAAATGGGTCTGAAGCTGGACAGAGCTTGTTTTTAGTAGAGACTAAAATATGTCGTCGGAAAAATTATATTTTCAAGTGGTCCAGTGAAACTTGTCGACTTTATTGGCATTACTTTTTAGCTTGATTAATCGGGAGTAATGGCAAACGGTTGTGCTGATAAGCACCCCTGGACACAGGCATGTTTCGCTCCAAATTTGCAGGTTATTCATCCACATATAATGAGTCAGGAATGTTGTTGGGGTAGTTTAATGGTTAATCCATAGTGCCACAGGAAATGCCTGAACCAAATTTAACTTGTAGCAATGGATGTCATCACCATTCTTGAATAGCTACTGCCAATTTGCCAACAGTAGTCGAGTGTTGCAGAGCATGAGTGTCTCGTCCAAAGTGAGCCCCACTGCATGAATTGTTTTCCTCACAAATATATTTTGATGTTTTCTCCGCGAAGAGTATTTAGGTGGAATGAAAAAGTGCTGTGTTGTTGAGACTGAAGGACTATTTATTTGATACCGCCAAATCCATCCTGAATGAGGTCAGAAGTTGTTCCATGGACGGGAGACAGCTTGGTTTGATTGCCGATCAATTTGTTCATTCCTTGCCATCTGACAGTGAAAGTAGCATTGACAGAAGTGACACCGACAAAATGTTTCATCTCTTTTGTGTTAATAATGGAAATGCTCATATTGACATATGCTAACTGCGGGCTGACAGGATGGCTTAGAGGTACGCACACTAGGGTCCCCATATACTAAGTCTCCACAACTTGCAATTAGAAGTCATTTTGTTTACATCGAGCATGGTACACCGAACCTGTGCCCATTGTGCGTGAAGCATAATGTGTCCATTTTCTAATCAAACTGTCTTCCTCTGAGGGTACAGCCGTGCTGCTGATACACTGACTGCCCTATGCTGGTTCGGGCAGGAATTTGGAATTTGTTCATGTTGCCGGCATTAGCCATACACACCATGGGATCTTTAACGTCCACCAACGAATGCTGGCTGATGGGACACCTGTTTAACATCCATACGTGATGAATCACCCTACCTGTGAAACACCAGGATGATAATTCAAAGCTGGGTCAGGATTTAAACCCAGGCTAGACAGCCCAGGCTAGACCCAGGCTAGACAATGAAGATGACAAAAGGAAGATTATATAACTTGATACTTTTTTTTTGTTGTTCTTCCAACATGTTAGAATAAGCATACACTCAGACAGGATTGATTTCACCTTAAAACATGTCGCAGAAACCATGGAAATAATAAACGTAATGTATGCGTAAAGGTTCACTCTGATTGCCTAATGAGAGGTTTACAGAGTGAGTAAGTGAGTGGAAGAAGCACATCGGTAATGACAATGCAAAAATTTGAAAGAAGTGGAAGAGAGAAATGGAGGAACAATATCCATGCCAGATGCACACCCTATCAAGAGATTGGAGAATTAGAAAATGTATAAATGATGAGTGAAAAAAGAAAAAGAGCTTGAGAAGATTGATTGTGTGCTCTGCCTGAAGTGAAGGCAGGTCCTTGGATGCTTGGCAAGGATGATACTGGGTGGTTTGCCATTGCCTTCCCAGCAGTTAGTCAGGGCAGGAATTTGCAATTTGACCAGAATGCCAGCTATAACTTGCCTGTCTTGGCGAAGGACACTGTAGGATCTTTAACATCCACCAACTAAGCATGGTGGACGAGACACCTGGCTTCATGTCCATTTGGGGGTCGGTATAAACCTGAATGATGATCTAAACCTGCCTGTGAAACACCGGAATGGCAGTTTGTAGCTGTGTTGTGATTCAAACCCAGGCTAAATGGCGAAGACGAGTGTGCGTTCCTCCAGGCCATCCTGCCAGCCCCTTGAAAAGATATGGATAGGGAAAGTTTTTCTTTGCAATCAAACGAACAGGAAAGAAGACATTTAGAAACAACAAAGAAGGCTGCATTAAAGTGGAGATGAGCCAAAAGTGAAGGGGCTATTTTTTTCCAACTCTCATTTATTTTAACACAAGTACCGTATCACTGAAAACGTGCATTGCATGTAATCCTTCACATGTGCTGAAAATGTGCATTGCATGTAATCCTTAATTATTTTCAATTCCCATCAAATGTCTCATTAACCATGTCATGGACCATGACATGTTATTAACCAATATAAACTACAACACTTGGACAAATTGGAATAAATAAGTAAACTTACATCATACAGACACATGAGTGATGTGTTTACTTATAAGCAATTTTGCCAGGATGTTATTGATATGTCACAAATTATCGATAGATGTTTCGATAATGCTTTGTCTGTTTTACGAGTTATGCCCCATTACCGACTACACTATGATTACAGCACCACACACAAATCTACACACATGGGGATACAACTTACCTGGCACAGAAACGAGCCTGAAGTCGGTTTCCATCTCAGAAGACAAACTTTATTTTCCCCATTCTTTTTCTTTCTGGCATCTGCAGGGAATCGATACATTTTGAAACCCTTCGTTGATTGATTGGTGCACCCAAAGGCACAGCATCCTCCCATTTTGAAAGAATATAACCATATGATTCTCGAGGTATACAGCGTTGTCTGATGCACAAATAACGGAAGCGATGAATATTGGTAGTTCGCAGTGAATGGAAACAAAATGGCATACACGGACCACGTGACCAGAATTTACCGGACACGTCATGTCACAACTTTCCTATACAGGGACTCGATGTGCACTCATGGGTTTGGATTTGAGGGTAGTTGAGTAGCTGCTGAAACCCGAATCCAATCCATGTTCCTCCTGATGACTCAATCTTTCGTCTTTACTTCTTCAGGTTCCTTCTTGGTCTTCCATTTCATTATGTTTGTACCATATCCTGATGCTGTGTGGACTGTGCTTCCCTGCTAACAGACCTCTGGTAGCTTGTACATATTGCTGCGTTTGAGCCTGAGGAGTAACTGCTGAAATTTATCTTTCTTTCCGACATTTTTTGTTCTTTGTTCTTTCACATTTTTCTATTTTTTACATAATTCTCTTTATTCATTCTAATTCTTGCTTTTTCTTCTTTCATCTCTTTCACTCTCTATTCCTCTCTTTTGTTATCTATCTCTCTCAGGAGAAGTGAATTCTTGCTGAAAATTTTCTGTAAGGCTCACTTGGCTGCACCTGGATGGGTTTGAGGGTTGTGGATCAGGTCAGGTATGGGAGCATGTGCCAGAACAGCGCGTCGCTGCGTCCACTTTCCGCCGGTACTCCGGGGGCCTCCGTCTGGCCATCCCCCAGGCAGATGCCAGGCCCATCCCCATCTCCTTGAGATGATGGTCAACCTGCTGCAACCATGAGGCACGTGGTCGGCCCACTGGCCTCCTCCACTCATGAGACTCCCTCGCTGAGAGAATCTGGTGAGCAGGATCAGCGTCAGGAAAACGAGCCACATGTCCATACAGCCGCAGCTGACGCTCACGGACTATGCAGGTAACAAATCTCATCCGAGTCTCTCTCAGCAACCGCTCGTTGGACACAAAATCCGACCAGCGATAGCCAAGGATTCTCCGAAGAGACCTGGTACCAAAGGAATTAAGTCTCCGTCTCAGATCCTTGGTCAAAGTCCAAGTCTCGCACCCATAGAGCAAGACTGGAAGTACCAAGGACCTGAAGACTCGGACTTTCGTCCTCCCGCACAGGTACCGGCAGCGCCACACCCCATGATCCAGTGAATCCATGACTCCCCAGGCCCGACCCAGACGTCTATTGACCTCCGGCTCACAACCTGCGGAGACATGAATATCACTGCCAAGGTAAGTGAATCTATCCACGACCTCAACATCCTCACCACAAACAGACACAGACAGGACAGCAGCATCCAAGATGTCACCGAAAGCCTGGATCTTTGTTTTGACCCAAGAAATCCGTAATCCCAATGGCTCCGACTCCTCATTCAGCACCTCGAGGGCCCCCAAGAGGATGTCTAAAGTCTCCGCAAAGATGACTGCATCATCTGCAAAATCAAGGTCCGAGATCTTGACATTGCCAAACGATGCACCGCAACTTGATCTCTCCGACATCCTCCCAAAAATCCAGTCCATACAAGTGCTGAAAAGTGTGGGGGCAAGTACACATCCCTGACGAACTCCAGTAACAACTGGAAATAAGTCAGAGGCGGTACCACCACACTTCACAGCACTCTCAGTACCAGAGTAGAGTTCAGACATCAGATCGATCAGTTGTGGAGTAGCGGCTGAAACCCGAATCCTATCCAGGTTCCTCCTGATGACTCGATCTTTGCTTTTTACTTCTGTGGGTTCCTTCTTGGTCTTCTGTTTCATCACCTCTAAGCTCTCTAGCCTGGGTTTAAATCCTGACCCAGCTATAAACTGTCATCCTGATGTTTCACAGGTAGGGTGATTCATCAATGTTTGAGCCGTCCCACGTATGGACGTTAAAACAGGTGTCCCATCAGCCAGCATTCGTTGGTGGACGTTAAAGATCCCATGGTATGCATGGCTAATGCCGGCAACATGAACGAATTCCAAATTCCTGCCCCAACCAGCATAGCATGGTGCATCAGCAGCATGACTGCACCCTCAGCCGGTTATGCTGCCACGCAGCCTTCTGCTGCATACGAACGACGGAGACTAGCAACTGTGCGCGAAAGATAGTGTCAATGATGGAGAAAACTTTGGATCTTTTTTACATGTTATGTTCTCTTCTGAGAATTTATAAATGTTCGTTAAAAAATACAAATAACGTTTAAGATGAAATGGAGTGAAAATGTAATATCATTGATGATAAAGCAAGCAGTAAAAGTCAGTTTTACCAGTTAATTAAGATTAGTTTCTTACAGTACACACAAACCTGAGCAATCGGTTTCATCTGCAGTAATTCAAATATCGATTAGTAATATTCATTTGACGTGGTGACTTGTGGAGAAATTTCAAAGAACTCAGCCAAAAAGTCCACCCCAAATAGCCACTGTGCTCGACACACAATTAAACTAATTGGAAAATTGATATTTTTTTTTTTCACTGAAATTGTGGAGGACCTTCTTTAAATATGTCAACTTTTATTAAAACATCTGCCTTTCAAATAGCCCAAAGAAGTCTCAAATTGCAGTATAATACCAGTTCTCTTACAAGGAACTTCGAAGGAGGAGGCCATTAGGCTGATTGAAGACTGTGCTATTATTTCTGACTTATGGGTGTTTGTCTGTACTCTATCCTGTTTTTTTTAAATGCTGAGTGTCAAGCAAGGAAGCACCATGTACAATTTTTTAATTTTTTGGTGTGACTCAGCTGGAGCTTGAACCCCCAACCTACCAGACTCAGAGGGGACGCTCCAAGCATGACCCCACTGATGCTGGTTTATCTTTAACACTTGATTGTTCGGTTTCATCTTTCAGACAGCTTTCATCTTATTTGTGCCATAGCTCCAGAACCATTCATGCTGTCGTCATGTTTGGTATCAGTTTAAAGCTTGTTTTCTGCACACTTAGGAAATGTGATATCTGGGGGGGAAAAAGAAAAGAAACATTGTTGACTTGTGATTTATTTCATAGTGGTAGGTCACGTTGGATGTAAACTTGGGATCCCAGCGTCACTAGCTAAGTGATCCAATGGGAATGCAAAGTGGGATAGCATGCTTTGGGATGTCGATTGTTTTGTGTTTTTGTTTTCGATGAAAATGAGGCTAAAATACCAATTTGCTGGCAGTGGGCCACACAGTTCGACAATAAGCGAGGGAAAACGAACATGAAAAGATGAGATAGTGGAGAAGAGGTGAGGAAATGCAGCAACCTGCTCATAATACGGTTCGGTGGTAGAGGGAGGGGGTTAATTCAGGTTGAAAAGATCTCGAGTGTAGGGATGGGAATGACGTGAGATGGGGTGCACCACTTGCTTGAAATGTTGGCGGGAAGAGACATGATTGCGGTGTGTCTTTATTATTTATTCCCCCATCCCTGGCTCCTGAAGTTCGACTGAAAATTCTCAGCTCAGCAGAATTGACATGTCATGACCCTGAGTTTTCAGCTTGGCAGTGCTGACATTGTTTGTTTTCAGTACAGTGATCTAATATTATGCTATATTTTGTTAAGACTGCATTGCTGTTTTATTTAATCAAAACTGATTTTGTGGGAGATACCATTAGAACCTGCTGAAGTGTTTGAATATACAAGCAGACTGGGATGCAAGTTTAACTGCACGATGTTTATTCATCCTTGAAAGTTCTCATTGATTCCTTTTTTTCTTTAATTTCATTAATTGATTTTCATCCATACATTTTCTGTTTCCTTTTTATTTTTGCTGAGCTATTCTTTCAAAAGTCTTTTTCTTTTTTTTCTTTTTTAAAATCTCCATTATCTTTGTTGCCAACCGTTTTATTTTTTAAACCAGTGTACACCTGTTATATGATTGATAACTTATTGCACTCTATTGATAGTTATCCAATTTCCCTCATTTATTTTGCTGATATTTACATTTCCCGATTTCCTTTAGAAAATGTTCAATCCACCACTGCCCTCTGATGTGTTGGTGAACTTTTACGTACACCACAACAAACTGTGCCTCATACTATACCAGGTGCACCCGCTGCAGACAAACCTGAATAAGGTGAGACCTGCAGTGCAGCGTTCCGTCTGCTCTTTGCCTGCTTTTGTTTTATTCCTCTTGTGGTCCAACATGGAATAGTTCTTCCAGATTTTCATATCGTTTTTATTTGTATTTTTGTTGAGTTTTGCAGTCTTTAATATCCCTCATTACCTCCACCACCGAAAGTGGATGGAGGTTATGTTTTTACCCTTGTTTATCTGTCTGACTGTTTGTGAGTAGGATATCTCAAAAAATTATGGACGGATTTGGATGAAATGGGTGGACATGTTGGGTGTGTGTGACAAGGATGAATTGATTAGATTTTGGCGAAGATCCGGATCCGAATACGAGAATTTTTTTCAGTGATTCTTCACCATTGGGAGATAGGTCCAAAACCGATATATAGCATGATATTTCAAAAAGTTGTGGACAGATTCGGATGGAAACTTGGTGGATGATTTGGGGAGGTGACAAGAACAAGCGAATTAGATTTTGGTTAAGGTACGGATGCAGACCCGGCCTATCAGTGGGCTACAAAACGTAAACTGTTCAGCCTGGCGAAGGTATGCGCTTTTCCGAGTACTGTTCTAGTTTATTTTGTGTCCACGTTTTATTTTTAATCTTGTGTAAATAGCATTTGCAGAGGTTAAAACATTTTAAAGAAACCTACTTATTCAGATGGAACATGTACATTGTACATGCTTGGAAAAATATTGTGTTTACTTGTTTCAACCATGCTACAATGCTGGCAGGTTTGGCCAGTGATATTACACATATAAAAGAAGACTGAATCACTTTGTAAGCAAGCTAAGCATGCAAGAAAAGCCAGCCGAGAACAAAGGATGTGTCGATATGATACCTGCATTTGTTCTACATTATTAAGGTGGACTGCCATTACATAAGAAAATACTCTGAGGACAATTTCTGAGTTAATGGGAGATGTTTAGTTTGGCTCTAAAATACCATCGTAAATTAAACTCACATCCTGGCCACTCCATCCTCGAAGTGCTCCTACTACCTTGGCAATGGTTGTATGCTTTGAGCCTCAAGCAGGTCAGAGCAGTCTCTGGAAATATCCCAATTCCCTTGCATTTGGCACAGTCGAGCATCTCGCATTGCTTGCAAAACATTCCATCTTGGAGTCCTCTCCTTGACCGGCTGGTGAATTATTGCTCATAAGCACTGTACTGCAAAGCTCTCGCTGTCTTCCTATCAGCTGCCTGAACTCTGGGGGTTTGTTTTCTTCAAGGCAATGTCCTGGGACTAAACTTGTTTCTCGTTTGTATCAATTATCTGTGTCCTTGGAAAATACTCGATATAACTTCGCAGATGTCTCCACTCTTTGCTGGAAAAAGTCACACCAATGACAGGCAGGCTGCAGTACACACACACACACACACACACACACACACACACACACACACACACACACACACACACACACACACACACACACACACACACACACACACACACACACACACACACACACACACGCACGCACGCTAGACACAGGAGGAAGCCATTTGGGCCATCGTGCCTGCGCCACATCAAGGCCAAACCAATTTATATCAAAACTAGAAGGACACTCCGTCGAGCGCGTACCTCTGCCACGTAATTCCTGATCCATGAGAACATATCAGGCCCAATACATTTTTTAAATATCATGCTATACAGTACTATATCGTTTTGGCCCTATCTCTCAATGGTGAAGAATCACTTAAAAAAATTAAACAATTCTCATATCCGGATCCGGATTCGGATCAACACCAAAATCAAATCAAATCGTCCTTGCGACACACCCAACCTGTCCACGAAGTTTCGTCTGAATCCGCCCACAACTTTGAGATATTGTGCGATACACCATTTTTAGCCCGATCACTCTATGGTGAAGAATCGCTTAAAGAAGTCTAGTAGTTGGATCCGGATCCATATCTGCACTAAAATAGAATCAATTCTTCCTTGTCACACACCCAACCTGTCCACCAAGTTTTATCTGAATCCATCCATAACTTTTTGAGATATTCTGTACACAAATATAGATAAACACACAAAAATGGGTGAAAACATAACCACCTTCACCTTTGGTGGTGGAGGTAACGAAAAAAAAAATAGAAAAAAATGTTTTTTTTTGTTTTTTTTTGTCTTCGCTCACCTGGAACATAGTTCCGGGGAGCTTATGGGATGGCACATTGTCCATCCGTCTATATGTCCACAAATACTTGCAACTTCTCTAAAACTACATAATAGGTTTTGGTGAAACTTTACCACAACGTTCATCACCGTATATGTACCAGTTTGTTCATGGCATAAAAAAAAAAAAAATCGAGCCTTAAGGGAGTCTATGGTGGTTGCTCCCCAAAATAAGTATTTGCTTTCTTCTCAGAAACTACACATGAAATTCTGATGAAATTTGACCGCAACCTTCATCACCCGTGATGTACCAAAGTTTGTTCACGGCATTAAAAAGAAAAATCAAATTCAGAGGTATTTACTTTCTTCTTTGTTACATATTTTTTGGTCATCCATGCCGACTAGTGGATCCCTGGTTATCTTATCCAGCCGCTACCAGGTATACCAGGGGTATTGCCCCTGTATTTTTTTTTGTCCTTTCCGGGAAAGGAGGGGAGTGGGTGAAGGCGGTTCTTGGGTCAGAAACACACCATCCCTTGGTGAGACCCACACAGCCAATACTCCACACAAATGCACACAATCACCCATCCATGCTCAATCTACCTAAAAGTCCTACCAAGATCCCTATACCACTCTACCTCCAATACTTCCAGGTACCTATCCAATTCCAATTTAAACTTGTCTATTGTGTCTGCTGCCACTACCTTTCCAGGAAGACCATTCCATGCATTAACTACTCTGAGCGAAAGACCACTGCTTTACTACTGTCTTAACTCTCTTCTTTACTCTCAGGCTATGGCCCCTGGTCTTATCATTGTCTACTTTGCTGAATAATTCATCTGCACTTATTTTGTCTATACTCTTCATTATCTTAAACATCTCCATCATGTTACCTCGTAACCGCCTCCTTTCCCGTGTGTAAAGCCCCGTCTCCTTCAGCCGCTCACATAGCTGAGTTTAGCTCAGCCTGGAATCAATCTAGTAGCACTGCACTGAACCCTCTGTGGCATCTATGTCCTTCCTAAGTTGTGGTGACTAAAACTGCACACAATATTCTAGATGTGGCCCTCACTAAATTCTTATACAATGTTGACACCACCTCTTTTGACTCTCTTCTTATGTCTCTTTTGACTTTTCTTATCTTTTGATTCTCTTTGACTCACATAATTGATCCACCTCTGAAATACAACAAAAACCCAACTTGCTTTACCTATAGCTGCCTGGCACTGCGCTGCCTACTTACCTCCTGTATCTATTACCACCCCCAGATCCTTCTCCTCTGTGACACACTCCAAAATTATCCCTTGTATCATGTAATCTCAATTTTCATTATTCCTTCCCATCCCCAACACCTTAAACTTGCTCAGGTTAAATTCCATCTGTCAATCTTTTGCTCAATCTATGCAAGTATCAATACTTTCCTGTATCTGATCACCACCCCCTCTGCTATCCACCTTGCCTCCAAGCTTTGTGTCATCTGCAAATTTGGAAAGCTTACTCTTCACCCCACTATCTAAATCGTGGATGCAAATTATGAATAGTAATGGTCTGAGTACTGATCCCTGAGGTGCCCCACTACTTGCATCCTCCCATCAAGACATCCTCCCACTCACAACCACTCTTTACTTCCTATCATTAAGCCAGTTTGCAATCCAATTAGCTCCCTAACTAGCCACTCCACAAGCCCTCACCTTGGTTAACAACCTCCTGTGTGATACCTTGTCAAATGCCAAAATGCATCAAAAAAGAAACTGCTCAATCACTTGGCATTGCTTTGGGAATGGGGAATGAAAGCAGCCAACATGAAGGGCAGAGTTATGGCCCCAGCAATGGGAAATGGCATCGGTTTCAAATTGCCAGATAGTCTCAGACCCTACCCAGGAGCCTCTCTGCTTTGATATACGTAGACACCAGTGGAGTACTGTCAACTGACAGCAAACTTGACATGAGAGAACTGCAAACCATATGCCCAAGTAGGAGCTAACTGAAAGCCTGGAATGTTCTTGTGGTCATCAAAATGCAAGACTGTGTGCAGAGAAGATTAATGGGGTTCTTTGCAAAACGACATTAAGCCACTGATTCTGCAATCAAAGGGCTCTAATCACTTGACGTACAGTTATTGGCGAGACATCCGACAAAAGAATCGCTTAGAATGCCTTCCAATGCCTTCAAGTTCCACGCACACACTCTGTCTGCGTCACGAATGTTCAAATTTACTACTTTTTTGAATGTCTTATTTTCTATCATCTGGCTTTTTCTTGTGGAAGTTAAGGCTTGTGGAAGAGCTACACTGCAGAAAGGATCAGGGCGTAACAGAACAAAAGGAACAGTAGAAAAGGGGAGGGGAGGGGGGATACTAACAGCAGGGTTGAGGGACAAAATAGAGGGAGACTTGGAAAAATAAGGAACATGGGCATGAATGAAGGCTTAGGCAAGGATGCATGAGGTGGACAAGATAGATACAGAACCAAACTCAGAAGGAAAACTGGAAATATTTGCAGGGAGGGTGGAGGGGGGGGGGTTGAGTTTTACAGGGGTAGAAAAGTTCATGGTTTTGGATGGGGGTGTTTGTGGTGTGAACAGCTTTCTTGGGAACCTGGAGGTAAGAAAAAGTGAAGAGGATGTGAAAGTTGGTTACACAAGCAGGAAAAAAAAAGAGGAACGAATTGGTGGAAGTGAGCAGTGATTCTGGAATTCAGGAGTTTCACCTGAAGGGGGTTGATGGTGGATGACATGTGCCCTGCAGAAAGCTGTGGGGCTAGTGACCTGGTATGAAGCTGAATTCGTGATCTGAGATGAGGCTATTGGAGAAAAGGAAGGATTTTATGTCGACTGCCATGATGGAGTCCATGAACCTTGCCGACCTTGCCGGTTGCCTTCAGTTTAAGCAGGTGACCTAGGGCAAATGACCATGGGCCATCAGATCCAGTTGTAGAATTGGTCTAAGGTTGCCAGAAACCTCCACACTTTCTCAGGTGTAAAAGACAGATTCCAGGAGCAGTTAGATGCGACTGGTCATGGTGGGTACACAGAGCGAGGTGTTTGAGATGCAATATTTTGAAGCAAACACAGAATTGAGGCATAAACGGCCTTCTCACAAGCAGAATCAGCTGTGGGGCCATTTTCAGTGAGTGAATTGGATGTGGAGCATACACCAGAGACGGACTTAAAAAGGTATCACCAGGTTTTAGAGGAGAGAGAGAAGTTTGAAAGTTCATTTTTGAGGTTGGACATGTGTTTTCTGGCTTTCCTCGGAGTGGACACACATTTGTTGCAGGCTTTGTGGAATGATCTGTGGTTGGCTTCAGTTGAATTTCCCTTCCAGGAAGAGAATGCACGTTGTTTCAAAACAACTGCCTCACCACAGGATTAGGTGTGCCGTGGGCGGGAAGAAATGTAGGTTAATTGAAGACGAGATGCAATGGATCTGTGCATAAGAGAGAGCAGGTTTTTGTGGTAGAATTCCCAAGGTGAGTTAATATCAGGGGCAGTAGAAAGAGGAGACAAGTCCTGAAGTGAGGTGGCTGCTTGTAGTCCCTGCTAATCTGCCTGAGTGAAGTGTCAGACATGCCGGTGCTGAGACGGCTCAGTGAGAATAGCCAGAGAGATGGTGATTCTCACAAGAATTTGATTAGATGAACCAGTTTGAGCAGAGGAAGAACAGGAGACATTTGTGAGGAAGCTTTTCATCACCAAGTCCAGAGGGGAGGACTTGCCATTGGGAGAAATCTGGGACTGAAAGTTCACAGAATTAAGTCAGTCCTATGGAGTCACAGAAGTCATTTGCTTTCATGCCATGGCTGGTGAGAGAGATGCCAACACCCAGCCAATTGACATGTGGAAAATAGAAATCACCACATAGGATGATAGAGTTGGGATGAGTGGTTCAAAGTTGGTCCATGTTGTGAGAGTGAGAGGTGTGGATTGAGTCGGCACTGTTTGGAGGACAGCAAAACACACATACAAATGAGAGGTTGAAATGGAGGGGCAGTTTCAGCCAAAGGTACAGTAGTATTGGGGATTAGGAGGTGTAAGATCTATACATGGACAGTGAGAAACTGAGTTATTGATGAAAAGTGAACTCGGTTGCCAGTGCGGGGATCAGGCCTATCAAATCGGAAGTGACTATAGCCGGTGAGAGACACAAAGTCGGGGACGTCCTATAGGAGTAAGGATTCTGGTAAACAGATGTCCACAGCAGATAAACAGCAGATTGGATTGAGAGATGTCAGGTTAGATAAAATTGTTGGAGAAAACGATAAAAATCGTCGGATCAGGTACTTGCGATAAAAAGTGTCTGAGAAAACGCTTTTGACATGAAAACCCTCCCCCCCCTCCTCAAAAACCAGGATTTTGAAGGGGGGGGTTTCAAGTTTGGGTTGTGACCCTGGGTTTGGGAACTCGTGCTCTCAGCTATCCTGCTTGGATGCCCTTTCTGTGTGCACTCGGCATTTTATTTTTCCTCCACAAGGAATTTAGACTGCTTGCGAATGGATGAATTTTCTTCCAGCACGATTTATCCTTCCTCTTTAACGACTGGTACATTGTGTAGAATGTCTTATTTAAGTCGAGCGAGTAACTATCTTCCTGAGTGAGCCAGCTCCTTGAAATTTAGCCTCATTTAAAGCTAATGTTTAAACGTTTCTGCAGTTACTCTACGCCCACTGGCAGGAATTTTTTCTCAATTTGGTGAAAGTCAAACTTGATAACTTCCTGAAATCTATTTTTAGAAATGCCATTTGTTTGTTTTTTTTCAGGGGTTTTACTGTAGATTTCTTGAAGTATCCATCTCAATGTTGATCATGGATTGTAACCCGAGGTTTGTTCAATTCCGTTTTTTTTTTTTTGTTTTCTTGTGCAAAAGTGGAATGGAACCGATATTGAAGCACCTGTGGTTCATGTGGAGAATGAATAAGCAGCTGAATGGTTTTGCAGCATCATTTGTATGGAAATCTCTGATTTATGAATGCGGTCATCAGTCGAGTCGATCTACCAAGGCAAATTGCATTTTTTATTTTTCCCATACTGGTCGTCTGAGAACTTGAACAAGTGATTATTTTGGAAGCTTTGTCAATGACCCAGAGTGGTTGTGTATAATTCTGTCTTGACGATGTCATTGAGTGAATATTTGTCTCCTCATTGCAGAACTTCAAAGCTGCAGGGGGCTCTGTATGCCACTCTCCAGGTGCAATGTTGTAAGTTTCCTTAAAACATTCCTTAACACATCATGCTGAGTTGTTTGGACTTTTGACAATCATGCAGTTTGTATTATGTTGCTGTATTCAAAGTGGCTCATATTTCCTATGCCTTTCTCAAAGCTTTCTGTACGCAATCTCCTTTCTTGCCAGCCACAGTGATGAATAGGTCATGTCTCGCCTGCATAGAGTTGGACCCGTGAGCATCGTTGCTTAAATTTCAGAGCATGAATGGCATCGCATTTGCAAGGAATAAATTTATTGCTGAGCTCGGTTGTTAATCTGCCGGCCATGCGGAACCTGCTTTACATGGCCGCTGGGACAAAGGCTGTTGTGGTCGGAAGATGTGTGACGGCCGAATGGAGGATTCTGAGGCAATCTCCCTTGCAGATATTTGCATAGGATCATTTTTCTTTTTTAGCACTCACAAGAAGATGGCGCTACTGGCTTAATATGCCCGCCTAAGGACATAGCAAGCTGCTCTCTCCAAGTCGCTTAATGTTACTCTTCTGATTGCATTGATTGTGGCTGCAGTAACAATGAATATAACCGTTATTGCACTGAAGACAAATGGCCAAGAATGTTGCTGCTGATGTCTACATAATGTGAACAACGACCGACCTAACGACGGAAGCAGTGACTAATTATAAATGGCACAGCAAATGTGATGGGGAGAGCTGATGAAGGATAACATTGATGAAACGATGTTCACAACGGCAAGTGTTTTCCACCATTTAATGACTCCATCTGTATCTCTGCCCTCTATGACCTTTCAGACAGTGTCGAGAACATGTCCAAAATGGTTTTGCCTTTTAATTTATTGCAATCTGCTCTGTTTCCTGTATGATTAAGCAAAAAGGAAATTTATTTTGTTTTGGAGCTTCTTTTTATTAGACATCGCTCATGAACACTCTCTAAAGACACATCTCCAAAAATGCTTCCACGGGTGTTCTTCATCAGACTCAGCCCTCATGATCATCGTTTTCACCAAATTAAAAAAAAATAAAAAACTCATCTGCTCTGTATCATATTCTTCTCAAGCTCAGGAACGTTTGCTTTCTCAACAGGGAGAATGCATTTGAGGGTACAGGAATAGCAAATCAATTGATACCGATGATGGCCCCAGGAAAAATGGTCAACTGTGTATATAATAAATTGATGGAACGTGGCCTGTTCCTCGGTCCATAACTTGTGAAACCCATGTTGTAGAGAAACGTGTGGGGTCTCATTAGACTCAGGGGAATCCTCCTTTACACTTAGTGTTACTCGGTCTGTAACTCGTCAGTCTTGCGTTGTATCAAAGCAGGGTGGTATTTGTATCAAAGCCGGACGTCTTGGTACCCGGTCATCACTGCCAGTAGTTATAAAGTGGCAGTTCTATTCTAATTTAATTTAATTTTTTGTAATGTTGTGAACAAACTGGTAGATCACGAGTGATGAAGATTGTGGTCAAGTTTCATCAAAATTGTGTGTGTAGTTTCAGAGAAGAAAGCAAATACATTTTTGTGGCGGGGGGAGGCACCCCTGTACACCCCTTAGATATCCATTTATTTTTTTGTCGTCAACAAACTTTGGTGTATTATGGGAGATGAAGGTTGTGGTCAAGTTTAATCAAAATTGTGTGTGTGGTTTTGGAAAAGAAAGCAAATCCTTATTTTGGGGGGCAACCCTCCCGTAGGAATTTTCAATCCCTGTGTTAAAGTTGCGCACACAGAAACCTTCATATAAAGAGAGGGATGTTTCGTGCTTCCCTTGATTACTTCAGGAGTCTCTGCTTCTAACAACACCGTCATTGCATACTTGTACCATGCAACAACAGAACTCAAGCTCATGGCTCATGAGCAAAAAATAGCAAAAAAGCAAAACATATGCCACTTCAGTGGATTCTGTTTTGAAAGCCATTAATTATATGTATTGGCCAATGTATATTTCAAGTTTCAGCTTGTTTCAATGTGTAGCCTTTGAGATATGAGCACCAACACATTTCAGGCGGATAAACAGACAGACAAACTGACAGACACCAACGTGAATTTTGAGTTTTTGTTAAAAACTCAAGAATGTGGAAATGGACGTTGGTGAAATTTGGAACATATTACCTTGACGTACAAAGGATTTACTTCTGAAAATTTCAGCCGATTTCGTCCAGTAGAAACCAAGAAACAAATTTTCAGTCCCTGTGTTAAAATTGCATACAGAGAAACCGTCCCATATAAAGGGAGGGGCACTTTGCACCTCCCTTGATTCCTTGTTATTCGTTGTTTACAACTGAGCTGGCCATCTCTATTTGTCAATTCCTTATTCCCCTCACCAGAGGAGAGGGCATTGCGTTTGGGTCCGTTTGTTTGCTTGTTACTTGGCAAAATAATTTTTTGCCAAGGATGTCGATTTGTTACCATTCGTTTATTTATTTGTTTGCCTGTCCACTCGCATACAGCCCAAACCACTCAGTCAATCGTTCTAAAGCATTCATAGATTGTAGGCACTGTCCTTGTGACGGTCAAGCGATAGTTTCGCAAGGTTAACTTAGGCCAAAATTCTAAAGTTGTCAATTTTCATCCGATTGACTTGCAATTTGAACAGGATTTTCATATCAGCTCACTGAATTCAACTACCAATTATTTTTGAGGTCAAAAGATCAACATAGGCCTGATTTCTAAAATTGAGATATAGAGCCAAAAACTTATACATACATATATATATATATATATATATATATATATATATATATATATATATATATACATACATATACATATGTAATCATGATATCTGAAAACGTGTATGAGTTATGACAAAAATTAAGTGAACTCGATGGTATTCATAGAATACTTACCCTGCGCAGTCAACGATTTTGGAGATATGGAGGCAGTACATTTTTTTTTTTCTTCCCCAAGATGGCGCCTGTACCACACGACCTGTAACGTCATAATTATCATTAAAATATTCTACAGGAGGAGGTGCTCCTATGGTGGAAATTTTGTTTCAATCAGACCAAGAATTGCACCTGCTTTTCGCTTCGTGAGCACAGGATAATGAGTTGGTTAGGTGACAAGAACAAGCCGATTTGAATTTGGTTCAGATCCAGTCCATCAGTGGATACAAAACTTAGTGTTCAGCCTGGTGGATGTACACGCTCAACTTCGTGCTGTTCTGCTTTGTTCTGTTTTGTGGTGTCGCTCTCTGAGCTAATTCTCCCCCACCCCCCCCCTCTCTCTTTCATTTGTTTGTTTGTCCACTCAGAATGTGAGTAAATATGTGAATTATGTTTGATCCTATGAACCCTTTAGATCCTAAAAACCTTTTCAACCCCATTACACCCTTTAAACCCTTAGACCCTGAAGACACTTTAGAACCCTGAAGACCCGTAGACTCCTTTCTACCCTTTCGACCTTCACATCTATCATACATTTTAATACCTTGACGACCATTTTTATACGTTTTGGGACCCTTTTGATCCTTTCAGACAATTCCGACCCTTTCAACATTATATTAAGCCCTTTCGATCCCTTTGACCCTTTTTAGACCCATTTAGACCTTTTCAGACCATTTTGCCTTTACAACTTTTCAGACCTTTGACGATTACACATTTACGAGACCATATAGACCTTTCATTTGTAATCAACGGCATGTCATTTAGTACATCCTTCCATTTATTTGCCACATAAAATACACCACACAAAACAAGTCTTGGAGAGGGTCTGCAATCTCCGTTTGCTCTTTCTGGTTTCCTCTTGTAGAAGGGAGGTAGGGATGTGGTGGAATGGATTTCCACACTTGAATCAATCTCTCATCTTCACTTTGTCTGGCAATTGATCTTCTGCATGACTGTATAATCCTTCCTTGAGCCTGTTTAATCCCCCCGAGCTTCCTTTTTCTTTTATGTTATCACATTAAGAAGTCAGATATGGTCTCCAAAAGTTTTATCACCACCAGTATGCTGCTATATCCCAAAATGTCAACACTCTTTAACACAGATGCTTGTATTTGAGCCAAAAAATATTTAAAATTTTCATCTTGGCAAATCGGTGCATCGCATTGTTGCTCATTTTCCATGAGGGAAGTAATCGATAATTATTTCGGAGGTTAAACTTGGTTTTCTCGTGGGATGTTAATACTTGTTGATGTCAATGTACAGGCAGTGGACAAAAATGGAAACATCTGGGTTAAATGAGGGACACCAAGCAATGGCTTCCACACAGGTGTGGCCCATGTGTCAATTAAGCAAATAACATGCCAGCATGCTTAGGATCATGTATAAAAATGCTACACATACCTGGTTGCCTATAATTATGGCTAGCATGGTCACCCAATAGTTAGATGCACATGACACTGGTGTTATCCATAATGTCATGGCCTTCTCAGTCACCAGATCTGAGCCAAATCAAGCATTTATGGGATATTCTTAATGCCCGAGGCAGCGTTTTCCACCTCCATCAAACAGGTGTGAGTTGATTGACTCTCATGGAAGAATGGTGCTGCATCCCTTCTGTAGAATTCCAGGTGCCAGTGGACTTCATGCCACAGTGCACACAGGCCATATTGACCACACGTGGTGGCCCAACCCCCTATTAAATGACTTTACATTGGTGTTTCGATTTTTTTTTGTAAACTACCTGTAGATAAACTTAGCATTGCTGCTTTAGAAAAAAAATGGTATGCATAGTCGATGCTCGTGGAAGAACTAGTATTAGTACACTGAACGGATCAGGACAAAAGGAACAGTCGAGAGAGGGGGAAAATATCAACAGCAGAATTGAAGGCCAAGATCGAGGTAGACTTGGACAAACAATGGGTGTGGGGAGGAATGAGCAGAAGGAGAAGGATGTATGGTGTGGACAAGATGGATACAGAAGGGAATTCTCAACTTTTCAGACAACATGCACTTTATCTTAGCCAGGATCTTTTTTTTTCTCTTTTTTTTGTATACATTGTCGAGGCTCGTATGCGAGCTAACACACAACGCACAACAGGGGTGGGGGGGGGACAGGAGACCAAAGGGTTGGGAGAGGGAAGGACAAAACAGTGGGGAACAGACATTACGAGATCTGTGGAAAGGAGAGGGATGGAACACGGGGTATACAAGATGGACACCACAGGGACTTTCAGGAAGGAAAGCAGGAAATTTGATGGAGGTGAGTTTGGGGTGGATGGCGGGAGTGGAAAAGATCGTGGTTTTGGATGGGGGAAGATAAGAGGTGGTGGTGAACAGCTGTTTTTAAGACCTGGATGGAAGAGTGGGATTGAAGAGAGTGTGGGAGTTTATTCCAAAGGCAGGAAAAAAAGAGGAATGAAGGTGAGCATCGATACCAGAAGGGGGTTGTTGGCGGACCTTGAGCACCCTGCGGAAATATGGGGGGGGTGTATCGCAGGCGGGGGGAGGGACTGGAGATAGAAGATAGAAAAGACCACCGACCTCCCTGCAGTGAGTGTGAGAGGCCCAAAGACTCGGTCTCGCCTTGGGAGATACCAATGATCCTAAATGCCTTGGTTTCCACAGCGTGAAGCCGAGAGAGGTGAGAGGCAGGAGCACTAGCCCAGAGGGGAGAGCAGTACTCCATCAGGCTGCGGACGAAAGCTGTGTATGTAGTCAGAAGCTCAGGTGGGCCGAGGAAGGACTTTGCATGACGGAAGATGCCCAGTCAGTGATTGGCTTTTGAGGCCATGTTGGAAATGTGGCTTTCCTAGGAAAGATCATGGCAGATGGTGAGATGCAGAAGCTTGAATGAAAGGAGTTCTTCCAGGGATTGTTGAGAAAGTAGATGGGGTAGGGGATGGCGTGGGTGGGGTTCCAAACGGTCCTTTCGGAGAGACATAGTGAGTGTGTGAGATTTGTCCGGATTGAAAGAGCTGTTTCACATGTTGGATCAGTTTGTGATTTTGTCCAGATCTGCAGAGAGTGGAGAAGCTGCTTCTTGCCGGTCTGAGGGATGACAGATGGTACGGCAGAGGGTGGAGTCATCAGCAAAGAGATAAAGAGGATTTTCCAGAGTCAGAGAGATCATTGATGAAAACTAGAAAAAGAACAGGGCCCAGAACGCTGCCTTGAGGCACTCGAGCCTGGTCAGGAAGAGGGCATGAGAGAACTCCATTTGGGGCCACACGTTGGCTGTGACAGGAGAGGAAGTCTGTGAGCCATGAGTGGAGATGGCCTTGGATACCATAGGAAGATAGTTTGGTGAGTCGGGCAGGGTGCCAGACCGTGTCAAAATCACGTGATATGGCTCTGATTTAATGTCCAGCATTGAGGAGAGCTGGCATTGATCCATTGTTGGGAGAGCAGAAGCAGCATATCCAGGGCAGAGTGAACTGTTCTGAAACCAAATTGATGATCGGAAATCAAGCCATTGGAGAAGAGGAAGGATTTAATGTCTGAAGCGATGATGGATTCCATAACTTTGTTGATGATTGGGAGAAGGCTGATTGGTCTGTAGTTGCAGGGATCTGTTTTTGCACCTTTTTTATGCAGGGCATTAATGTTTGCTGATTTCCAAGCAGATGGCAGATGACCTTGAGCAAATGAGAGGGTGAATAGAACAGAGAGAGGGTGAGCGAGAGCAGAGGAGCAGGTTTTTAGGACACGTGGGGTGATGCGGTCTAGACCGGTTGCAGAATCTGAGTCGAGGTTTGACAGCAAGCTCTCCACTTTGTCAGAAGAAAAGGACACAGAGTCCAGGGACAGTTGGGTGCGACTGGGTGAGGTGGGTACAGAAAGCGATGGGTTTCGGACCCAAGATTTAGATGTAAACACTGAGTTTAGACATTCAGCCTTTTCACGTGTGGAATCAGCAGTGCGGTCATTTGAGGTAAGAGAGGGGATGGAGGGGGAACATACACCAGAGACAGATTTGATTAGATGCCACCAGGATTTGTAGGAGGGAGAGAGGTTTGAGAGTTCAAACTTGAGATGAGAAAGATGATGTTTTCTGGCTCTCCTAAGGGTAGATACACACTTGTTACGAGTTTTATAGAAGGAACTGAGATTACCCTCAATTGTATTCGCTTTCCATGAGGCAAAGGCAAGTTGTTTTAGGAGAACTGCTTCGCCACAAGCTCCAGTGAACTATGGGCAGGAGGAAGGGTAGGACAACTGAAGATGAGAGGGGATTAGTCTGTGCATGAGGGAGAGCAAGTTTCTTTGAAGTAATTCTCAGGATGAGTTGATGTTGGAGAAAGTGGTGATGAGAGACCAGTCTCGAAGTTTGATGGCTGCTCGAAGACCCTGCCAT
>NC_140976.1:27259421-27286921 GCF_056783735.1 Eptatretus burgeri | reverse complement strand
TGCTTTATTATGAACCGTTATTCGATCACAGTGCAATCAACTTCGAGTGATGCACTCAACTGTCGGATTGTTCTCCTGAAAATCCTATTGAATAGTTTTCAACATTGTTCATGGTTTATACCAGTCTCACCATGTGTGCGTGATTTAAATGCTTAATTCATGAGGTTTCTCTCTGTTCATTCAAATCCCACAAACGTCAACATTGCTTTTACCTGCCAGTGTTCTGCCATTTCCTTTAACACTAAAAAACATTGTTTATATCCATGCGCACACACAGACACACTGTTTCTGTAGACACAGTGTGTGGAAATCTTGCATTGTTAGTTTTTGAAGATATAGCTTCAAAGTTTATCATTGAAAGGTTTGAAGCATGTAATTGCAGATATATATTTTTTTGTTGTGTCCATGTGTTTTTGGCTTTCAAAGGGATGTACGTTTTATCGTAAACACTGTTGTGTCTTCTTTCAGGAGGTATCGAGTTAAACCTTTTTTTTAAAGGTAATAAAACATGTTTAAATGGAATGCAGCTAATAAACCTTTTTTTCTGTTTTTTTTTTAAATCTCTGTGTCCAATGTCTTATCTGTTTTCCCTTTTGCCATTTCCATAGTTTACCAATGGTTTACTTTGGCCAACGTTAACCTCCCAAGGTGGAATTTAGCTTGGTTTATTCTTCTTCTCATCCTTTTCCCTTTGCAAGGGGTGAGGTCTGCACCAAGCTTCTACCCTGCCTTGGCTACAATACTCCTCCACCTCCCTCTGTCCTCGGCCAACTCTCTCTCCACTCTTCAACCACCCCTACCTGATGGATACTCCTCCTCACACAATCCTCCCATCTGAACCATGCTCTACTTCTTTTATTCCTACCTTGCTCCCTCAATCTATTCGCTCTCTTTGCCATTCTCTCTTCCCCCATCCACACCAAATGTCCAGCCCATCTCAGCCGGCATTTTACCAATTTATCCGTCAAGCTCATCTGCACACCAATCTCCTCCCTCAGTTCATCCGTCGTCCTCCTATCCACCCTCTTCACTTCCGCAATCCTCCTAACCCAGTAGTTCTCGCAAACTTGTAGCCTCTGTTGTTGTCTGTCAGTGCCACCGTCTCCAGGCCGTAAAGGAAGGCTGGCATTACACAAGACATCAGAACCTTCCCTCTCAATTATCTTGACATCTTTCTGTCGGCCATTACTCCCTCCACCCTCCTCCACACATTCACACCCACCTGAATCCTCCTCCACACCTCTGCCTCAAACTTATCATCCCCAGTCACTTTTCCTTCCAGATACTCAAATGCATTTTCCTGCCTGATCTCCTTCCCCCGAACCTGATATTCATTTATTTTCTCTGCTTCCCGACGCACATCATCTGCAGAACCAGTCCAGAAGCTGCAGAACCAGTCTTCTCCATACTCACCTTCAGTTCATGCTTCCGAAATGCCTCCTTCCACTACCCCAGTACTTTCTGCATCTCCGGCCCACTCTCCACAACAACAGCCAGATCGTCCGCATACAACATCCTCCCCATACAACCCCTCAAGCTCAACTTCCTGCTTACCAGCTCCATCACCATGATAAACATGAGTGGGCTGAGAGAGCTTCTCTGCCTCAAACTGATGTTCATGCTGAACTCCTCAGACATCCCTGGACCAACCAAAGCTCTTCCCTTGGTTCCCTTGTACATTCCTTCCACCAACCTGACTTCTGCTTCCTGCACTCCCATCCATCTCAGTGTCGCCATCACCATCTCTCTCGGAGCAGGGAGCAGTGTCGTAGGCCTCCAAGTCCACAAATCCCAATGCCATCTCACCTTGCACCTCCAACATCTTCTCCAACAGCTGTCTCAACACAAGCATCCCATCCGTCATCACCCTACCTTTTCTAAACCCCTGCTGCTCTTGTCTGATCCCCATCTCCACACTCTTCCTTATCCTCCAGTCCAGAATATTCTCCAGAACCTTCATTACATGATTTAGGAGCGTAATGCCCCTGTACTTCTCTGGAGCTTGAACATCGCCCTTCCCTTTCCATATCGGCATAATTAACCCTGTCCTCTACTCCTGACTTGAATCTTCTCTCATACATACATTCAACAGCCTCTTTGTCCAACTGATTCTGACTTTGTTTATCTGCTTTTAATGTTTTATCAACCATTTAATGTTTATGATGAGGACTAAAGGTATGTCTTTCTCCATCAGAGCTTTGGGAAGCAGTACAGGATAGGGAGTTTGGAGAAATCTGGTCATGAATGTCACCAGAAGTTGGCTGAAACTTGATGGAATGAGATAACTAGATAAAAGTGTGTCCATCCACACACCACAGTTGGTCCAGAGTATATCTAAAGCTTCCAAAGCCCGTCTGTCAGTCAAAATGCATTGTAATCTCAGTCGCTATCCCGTCTAGGACCATGGATTAATAGTACGTATGAGTTGCCTTTGCGTGAACTCGGCAGTTGGTCTTCTGGCTGAGCATGACTCGCGGTATGAAGGTGCTTTCTGTGTCGATTGTGACCAACAGTAATCACATGATCCACTGTCAGGATTTCTCATGTAACCAACTCATTCGCTTCTTGCAGCCTTGCTCCTATTAATTATTTTTCACATTAACGCCAAAACCTTACGATGGAGCAAGTTTCTTGGTAATCTGTCTCGACAAGTTACTACAGATTATCTGTGTGAAGAACATTAGGGTTACTTATTGTCATGATAAAATGGGCTTTCACCTTTTTTTTTCCTCCTACAAGAGTAAGGCCCATGGAAGAGCAAGAGCATGAAGAGAGTTCAGATTGGTAGACACAGTTGCTGTCTACCCAACAAAGGGATGGGGTACTATACGACATGATGTGGAATCCTCTGCAAAAAAGGAGGCAAGGGTTTTCCAGAGCCTCAGAGAGGTCGTTAATACACAGGGTGGGCCTAAAGTCAGTCGCCAGATAGGATTTGGGTGGTTCCACTACAATATTTAATTTTTACCTTTTATATCATTTTAAATAACAGTGGCTTGCAAAAGTATTCACCCCCGACCAATGATGCCACGTTTTAATGAATTATGAATTCATGGCAGAGTTCCTGCCCTATGGGCGATCTTGTTCCAAACATGCAACACGTTCTTCTGCCACATAACTTTCGTTGGGTTGTGTATAAGCAGCTGACAGCTGCTTCAATCGCCTCTGAATATAAAATCAAAATATGCCTACTGCCTATCATTCAAAACACCTCAATGTACTGGATAACATGGGGACAGGTATGCTGTAACAGGTGAGAACTACACGATACACATTTGCGTTCCCCCTCCCCAAGACTCCTGGCAGAGATAAAAACACCTTTGTTCACAAATTGGGTCATGCTGATCTGATGTAGCAAATGTGGATTCCAGAACTGCAGGAGGCGTAGCACGACAAACACACAAACAAGCCGGTAGGCGACGAGGGATTCTCTAGGATCGAAGCACTGGATACGATGCTTTTCATTCTGACCGATCCACCGACGAAGATTCATTGCCAAGACGTATTGTTTTACATACAATTGTTCCTCAGCCTGGCAAGATTTTTCCTATTGCGTATTTTGCCAACTGGCACTCCTCATAAAAAAATGACGGTAAATAGACACTCTATTTTTGAAGGACTACCATTTGAAAAATAATCGGTTTGCTGGTTTGTGCTGTGGAGCCTCGCGTTGCGCGCGCGCACACACACACACACACACACACACACACACACACACACACACACACACACACACACACACACACACACACACACACGCACGGAAAACCCGATAAACTTCTCTCAATGCTCTTGTTTGACCACACCTCCTGAGCCACACTATTGTTCATAAGCCACGCCCACTTTCCTATGCCACTCCCACTTTCCTATGCCACTCCCACTTTTCATCAACCACATCCACTTTCCCTAAGCTCCGCCCACTTTCCTAAGCCCCTCATAAAAATGACGGTAAATAGACACCCAATTTTTGAAGGACGACCATTTGAAAAATAAAACTTCAATCAAAAATCGGCTCGTAAAATTTTCTAAATATGTCAAAGTGTTTAATTCCGAAGTCTCATTTCTCTACATTCAAAACTGAAGGACAAGTATTGAAAATACTGTACGTGGTTTTT
The DNA here is from genome assembly GCF_056783735.1 of Eptatretus burgeri. Taxonomy (NCBI): domain Eukaryota; kingdom Metazoa; phylum Chordata; class Myxini; order Myxiniformes; family Myxinidae; genus Eptatretus; species Eptatretus burgeri. The sequence continues at coordinate 27,282,806 of NC_140976.1, read as the reverse complement.
CGGCAGCTGCACAGCAACGGGTGGTTGCTCGGCAACGAAATTCAAACGCTCACATTCCTGGACCATATTGCACCTGTTGGCAAAGTTTCATCGAAATTGGTTCGCTGGTTCGTGCTGTGGAGCCTCGCGTTGCAGACACACACATACAGACAGACGGAAAACCCGACAATAAGGGATATCTAGCATATATAGCGAATCCAATAAACACCAGTCCCTCATTGAAAGTAAGGATGTAAAAACAATTTTTCCAAATGAACTTTTATATTTATACCTTGAAGAGATCAAACTAAACACTTGTAGTAGGAGGAGGTCAAATGTCAGGAATACCTGCAAAAAAAATGTACAAATCAAAATTCGCTGGTTGCAAAAGTATTCAGCCCCTTTTGTCAGTATTTGGTGAAAACGCTTTTTGTAGCAATGACTGCTACGAGTGTTTCTGGGTAGGTCTCGACCAGCTTTGGACAGTGAGATGGTGAAATCTTTGCCCATTCTTTACGTGAAAGTTGGTTTAATTCTGCGAAGTTAGATGAGGATCGTCGATGGACTGCAATGTTCAAGTCTTGCCACAAATGTTCAATTGGGTTCAAGTCAGGACTTTGATTGGGCCACTCACAAACATTTATTTTCATCCTATTCAGCCATTCCAGTGTGGCTTTATCTTTGTGCTTCGGATCATTGTTCTGCTGAAATGTAAATCTCCTACCAAGTTTCAAATTCATGGCTGATTTTAGCAAGTTTTCATCAAGGGCTCACATTTACTTTGCACCGTCCATTGTCCCTTCTTTCCTGACAAGCTTGCCAGTCCCTGCTGATGAAAAGCAGTTCCATAACATGATGCTACCACCACCTTGCTCAACAGTTGGGATGGTATTGATTGGGTGATGCACAGTGTTAGGCTTGTGCCAGACATAACGCTTTGAATTTAGACCAAAAAGTTTGATTGTTGTTTCGTCTGACCACAAAACTTTTCTCCACATGCCTGCAGTATCATTAAGAAGCTTTTTCACAAACTCCACACAAGCTTTTATATGGGTGTTTTTCAGTAATGGTTTCTTTCCTGCCACCTGTCCATAGAGGCCAGCTTTGTGAAGGGAACGAGATATTGTTGATTGATGAACATTGACCACCATCTCGAACATAGAGCCTTGCACATCTTTCAAAGTCATTGTTGGATTTACAGTGACATCAAGAACCAGTTTCCTGCTTGCCCAGCTGCTGAGTTTGGAAGGGTGACCTGATCTGGCTGGTATGATATGTCTTCCACTTCTTCATGATGGATTTCACCATACTCAAAGGGATAATGAGAGAATGAAATCTTCTTATAACCCTCTCCTGAACGGATTCTCCACCACTTAATGGCTGACTTCTTTGTTAAGCTCCTCGGTCTTCATGTTTGCTTTGTTCATTGACCAAGTGAGTTGTGTGGTGGAGTCTGCGGGCCTACGGGGAAGGGCATGGTGATGATGCATGATGGGCGTGATGATGGGAGGAGTGGTCGTGGTGGTCAGTGTATCGGCGAGGGATATAAGGTGTGCGCGCCGCCTGAGGCGTCGTAGTATAGCTGGAGTCGCCCGGCTCGTGAGTGTGCCGAATAAGGAATAAAGGGGAGCCGCGGGCACAGTATGCCCGCGCTCGCACTTGTGCAACACAGCCTGGCTCGACTGTTCCTCCGCATCGTGTCTGCCTGCTAAGCATCTTCCATTTCAGTACATGACAGTTGGCGAACGAGGATCTTCGGATCGGCGTGTGCAGGGCGGCAAGTAACCCGTGCGGTTCCAAGCTACGGAGCCAAAGGTCTCGCCAACACAAGCATGGCAGAGGGTCGGTGCACGGCAAACGTACGCGTGCCCGCCTTCGTCGGAATCGACTTCGGCCACGTCGAGTGGGCAACGGCCGCGCTCACTGTTCGTTTTGTCGAGGACACGCGTTTCCGCTCGGACGCGGCGTGGGACGTCGCGCAAGCTCTGGAGAATGTCCGAGGTCTCGATGGTCGGGGCACAGCAGATGGTCTGGGGGTCATCGCGATGGGCCAGGCACGCACGGCCACGCGCACGGTCTGCGGCGCGGGTCGTGGGCGAGCATTGCAATGCAATCACTCGGACGGCAGTCTGAGCACTCGAGGTCGTCTACGGTGTGTGGGCCGAGGGTCATCACCCAGCGTTACAGTCATAGATGGCGGTGTGCGGAGCGATCCTTCCGTTCCGGGTCAAAACCTGCTTCCAATTGATCCGGAGATGACAAGATCAGTGGCAGGGGAGGTTGAAGTGATCGAGGCGTGGATCGGGTGTCGAATTGAGTCCACTCGTGCTGCCCGCGCATCGCATTCGGCTGTGCCGTGCAAATTCACGACAGAGGAGCGTGCGGCATGGCTCAGAGATCGTTTTATTTCTGGTCTGCGAGACGCAAAGATGGTAGCAGCCACCCTGCGGTTGACCGACATCACATTCGACTCGGCGGTCGCGACTGCTTCATCTGTCGAGCAGACACTCACGGATGTCCGCGCCATTGCTGGCCAGGACGTAATGAGTAGCTCCAGCTGGGGCATGGCGGCTAATCCCAAGATCCACGCGGTGACCGCACAAGTGCCGCAGGTCGCGCAGCCCGGAGTCCGCGCAATGGCACAAGTGCCGCAGGGTGCTCGCGCGCCTAGCGGTGCGGGACGAGGGCGCGCACCGCAGCGCGGTCGCACCGGGAGCGAAGGGGCACCGCGGCAGGACCCCGGTGACCTGGAGATCGGCCTGCAACCGGGGCATGACGATGCCAGCGAGCCGGAGCAGGCGATGCAACCACGGTTGAGTCTGTTTTCCGTTGGTTCGGAGATGACGACGCCTTTCGTACCTCCAGATGTGCCAGTGCTCTCTTCGAGGCCTTCGTCGAGTACCGAGGGCGAGGCTCTGGCGGCGGGGGCCGCGTCGATGCAGCGGGAGCGACCGTTCGTTGCTGCCGGCGGCAGTGATGTGCGGTTCGGGAGCGGCGAGAGCCGTAGCAGCTCTCGCGATGAGTTCCCGCGCTTCGCTCGCGATGAGTTCCCACGCTTCGGCAGTGTTCGTGAGGCAATGCGCGTCGGTGTTGTTCGAGCAGCTCCAACAGGTGGCGGTGAGCCCGTGGCGTTAAAGGGAGTCGCGAGTCACAACATCGAGTCGGCAACCAGGAAATGGACTCGTGATGTGGGTTGTGGGTTGTTGTTCATGGCATATGTGTTTTTCCTTGCTCTAGTGCTGCAGTTTAACGTTGTTGAAATAAATGCCAGCAGTTCTCGTGTGAAAGTGGATTTGGCGGAAATCAGTCAATGGAGTTGGTATTATGATCAATGTGTTGTGGGGGCGAATAAAGAAGGTTTATTGGCCTTCCATTGTCCGGGGCCGCAGGTAGTTGCTTTGTCGTGTGCTGGGATTTTATCAGAAAAGCGCGCTGTACGGAAAAATGAGTTTGCAATGCTTCGAATAATGTTCGTAGTGATTTATAACGAGCCTATGATTGCAATGTAGTTTAAATGGAGTTGCTCCCGTCTAGCTGCCGTGTGGGTCTCGGATGTCGACTCGGAACCAAGACTGGTGGCCTGGTCGGCGTTACCCCCACCTCTGGTTGCGAGCGCAGCTCTCTGTGTTCGCTCAAGGCCGTTTGGACGGGCGTTGGCGTCTCAGCTGATTGTGGTGCGTGAGTTGTTTTGGAGCATTAAATGCGTGCAGCCAGCAGCGCTGTTCAGTGCCCCCGGCCAAGGTCGATCAAGGCTGGCGCCACGGCTTCTAGACAGCGGGCTTCCGGCCTCGGAATGTTTATCTACGTCGGGTCTGCCTGGGGGGAGTGGGCCGGAGGCGTTTGATGGTGCCGGGGGAGGTTGGCTCGAAAGGTCGTCACGACCTCGGCGAGGGCCATGTCAGCATGGGCCGCCTGGGGGCGTTTTTGCTGCGTAGTGCTGCTGTGTCTCTCATTTGCTGCTTCATATCGGTAACGCGGTCAGAGTGTGGTGGGTGCTTTGTGCACCTCCGTCTTTGGAACCTGGCCTTTACTGCTCCACTTGCTCGCATCGACACATTATATGATGTGGTGTGCTGTTATACTTCGCTATTTTCATTTTATTTTCATGATTATTATACGGAGTCCTTCGTGTTCTGTATGCTTCTTATAATGGTAATCATTTAATAATCATAGTTTTAGGGGGGAGGAGTGTGGTGGAGTCTGCGGGCCTACGGGGAAGGGCATGGTGATGATGCATGATGGGCATGATGATGGGAGGAGTGGTCGTGGTGGTCAGTGTATCGGCGAGGGATATAAGGTGTGTGCACCGCCTGAGGCGTCGTAGTAATGCTGGAGTCGCCCGGCTCGTGAGTGTGCCGAATACGGAATAAAGGGGAGCCGCGGGCACAGTACGCCCGCGCTCGCACTTGTGCAACACAGCCCGGCTCGACTGTTCCTCCGCATCGTGTCTGCCTGCTAAGCATCTTCCATTTCAGTACATGACAAGTTGCACCTTAAAACTCCACAGATAAGTGGGGGAGCTTAATTTTGAAGTTAAACCACTGATTACATACATGTGAAACCTATTACACTTATTTTGTAACCTTTCAAACAAATAATTTACTCCTGAAGTGATTTAGGGTTAATTAGGCAAAGGGTTTGAATACTTATGGACCTGAGAATCGTCTGATTTTCTGTGTGAATCGAACTTATTCACATTTTATCTGCATTTTTAGCTTTATCACTGGAGTTTTGTGAAGACTCTATATTAAGTTTGATTTGAAAGCATCATGAAATAGGCTCAGGTGGAATCAAAATGTGAAAACTTTGAAAGGGGGTGAATACGTTTATGGGCCACTGTGTATATTTAATAAAATTAATTGCCACCTCTTTTTTTCTTCCATATAAATGATGGCAGAAAAAGTAACAAAATATGTGAGAGGGGAGCTTGCTGAGAAACATCCAAACATCATGTGTCCTTGGAATCAAAGTGCCTGCTAGTTAATGGCCAACAATTCGAATTCAAACATTTACTGTAATTTACTTTTATCAGTGGCAATCTCGCATGGTAATCATTTCAAAAATAAATTATCTGTCTTATCAGAAACCATTTCTTTTCGTTCTTACGTATTTTTTTTACTTTGTACAATATTAACCACGTCGACTGCAGGAGTGGAGAAAGTTAAAGGAAGGTTGCATGCTGCAGACATCGAGCTTGGAAAGCAAAGCAGGATGGTACACTATCAAATGTCTGAGATGTGTCGAGGGAAACTTATAATATTGTTGCGAATTTGCGCCCACCGGCGTGCGATCGGCCACGTAACTCGAATCGCGGCACGTCGCCCACCGGACGGACAATTCAGTCATGACCCTCTCGGAACAACGCCGGGAGCTAGTCACGGGTGGGTCTTTCAACCTCACCACAATCGTGCCAATCGGCCACCCGCGTCGGATAGGGTTGTTCGCCAAACTCGACCTACCTAAGTACCTACGCGGATGGTTAATCGGGCGATCGTACCTCGCCGCAGGTCAACTTCGGACACGAACCGCTTAAGCGGTTCGTTCCGTACAGCAGAGATAACCGAGCGGAGTTATCGTCGACCTCGACGGTTCAGATTAGTTACCGGGAACTTACACCCACTACCAATCTCTTACGCGATGCAGGATGGAGAGTCAATAAAAAGAAAGGAGACGAAGCAGAGCGGGAACAGTTCAACAAGCAAGCATTTTATTGTGTGACACACAGACATAAAGCAAGCACGTATATACAATCACAGTAATAATAATAAAAGGGCACGTATTCAAGCTCAGAAAGAAACAGTAAAAGAGAGATACTACCGACTAAGACCGACACACGGCAACACTTGAGCAGTTTTACTTAACAGACGGCGCCACCACAAGCATTTACACAAAAATCAAAGGAAAAAGAAAGCCACCCTCATAGACGAGGAGGCAGACAGGTCCGTAGACCAAATGTACGTAAATCCTGGGAGGATCGGCCAGGTCCACGAGACCGAGGAGGTCTTACCCACGTCCTCGTGACGCGATGGTGGGCAAGCCGCAATGTTCGCGCCGCTGTGCCCCGACTCCGTGCCCTGGCGTGGTCGGCGAGTCCTCTCCGGTGTGCTCCACGCGAGCGGTCCCGTTGGCACCACGTTTAGGATGGGGGGAACGGGGTCCCCCCTCGGCACTATCTCAGCGTGAATGGGGGGGGGGGAATCGATGCTCAGGGAGAGGGGTATGGCTGGCTGGCATGGATCTCGCGACGAGTCGAGCGACCCCCACACCGCAACCTCGTCGCCGTCCGCCGTCTTCCCTGTAACTCCTCCGCAACTTCTCTCCAAGCTCAACTTCACCCTCTTTTTGTTCCGCTCTCCCGTGCCACTCTCTGTGCACGAGTCGCCTTGCGCTCGCATCTTTATAGGACTCAAGAGAAGCCGATATGCAAATATGCGGATCAAAACGCGATTGGAGGCGGGGCCACGCCACCCTCTGTTCAGCCATTGGTCGGGCAAAAAGGGGCGTGAACCTCCCTTGATCCGCATATTTGCATAAACGGACTTCACATACACGCGCTTGGAGGTGGGGCCAAGCCGCCTCGCGTTCGCCCATTGGACGGAGAGGAAGTGGGCGTGAAGCATTTTGGATGCGAATTTTCCCCTGGAAAGGCCGCCATTCGTGCTCGCGGCTCGGTGCGTTTGGCACCAATCGCCGAACGGGCCCTCGACAGCCCGACGTTCAGTGTTCACAGGTGGTGCGGTTGTTGGTTGTGAAGGAGAAAGGCGAAGGTGGTGGAGGGTTTTCTGTGGTGGTTTTATGGTTATAGTGTTGTTTGGGAATGGCGGTGAAGGGATGTTTGCGGGATGGAGTTGTGAAGGTAAAGGTCGTGGCTGTTTGCGTTGTTGGCAGCTTAATGGTCGAAAATAACAATAGATAAAAGAAAAATGGCTAACTGAAGGATCGCAGCCCGAATGGATCACATAAATTCCCTCTTTACAACGGGTGTGGGCTAACTACACATGGACTTATCGATATATCTCACCTGAGGACTCTTTATGGTGAAATGCGAATTTCCACAACCGTAACAATATCTTGGTTGAGATTGAGGGCCTCTGACTATTGCTGAGAGAGGAGCAGAAGCATATTTGACAGGGATGGAATCCAAACTGATCAGAGATCAATTTGTTTGAAAACGGGAAAGACTTTACATCGAAAGTAATGATGGATTCAAGGATTTTGCTTGTAATTGGAAGCAAACCTGCTGGCCGAAAGTTGGTGGGATCTGTTTATGAACCCTTCTTGTTGGCAGGAGTGAGTTGCTGACTTGCATGGAGAGATGGCCTTCGATGCTGACTTCTGTTTTGGAGCATCTGTATTTGGAATATGAAATATCATTGAATGACACGACTGTTGATGTAAATATGAAGCCTTCATGATCAATTTCTCAACTTCATCCCTTCATGACTCCTTTGTAAACATGAACCTTTCATGATCTCTATGGACACGTGTCAAGGTTCCTTTGACCCATGTGCAGTACTGAGCCACCCCCAATTGATCCTTGCTATTTGATCCAGTCACTTTGACCTTTGACCCTGTCCTGCTGCAGTCTTTGACCCATAGCCAACAATTCTGGTGGGAGAGGAAGACCATTGTACCCTGATGAGGGGCTTATGCTCAAAACGTCAGGTGCATCTTGTTTCCCGTTGCTGTAAATTAATAATTTGGAGCGGTGTATGGGGTGCGGGTTGCGGTGGGAATTTGTTGGAATACACCACACAATGATTTGCCATTGAGATTTGGAGGGAGTGTTGTGCTTATTTATAAATGGCTTCCAATCCAGTTTTTTTTGTGGAAAGGCAAACATCTCGATAACTATTCATTAGTCAAACTAGCGAACTTGTCTTTTTACATGTTCAGCTCCTTACTGTTCTTGGAAACGATTCATTCATACTCTCAAGCTGTTTTTATTTCTTAAAGTACAAATTCTTGATGTTTTGGGGGAGGGGGAGTTGACCACAAGCATTGCTTCGTTTCATCTGCCACAAAGGTATCCACCTGACCAGCATGGCCGTTACCAGTTCATTGGTGCTGTATGAAAATATCCGAGTCGCTCTGCCGGTTCAGCTCGTTGACTGGTCCGCAAGTGGTGGTGTGTACACCTTGATGACCTTGAGTGTGCAGAAGCATCAATATATGGAGGTGGATGATTGTGGCAACAGCAGTGTCCTGGGTTGAGTGTCACGTTTGCCACAGTCAGATGTCAAGTCATAACTACCAAAGCTTCAGGCCTCCATTCATGGAAAGCAAAATTAACGAGGCATTTGCTGAGCGGTTTTGCTCTACCTTGTGGTTCTGAAAACGGTCTCCCACCATACTGCTTATTATGATTGATTCTATTCCACCCAATTTGAGTCCCTCATGGATTCCCCAAAAATTAGCTTCAGTTTTTACTTGATTTCACTCTGGCAAGATGTGCAATAAGGATGTGCTCTTAGGAAATAGGGAATTTTTATATACATTTTTTTAAATTCAGAGTCAAGGCTTGCGGAGGAGCTTGAACATTGAATGGATCAGGATGCAACAGAACAAAGTTATTTTTTTCAGATTTTTTTGAGTTTGTTTTCAGTACCCATTGTGTGTGTGTGTGTGTGTGTGTGTGTGTGTGTGTGTGTGTGTGTGTGTGTGTGTGTGTGTGTGTGTGTTCAGCACGTACACAGGGTTCTTGACTGAAGCCAAATGAATGTTGCTTACTTATGTGCATGCAATATTGTTGCGAATCTGGAAGCTTATTGCACTCAACATTCAGGTCCCGAAAGAACAGTTATATCGGTAAGTGTGTGTTTATAGTTAGGGCCCCCTACCTGTGTCTAATGGGAATTACATGTGTGCGCTGCGGAGTGTCACTGACAACAAATCTCCTTCATTTCACTTTACACACCGACGCTATAGCCCACGTGCGTTCGGCCACGTACGTGGATGGAGGTTTCCAGAGCTTCAGACCGGGACTCCACCCAGGAAGGCAGGGGCGTGCCCCTTGTCCAATCGGGCCACAGAAGGCGGCTTTCCCATGACACGCCGGCCAATGAGGGTTGAGATGGCCACAGCAGGCGGCTTTCCCACAACACGCTGGCCAATGAGAGTTGAGATGGCCACAGAAGGTGGCTTTCCCACGACACGCCGGCCAATGAGGGTTGAGATGGCCACAGAGAGCGACCTTCCCACGACGCCCCGTCCAATGAGGGTGGAGAGCGCCTCAGACTGTGATTTGCTCACCCCGGAGAAAAAGGAATATAATAAACGCCAGGCTGGGTAGTGGTGGTAGTAAAAGGATCGAGGTGGTGAAGGTCGTCGTGGTGGTCAAAGGGTCGTAGTGGTCATCATCATTGGGTTGCGGGTTCGAGTCCCGCCGAGCTGGATCATCGTCGCCTCTGATCTTCTCCTTGGCCTTGGTCGATTGGTGCGTGGCTGGTTGGAGAACGTGGCACCTGGTGCTTGGAGCGGCATCGTGTTGTGGGTTCGAGTCCCGCAGAGCCGGATCGTTGAAGACCACACAAGGTGGACAGGTCCAAGCACAGGCTCTGGTTTCGAGCTCACCTGTCATCGAGCTGGAGGCCTTCAATAAAGACCATTGGGGTCCATTTCTGTGTGTGTGGGCCCGTCTTTAAGGAGCAAGTGGATAAGTGCTTTTGCTTGTACATTGACTGCATTTCTTATAGTCGAATAACTCTGCTCTTTGTGTGTTCCCTTCCCCCCATTATAAATAAATCCCCTGTCAAATGTTTCAGCTCATTTTTGTGTTTCTTTCATTGGTTTAGCATGGTGCGTATTGAGAAGTAGCTTGGGTAAAATGTGCATTTGGACCGACGGATCTCGGTAACCATCCGCTCAGGTTACACACGGTTCGAGCACGCTACTGGCTCGTTTCGCTTGAGCTCTGCCGAGGGTGAATTCCCCCGGTGGTTTGGACGACGCGGGTATTTCGGTAAATTGAAATTGGCAATCGACCCTACCCCACGTGGTCGACCTATTGGCGATCTTCGGTCCGATAAGGGACCCATCGGCTCCGGAGTTATTCGGGTGACGACGTATAAATTCCGGGTGTTCGGTGGAGCCGACTCTACTTTTCCACCTTGCGGTCGTGCTCGCCACCGAAACTCGGCTCGCCACCAAAAATGGCCGGAGGCCTATGCCCTTCCCAACCAAGAGGCCAGGGTTGTGGCACAGGCCTTCGAAGAAGGATTTGTATGTTGGCACGGGATTCTGGAGGAGCTGCACACCGACCAGGGTGGAAATTTTGAGAGTGAATAACTAAAAGAAGTGTGCAGTCTCCTAGCAATTTGAAAAACCCGAACAACGCCCCGAAGGCCACAATCCAACGGCATGGTGGAGAGGTTCAATAGAACCGTCATGCAACAATTGGCCCTCTTCACCACAGATTGTCAGGATGAAGGGGACGAACATCTCCCGTATCTGCTGATGGCTTATTGTACGAGTCGCATGGAGCCACCACCTGCAGCCCAGCGCTGCTCATCTACGGATGGGAGCTGCGAGCCCCCGTCGATTTGCTGTGCGGCCCGACGCCTGAGTGTCCCGACGGACCCCCAGGGAAGGGCTACGCATGTCAGTTTGGAGGAAGGCATGGAAAAAGTCCATACCTTCGCTCACCGCCAACCTCAACAGGCGGGTGTGAAAATGAAACGCAGGTACGACCACCGGAGCCAGGCGAGTGAGTATCCCCCGGGGGATGAAGATTTGGTTCTTCAATCCCCGGAGGAGGAAGGGCAGATGCCCGAAACTCACCTCGCCCTGGCAGGGCCTGGGGGTCGTCCTGGCGCAAATTAGTGACATGGTCATAAAGATCAAAATGGGATCACGGGCCCTTCTCCGTATCGTCCACGCGGACCGCCTGAGACCTTATAAGGGTGACCTTACACCCTCATGGATGGATTGGACCTGAATAGCCAGGACCACCGCTCCCGCGGAGATGCAAGGCTCTTAGAGCCTTGCCCCGAGTACACGGCCCAGCAGGGATGTGGTGGATATCCTGTTTGGGCATAGGAGCAATAGTTTAGCGGGATGGGTTTAGCTTGGATAGACCGGCCTCATGGAGCCCGTGGACTCATTCGTGGGAATGTTAGGTTAGATTTAGAATGGAAAATGGATTTTGGGAGACATGGATAGACATGGAATGTCTCGTGGGGACGTAGCTTAGCTACATAGATTAAATGGAACATGCATTTGAGTAAGGGACGACGAGGGAGCACAAGATAGTTAGGGGAACATAGGTAGAGTGATGGGAGTGAATTTGAAAAAGAAAGGAGCATGTTGAGTGAGTATGGGTCAGCGGGCCTGAGTGAGTGAGTGGAGTGAATGTAGAATGCATGGTGTGAATGAATGATTGGGGGAAGGAGTGAAACCCACCCAAGTGACCCCGGGGTCAGTGTAATCTTCGTTTGTGGGTTAGTTAAATTTACCAAAGGAGGTCGTTTTGTTGTTGTTGTGGAAAGAAGGCTCGAAACCCATTTGGAGGGGTGCAGGAGTCCACGGACCGGCTGGAAGCGTGGCTGTTGAAAGGTGAGTATCGAGTAGAGGGCACCCCGGGCACCGGACAGTCGCCCAGAGTCGGCCAAGGGTCCAAGGGACCGGGATAGTGGAGTGGCCACGGGCGACCCTCGGAAAGGGACCTGGAGCGCCAAAATGCCACGTGGGCATCAGAGTGGGGCAATGCCGGGAAGAACAACTCCCCACGTTCATAGGGAGCAGGTAGGCTCGGAGACAGCCTCAGGGCCCGGGGGTGCCGTAGTTTGAGATTCGGCAGAGGGGGAATTCCTGCCAAGTGAGCCACGCTGCCCAGCCATGAAATTGTGCAAGGGCACGAGTGAAAATTTGAGGGCGAGGCCCAAATTAATAATGAACACCAACACAGGTGATGGGAATCATGGTTTTTAGAACCGATAGTTTAAAGTGGCAGGCGTTTTGAAAAGCCCCGGGGTAGTTTAAAGTTAATAAATGCTAGGATAGTTAAGAAATGTACCCCTTCGTACCATCCATCCCTTTGCTCTCTCTTGGCCACTGGACCCACCTTGGTAAGATGGCTGAATTATGTGGGGGGCTATTCTGAGGCTTTGTTTGGCCTCGAGGCAGGACATTAGTCTCTTCCTTATTCCCCTCAGAAAGGAATTTAGGGGTTGGGAGTAGGCTAGGTTGACAGGATAGGTTAGCCGGACAAGGACAGTAAGAGGGTGAGGGAGAAGAAATTATAAAAATAATAATAATAATAATAATAATAAATAAAATAAAATAAAAAGGGGCTAAATTTTGTTGGTTTGTTGTTGCAAATTAAGGGAGTGGGTATGGACAAAGACAGGCAAAGGTGATAGGTTGGGGGGAGACCATAGGCTATGTCCGAGCCCGTTTTCAGAGCGGCTGGCACCACTGCACTCCCTCCACACAACCTCATGGAACGAGACCAGAGGCTGGCCAGCTTCACATGCCGGCCTGTTTTCGTGCTGCATCTGCCTGGTCCGCATCTGCCTTGCCATGCCTGATTTCCCTGCCTTTGCCATAACCCCATGCCTGCTACCCTTGTTTGCGTTGCCCCTGTGTTCACCATCTCAACCATGTGCCCCAGGACCATCGCCAGTGTTTTGCGAGGACTGTCCTGCAGGCAGCCCCATCATTCATCGTCTTTCAGTGTGTTTTGCAAGGACTGCCCTGCAGGCAGCCACACCATGGGGACTGCAATTGTGCAGCCCGTGCATACATTTGTTTTTGCATTCTGTCCATCCATTCACGAGGAGCCAGGGACTGCATTGAGCAGCCGGCTACCTCCCGGTTCTTGAATAAAGGCCACTTCAAATGGCCTGTGGGACAGCGCATGGCCTGCCGTGTTAGGGTGAGTTGCCTCCAGCAGCTGAGACTGAAAAAAAAAAGAAAAAAGAAGGTTCAGTGACAAAAGAGGGACCTTTTGAGCAGGCCCTGAAGACGTATGACCTTCCAGCTGCTGAGCACTCACCCACACAAACTGTTAACCTTGCTGTGCCTTTCCTCTTCCCACAGATCACAGGTCCTGAGCCATGGTTAGTGTAAATAAAATAAAATAAAAAATGACCGTTTTTACAGCCATTTTTCCCTGCTGTGCAGGGGTTTGGCTTTTTCTTGAGGCAATGTTTTATGGCCGGATGCCCTTCCTGACGCCAACCCTGGTCACCTCTTACGACACACAGGGATATGGTACACCTATTCTAACCGGGGCATACACCAGGACCAGTACACTGGCACTCATTTCGCCGACCTCGGAAGGATGACAGGCTGAGTCAACCCCCTGGTGTTAATTCAGCAGCCAACAGGGCTTGAACTCAGGACCCTGGGATCCCAAGACACCATCCTAACCACTAAGCCAACACCAGGCTAGTGTAAATAGTTCAGGTAAAATTGTAAATAAGTTATTGACCCACCTGTTGTTCGTCTTTGCACCTGCAATTTTAGTTAAGTTATCCGTGTGAGTCTGATAGTTTAGTTACGCAGCGCACGAGGTAATTTATTTTTGGGACATGTATGAAAAAATGTCGCACTCAGGGATCCGAAGGTAAAATGTACTAGGGGAAAACTTACACATGCTGGTCACGAAAATTTGACGACTCGGGACGAGTCTGTAAAAAGGAGAGGGGGTAGTGTTGCGAATCTGGAAGCTTACTGCACTCAACATTCATGTCCCGAAAGAACAGTTGTATCGGTAAGTGTGTGTTTAAAGATAGGGCCCCCTACCTGTGTCTAACGGGAATTACATGTGTGCGCTGCGGAGTGTCGCTGACAACAAATCTCCTTCACTTCACTTCACACACCGGCGCCATATCCCACGTGCGTTCGGCCACGTACGTGGGCGGAGATTTCCATTGCTTCAGACCGGGACTCCGCCCAGGAAGGCAGGGGCGTGCCCCTTGTCCAATCGGGCCACAGAAGGTGGCTTTCCCACGACACGCCGGCCAATTAGTTGAGATGGCCACAGAAGGCGGCTTTCCCACGACACGCCGGCCAATTAGTTGAGATGGCCACAGAAGGTGGCTTTCCCACGACACGCCGGCCAATTAGTTGAGATGGCCACAGAAGGCGGCTTTCCCATGACACGCCGGCCAATTAGTTGAGATGGCCACAGAAGGCGGCTTTCCCATGACACGCCGGCCAATGAGAGTTGAGATGGCCACAGAAGGCGGCTTTCCCACCACATGCCGGCCAATGAGGGTTGAGGCGGCCACAGAAGGTGGCTTTCCCACGACACGCCGACCATTGAGGGTTGAGATGGCCACAGAGAGCGACCTTCCCACGACGCCCCGTCCAATGAGGGTGGAGAGTGCCTCAGACTGTGATTTGCTCACTCCGGAGGAAAAAGGAATGTAAGAAATGCCAGGCTGGGTGGTGGTGGTGGTGGTAAAAGGATTGAGGTGGTGAAGGTCGTCGTGGTGGAAAAAGGATCGAGGTGGTGAAGGTCGTCATGGTGGTAAAAGGGTCGTGGTCGTCATCGTCGTGGTGGTCATCATCATCGTGTTGCGGGTTTGAGTCCCGCCGAGCTGGATCATTGTCGCATGTGATCTTCTCCTTGGCCTTGGTCGATTGGTGCGTGGCTGGTTGGAGAGCATGGCACCTGGTGCTTGGAGCGGCATTGTGTTGTGGGTTCGAGTCCCGCAGAGCCGGATCGTTGAAGACCACACAAAGTGGACAGGTCCAAGCACAGGCTCTGGTCTCTAGCTCACCTGTCCTTGAGCTGGAGGCCTCCAATAAAGACCATTGGGGTCCATTTCTCTGTGTGGGCCCGTCTTTAAGGAGCAACTGGGTAAGTGCTTTTGCTTGTACATTGACTGACTGCATTTGTTATAGTCGGATAACTCTTGTCTTTGTGTGTCCCCCCCCCAACCCCCATTATAAATAAATCCCCTGTTAAATGCTTCAGCTCATTTTTGTGTTTCTTTCATTGGTTTAGCACTGTGCGTGTTGAGAAGTAGTGAGGGTAAATTATGCATTTGGACCTACGGATCTCGGTGACCATCCGCTCAGGTTACGCACGGTTCGAGCACGCCACTGGCTCGTTCTGCCCGAGCTCCGCCGAGGGTGAATTTCCCCGGTAGTTTGGACGACGTGGGTATTTAGGTAAATTGAAATTGGCAATCGACCCTATCCCACGCGGTCGACCTATTGGCGATCTTTGGTCTGATAAGGGACCCGTCGGCTCCGGAGTTATCCGAGTACCAGTCGGCTCCGGAGTTATCCGGGGTGACGACCTATAAATCCCGGGTGTTCAGTGGAGCCGACTCTACTGCTCCACCTAGCGGTCGTGCTCCCCACCGAAACTCGGCTCCACAACAATATTCGAATTCCAGCTGTTGTTGCACATTTTCCTTTAACAACACTGGTACTCGAAGGCCTGTCCTTGTGTGCTTCGCGGCCACAGAGGGATGGAAAATATTTCACTTTTGCTCTTTCCACTGATAACCTTTTGAAATATCGTGCTATGTATAATTTTTGGCCCTATCTCTCAATGGTGAAGAATCACTCTAAAATTTCTCAGATCCTGATCCAGATTTGGATTTTCAGCAAAATTGAATCGATTCGTCCTTGTCACACTCCCAACCTGTCCACCAAAATTCGTCTGAATCCATCCATAACCTTTTGATATCTCATGCTATTATATCGTCTTTGGCCCTATCTCTCAATGGTGATGGATCACCTAAAAAATTATCAGATCTGGATCCGGATTTGGATCTTCACCAAAATTAAGCATTGCTGTCCTTGGCCCATCACTTACACAAACAAACAATTTCAGAACGATTGCTTGAAAACTGTGGCCAAAAATCATGTGACAAACAAACAAACAAGCAGTCATAGACTGGAACTTACGAAATCGTCAACTTGACCTATGACCTTATCTAATAAAAGCTGTCTCTCGAGAAGGTAGCGACGCAAACCAGAAGTTTCTACGATGATTCTGTACAAAACCATCAAAAATCGATTATTTGACCTCACTGTGACCTTGACCTTTGACCGATTTTGACCAAAATCTAATCAGCACTTGCCATTGCCCTCCTGAATCACGTGGCGTAATTTGACATTGGAAGCTTCTTCCGTTCTCGAGTTATCGTGCCCACAAACACACACACACACACACACACACACACACACACACACACACACACACACACACACACACACAAACACACAAACAGAGGATGGAAGTCATCAATATACTAACGAAATATTTAGATTTCGTAAGTAACAAACAGACACAAACACGACAGACCAACATGCTTGGTGAATTTTGTTGTTTTTTTTCGCCAAGTAACAAACGCTACAGACAGGCAGGGGTGAAAACACAACCTCCTTCCACCTTCGGTGATGGGGGTCATCAATGCCCCTCACAAGGAACTTCAAAAACAACAGGGGGGCAATCAGTCCATTAAATCTGCACAATGGTTGCTTGTATGTTCATCCCTTGTGAATGCTGAGCGTCAGGCAAGGAAGCAGCACGTACCATTCTAAAAGTGTTTTGACCAGGGTTTGAACCATAGACCTCCCCAGACTCATCACGGATGGTCTAACCATTACACCACGGAGTCTGATTGAATGTGGTGTGAAAATGAAGTGAGACTTCTCCACATTGCTTTGTGCATGCCTCCCGAGAGGCAGTTGGAAAGATTTCATCGTCGAGATGCAACATCTACAAATAATAGGTGAGTCATTGAAGTTTGTGCTGTTTCTGTGAGTCCCGTGCCTCACCGCTCCCACATTGACAGTCATGAGTTGATATAAGTAAAGGTATTTGTGGAAATCTTCAGCTTGAATTAAATTTGAGTCACTCACACTCTCGTCATGCAGTGAGGTGTCCTGTTTTCTCAGTGTCGCTTTTCTCTCTGCGTTCAAGGGTGACAACACAATAAAAAGCCTCTGACACCTCATGCTTCTGTGATTTACCTTTACTGGGACATGACTGTAATTTGACAATAGGACGATGCTCAAAATACAGAGAGCAACGTTCTTGCGTCTGCGCTGATTCGGAGAATGCGTATAGAAACTCGTAAATTGATTGTTTGAAGGCAAAACACAAACTTTTTTCTGCACTTTTGTTGGTAACTGGTGTTGGCTTGATGGTTGAGATGGCTGCTTTAAGATCTTGGGGTCTTGAGTTTGAGCCTCTCCCCCTCTGTTGAATTAACACCAGGCAGGTTGACTCAGCCTGTCGTCCTTCTGAGGTCAGTGGAATGAGTACATTTACATACCAGCTTACTGGTAACGGGGCACTGCACCACTGACACAGGCATGTTCCCAGCAATGAGGGAACCAGCAGCCACAGGCTGCATACCAAATCATTATTGGTAAATTCACAAATTTGGTGACTTCATTTACTTGGGTAAATACCATAACATTCAAGATCCCAAAAACTCCCCAAATTTATGACACCAGGGAGATGGTTTGACTGCAGCTGTTGGGGAAATGGCAATCCTTTTGTTAATAAAAATTAATACTCTTTCTGAATTCAGGACCTTCGGCCATTAAGCATCATTAAAGAAACGAGAGAGAGGCAGAGAGAGTTGTAAGCCATTGTTACATTGGCTTAAACACTTGGTTCATAATACCTGTGTTGCAAATGCTTTCAGCACCACAGCACTCATACCATGAGCAACAACAACAAAAGTTATGGTGGAGAACATAGCACTGCCAGACTGAACAGGAGAAAGGGGAAACGCCAATAGCATGGCAGAGGGAGATAGTAGACAGAGACGGACAAACAAGAGATGCAGGCAACAATCATGAGTAAGGGACAACGCAAAGGGTGGACAATATGGATACATCAGCAAAGTTTTGGGATGGGTGGAGGAGGTTTAACGGGTAAAGAAATTATCATGGCTTTGAATTGGGAATGACATGAGATGGTGGTGAACAGCTGTCTTGGAGACCCAGAGGGAAGAATGAGATTGAAGAGAGTGTGGAAGGTGGTTACACAAGTGGGGAAAGAGAGGAAAAAATGCGTGGAGGTGAGCAGTGGTTCTGGATTTTGGCAGTTTCACCCGGACGGGGTTTCTGGTGGACCACGTGCATCCTGTAGATACCAAGGAGGGACAAAGCACGGAGAGGGCAGAGAGTGCAATTCCAGAAATGAGGCAGAAGAAGACAGAGAGAGCACCAAGATGTCGTCGATGGTGAAGTGATCGGACAATCGACTCGGCTTCAGAGATTCCAAAGATATTGAGGCCGGTATCGAGCTGTGGAAGATGTGAGGCAGGGGAGCCAACCCAGAAGGGAGAGCACGACTCGATTGAGCTCTGGATGAGAGCCCTGTTGGTGGATCGGAGTTGAGGTGTGCCAAAGAAGGGGCTATGCATGACAGAGAATGCCCAGTTGGCATCTGGCTTTGGATGCTAATTTTGAAATGAGGCTTGCCCAAAAGAGATCACAGCTGAGAGTGAGACCCAATAGTTTGAGTGACTGAACCTCTTCGAGAGCATTGTTAAGACAGTAGATGGGAGGGTTTGTGGTACGCTCCTTTCAGAGAGAGAGAAAGAGAAAGAGAAAGAGAAAGAGAAAGAGAAAGAGAAAGAGAAAGAGAAAGAGAAAGAGAGAGAGAGAGAGAGTTTTTATATTCTTTTATTAAAAAAGTATAAAAAGGTGTCTCACCAATGAGACAAAGGCGTCAGCACAACACTTAACTGTTTTTCACAGCAAGCAAACAAAATATATTTTAACAAACAAGAGGGTATTTATAAAGGTAGAAAAAAATATTTTACCAAAACAGATGAACAACCAATTATTAAAAAACATTTTAGGTTGATTCATACATTTTAAATCAGAAAGGAAATTCAAGTGATTCATTTACAACAGAGCAAAGAACATTTTTTACACACCGTTTGTCAACAAAATCCTGCATTCTCCCAGACTTGCAACAGAAAAAGAAATCAAGCTGGATGCGAGACACAACTAAAGTTCTCAAGGTTAATAAAACACAAGAACAAGCATCCGCAGATTCCACCTTCTTTTTCCTTGTCTTATGAATTGCCATTTTTGCTTCAGCAACCAAAAACCTGGCCAAAGCAGTCTCAGATTTGAAACTAGAGGAAATAGGGAAACCATAAATAAATTTCACCAAGGAAAAAGAAAGACCCATCTTTAAAATAATATCATGCAAAAACTGAAAAAGAGGGACAAGTCTTATGCAATCTACATATGCATGACAAAGCGTTTCATTGTTTTCACAAAATGGGCACAATTCCAGGATCTCATTGGAAAACTTGTGCAATAAGATATTATAAGGGAGGATGCAATGCACTAATCTCCATTGCAGGTCGCCCGAACGTTTAGAAATTGGGGGGTATATAAACCTCTCCATGCAGGGACAAGAGGGGTCGAAGTTGGCAAATGTTCTTTCCATTGAATCCCGAAAGGACTTTTAACTGAATCAGCAAAAATATACTGAATACAAAAGGAATACAGGTTCCCCTTCTCAATGGAATTTAAAGGTACAGATTTGCCATCCCAGTCCAAAAGCAAAACAGGGAAGGCATATTGATTGGGCAAATCCACAATATCAAAAAGACTCCTGAAACCCACTCCAAAACTCATTAATGCCTTTAAGATAGCAGAAAAAAGCTGACCAATTATCCGAATTGATTTCAACCCAGTAATGGTGGAGATTTCATGACCAGATTTCCTTCTTTCTTTTGAAAAATCCAGCAGATTGTGCACAAGAAGTATATTGGACCCCACAAAATGTTGCACAAAAGCCCTAGAGGATGGGATTCCTGTAAAACAGGGATTGTAGAAAACTGGTTCATTTCAGAACATCGGGGCAGTAAAGGAAGTGACCTCACGTTGCAGTGATAAAGCTTGCCAAGCATTGATCACACTCTGCATATACAGAGGAAGTGGTGACACGTCGATCTTCAGGAGGTCGAGCAAAAAAAGCTCACGGCCATATCCTAGCCGGCCCGCTTGCTTTAGCAAACAAAGGGTCAAACTCTCCCAAGGCATGTGGTTATAAAGCAACTTTTTCACAAAAAGAATGCGGAAAGTCATGATCCTGCTGGTGATGTCAACAAGCCCTTGACCCCCCTCATTCCGAGAAAGGCTGAGCACACCTGGTCGAAGCCAGTGCATACCACCCCAGAAAAAATCGATTAAGTGTTTTTGAATATTTTTAATTAGCCATGCAGGTGGCTGCAAGACAATAAACCTGTGCCACAAGATGGAAGAGACCAAATTGTTAATAACTAAAACTCTTCCATGATATGATAATTTGCTCAGAAGGCCCCTCCATCTCTGAAGTCTGGAGTAGACTTTGTCTGTTAGTCCATCCCAGTTTTTCTGAATACTTTGAGCATCACCAAGGTGT
Organism: Eptatretus burgeri; assembly: GCF_056783735.1. Classification (NCBI taxonomy): domain Eukaryota; kingdom Metazoa; phylum Chordata; class Myxini; order Myxiniformes; family Myxinidae; genus Eptatretus; species Eptatretus burgeri. The sequence continues at coordinate 27,262,474 of NC_140976.1, read as the reverse complement.
ACACCCAAATGGTAAACACTATTATTCTTCCAGGATAAATTGCCAGGTAGTGTTGGGAAGGAAAAATGCATTGCTAATCCAAAAAAGGAGGCATAACTCTTTGTCCAGTTTACTCTGGCTGAGCAAGCAAGGGTAAAATTATTCATAGTTTTAAGTAGTTCAGATACATCTTCTTGACATTGAATTGTAGTGCAGATATTATCTGCATAAGCAACAACTTTTATAGCAGGTATGTCCGGAGCAACAGAGAATCCCACAAGTTTCACACGCAAATTAACTAAAAGGGGTTCAATGGAAAGAACATAAAGGAGTCCGGATAAGGGACACCCTTGCCTTATTCCTCTGCTAACAGTAAAGGGAGGAATCAACTCATTATTTATTTTGAATAAACTATAAATATTGTGATACAACAACTGAATATATGATACAAAAATACGACCAAAACCAAAACCCTTTAGGATAGCAAATAGATAACTATGATCTATACTATCAAAGGCATGCTCTTGATCAACAAAGATTAAGCCAGTACTTTTATGCAGAAGATCACACACATCAGCAATGTCACGAACAGCGCCAAGATTGTCATATATTGATCGTCCAGGCACACAACAGGTTTGATCAGGATGCACCAAAGATTGGACTACCAATTTTAAGCGAGAGGCAAGGACCTTTGAAAAAATCTTGTAGTCGGTGTTCAGTAAGGAGACAGGACGCCAGTTTCTGAGTAACTGGGTGTCTCCCTTCTTTGGTAACAAGGAAACAATGGCTCGCCGGAAACTTAGGGGGAGCTCCCCAACTTGAAAACTTTCCTTGAGTACTTCCAAAAGTTCGGGTCCGATAATGTCCCAAAAGGTTTTGTAGAATTCACAGGGGATTCCATCCAGACCAGGAGCTTTCCCGGACGCCATACTGGAAAGAGCAAGACCCAACTCCTCCAGCGTGATGGACCTCTCCAACGAGGCTCGCTGTGACTCAGACAACTTGGGTAAAGGTTCAATAAAGGCTTTTGCAACATTCAAATCAATCTTTTTTGCACAGAATAAAGAAGAAAAATAATCGACTACAATTCTTTTAATCATCTTAGGTTCACTTACTACCTCTCCTTCAGGTGATTGTACAGATAATAGTTGTTGTTGAGCTTTACTTTTCCTCTCCAAAGAGAAGAAAAACTTTGATGAAGTGTCAAAAAGACTCAAATTTTTAATCTTAAGCCGCACTAAAGCCCCTTTAGCCCTTTCGTTGACAAGACTGTGAAGAAGTTCTTTTTTAGTTATAAATTCTTTACGTAATCCTTGATTTCTGTTCAACTCAAGAGGATTTCTTTGCAATTCTAAAACCTCTTTTTCTAGAATCGTTATCCTTGAAAGACTATCCCGAGAGTGATGAAGTTTATACTGCTGACAAAAGATTTTGATGTGGATTTTTACAATATCCCACCATTGTAGCTTGCTATGAAAAGTATTTTTCCTTCCGTAAAGAGAAGTCCAAAAGATCCTAAAAGCATTGCAAAAAACAATGTCTTCCAAAAGACTAACATTTAGAGCCCAATAGGCACTCCTACGTTGAAGATAGGGAAAAGTTAATTTTAAAGAAACTAGGTGGTGATCCGAAAAGCCAGAGGGAGAAATTGCAGTAGACAATATGAAGTTCTGAAAATCATTATTAACATAAAATCTATCTAAGCGAGCGAACGATACCCTGTTATTGGAAGCTTGACACCACGAATATTGCTTAACTTTGGGGTGCTGCAATCTCCAACCATCAACCAAATTATACTTTGCTAAAATGGTCGCAAACCCTTTTGCACTCTCAGGGTGAGGTTCTAAGCCATTACGGTCCAGAGCTGGCTCCAAGGTACAATTAAAATCACCAGCGAGGCACACGAGACCACTAAAATCAATCTGGGATAAACAATCATCAAGAATGGAAAAATATTCGTTTCTTTTTGCAGGATTACTTGGGACATAAGCATTTAATAGTGTGATTTTATAGCCTCCATAAGAAAAAACCACAAAAGCCAAATGACCTTGCATGAATTCGTGAAAAACAATTTGGTCCGATGAAAGACTTGATCGAAACCAGAAAGCAACTCCTGCACTGCAGCAATCAAAGGAACTGAAAAACCAAGAACCCCTTATTGTGGTTTGCCACTCTGCAGAACAAGTAGGAACACAACGCACATCCTGAAGAAGAGCTACATCAATATGCTTTTGATCAAGTAACAGTCGAACATGTGTTTTACGTATAGGGGCGCGGCCCCCATTTATGTTTAAACAAGCAAGAGACAGAACCATTTTAGTATTTTATAGGTGGGTACTGGTTACTGAAGTTCTTTCCTTGCCAGAGTTACATATTTCCTCAATCTGTGTACGTGGGATTCATTGGCGCCATAGGCTGCCGGATTTTTAGTAATAAGGGATGCGGTAAGCATAAATTTATCGAGTTCTGGAAAGAAATCTGTTAGTTTAATTTTTTTCCGAAAGGTGTTATGGAGGAACTTGATCACCTTCGCAGGAGCAGGGGCATTTAAGCCCTTGTGGTCTTGTGAATCTCCAGCTGCACCATCCAACTCAGAAGAATCTGATATTGAACAAGTATCATCGGAATCACACGACTCGTGTTCAAATTCAGCATCCTTTTTCTTTACAGATATAGCAGACATTGGAAATGGTTTCACGAAAAAGGAATCCTCAGGAAGCAGATTTCCTTCTAACTTTTCAGGTGTCTGCTTCAAAGTCACTGAGGTAATGGGTGTGGCTGTAGATGTGACAGGCAGTTCTATGGTACTCGGTGCAATTACAGTTTGGTGAGATTGTTCTGTGGTGTTAGGCACAACTATAGTTTGGACAGATGGCTCTGAGTTATTAGGCTCTACTGTAGTCTGAACTGCTGGTTCTGAGGTATTAGGCACGACTATGGTTTCAACAGTTGGTTCTTCGGTGTTAGACACAATCTCCGCATGAACATCCTGCTTCAGTGTATGACTACCTTCTGTATGTCCAGAACAAATTTCGTCTCTGCCTGGGACATCTACTGATGGTGTGTTTTGAAGC
>NC_140976.1:27201921-27254421 GCF_056783735.1 Eptatretus burgeri | reverse complement strand
CATTGGCTCCCCTGGAAGGACTTCACTGATTAGCAACTAGTGTTCACATGTTTTCTTCATTGCAATTATAAGAAAAATGTAAATAAAAATTAATGAGTCACTACACTAGCTCCCCCCTGAGATCAATGACCAAAAAGAGACAATCGACACCAAGAAAAATAGCAGAGATTGCAAACCCTGCCAGGACTTCTTTTGAGTGATGTATTTTTATAGGTTTTAGGGTAAATCCAAGATGTGACCTTTGACCTTTGACAATATGCCAAACCATGCGACCTTTGACATCACATGTGTGATCCTTTTGTTCCTCATGGATAGGCGGTCATATATGTAAAGTTTCGCCTCGATCTGTTCACCCATTTCAGAGGATTAAAAAAAAACATGGCTGCCAAATCACGTGACTGATGACGTCATCACATTTTTTTTGTGGACCATTTTATCCCTAGATTACCCTTAAAATTTTTCATACTGATTGTATGCGGCGTACTACATATGCAATTATGACGTCATAACAAGGACACCTATGACGTCATAAAAATACTATACTCATTCCTCTTGAGGAGTACTTGCCATGTGCCACTTGTACACCCATGGCTTGGGGAACACTTGTGTGAGGTTTCCCCTCAATTTGTCCAGCCGTTCTGGAGAAGATTTTTTATCGGTTTTTGGGTAAATGCAATATGGCTGCCAAACCATGTGACCAATGATATGATATATGTGTGAACCTTTTGTTCCTCATGGACAGGCATTCATGCGTGTCAAGTTTTGCCTCGATCTGTTCAGCCACTTCAGAGGAGAAGATTTTTGAAGGTTAAAAACAAACAAACAATATGGCTGCCTAATCACGTGACCGATGATGTCATGAACTTTTTTTTTCTGTGGACCACTTCATCCCTAGATGGCCCTCAAAAATTTTCATACTGATTGGATGTGGCGTTCTACATATGGAATTATAACGTCATAACGAGGACACCTATGACGTCATAAAAATCACACTCATTCCCCATGAGGAGTACTTGCCATGTGCCAAGTTTCAATTTTTTCCATGCGGTTTCAGAGATACAGAGGTCCAAAGTTTTTCCATTTTTTCAATATGGCTGCCACATCACGTGACCTATGACGTCATAACAAGGAAATCCAACACAGGTGGAGGCCATTCAGCCCATCATACCTGTGCGAACACCACACCAATCCATCTACCCAAGATCCAAGGAAGAAAATGCAAAAAAATGTTGTTAATTAATGAAATAATTTTTATTTTTGTAGTTTTTGAAGTTTGTGTTTTTTTTTTTTCTAGTTTCTGGATTTTTTCCCCCCTTTTCTTCCCCTCAGGGGAGGAGCCATGGGCTTGGATAAAAACACACATCAACCACACAACACCCCTTGACAAGACCCCCACCAACAGCACTCCGTACACATGCACACAATCACCCATCAATGCTCAAACTACCTAAAAGTCTTACCAACATCCCTATACCCCTCTATCTCCATAACTTCCAGGTACCTATCTAATTCTAATTTAAACTATCTACTTTTTTTGCTGCCACTACCTTTCCAGGGAGACCATTCCATGCATTAACTACTCTCTGAGTGAAAGTCCCCTGCCTTACTACCGTCTTAACTCTCCTCTTTACTCTCAGGCTGTGGCCCCTGGTCCTATCACTGTCGACTCTTGAATAATTCATCTGCACTTATTTTATCTCCACCTTTCATTATCTTAAACATCTCTATCATATCTCCTCGTAACCACCTCATTTCTGGTGGTTGAAGTCCTGTCTCCTTCAGCCACTCCTAATAGCTGAGTCTAACTAGGCTCGGAATCAATCGAGTTGCCCTGTGCTGAACCCTCTCTATGACATCTATGTCCTTCTGGAACTGTGGTGACCAAAACTGCACACAATATTCTACATGTGGTCCTCACTAAATTCCTGTACAATGTTAACACCACCTCTTTTGATTTATAATTGGTCCCCCTCCGAATACAGCCTAAAACCCTATTTGCTTTACCTATAGCTGCCTGGCACTGTGCTGCCTGCTTCCCTCAAATATCTATTACCACCCCCAGATCCTTCTCCTGTGTGACACGCTCCAAAATTACCCGTTTCATCCTGTAATCTCTATTTTCATTGTTCTTTCCCATCCCCAACACCTTACACTTGCTCAGGTTAAATTCCATCTGCCAATCTTTTACCCAATCTATGCAAGTATCAATATTTTCCTGTATCTGATCACCACCCCCTCTGCTATCCACCTTACCTCGAAGCTTTGTGTCATTTACAAATTTGGAAAGCTTACTCTTCACCCGATTTATCCAAATCGTTGATGTAAATAATTATTATATTAATACGCTAAGCCATATTTTGTGGACCAATCTCCTCCGAAACTGCCGAACGGATTGTCGCCATTTTCGACATGCGGGTGCTCTGTGGTCTAATGAACATCATGGGCTATGTGAGATCGTGCCAGACGGAGAGGTTTGGGAATTTTTGGCGATTTTCTAATTTTTACATTAGTTTGCATGGCGACGTGTGACGTCACCGCGGAGAGGCGTAATGACGTCATCTGTCATTCGCCGACGTCATTACGTCTATCGTCGCTAGACCGTCACCGCTGAGAGACGTAACGCTGCTCCAAGAAAACAGCGTCTGCAATGTAAAACCCTCTTCTGCACATGCTGACTGTGGTGAATTGAAGGTCGTGACGTGTGATCACATGTTGCCCGGCTCGAGCACAGAAGAGATAAAGCTGAGGTTCGGCACGGTCGGGGGGATTGTCCCAGGGGCATTGTCGTTTTATGTCGGCGGTTCACTTGGTGCGCATTGAATGGTGAGAATTGAGAGTATATCGGACTCCGTGCTTATACTGATTTATTTTGCGGTGATTAGTTGCGCGTGTGTACCTTACTGCTTATGTACTCCATGCTGCGTCTGTATTCCCTGGTGTGCCCGTAGAAGCGGCTCCAATCAAATGGAATAAAGCCTACACTCTGAAGGTTCATCTCTCGTTTTAATTTCAATTTATTCCATTTGGTTTTCTCGGCTCTCTCAACCAACGATGGACAAGATCTACAAACCAAAGAGGTTCGACGCAGACCCAAACGCGACTGACTCAGAAATGAAATGGTCGCATTGGTTCCGTTCCTTCTCACACTATCTGACCATCATCGAAGAGGGAGCTGACAAATTGGCCGCCCTCGTGAATCATGTCTCGCCCGGCGTATACAGGCTCTTCTCGGAGTGTGACACCTACGAAGCAGCGATCGACGTGCTGCAGGCGCTCTACGTGAAGCGCAAGAACGAGGTATACATACGACATCTTCTCAACACACGCAAGCAAGCAGCCGGGGAGACAATCGATCAGTTCCTGCAAGCTCTGAAACAGCTGGGAAAAGACGGCAGCTTCCGGGCCATAAACGCCGAGGAACACCGAAAGGAAGCCACACGGGAGGCATTCATCCAAGGACTCAGATCAGCCCACATACGGCAACGCTTACTAGAGAAAGCGCAACCCACTCTTGACAAGGTAGTCGATCAGGCTCGAGCGATGGATACGGCTCAGCAGCAATCTGAGCCATTTGGGACACCGATGCTGCTAATGAACGCCGCTACGCTGGAAACTCAAGGAACCCCACAGACACAGACACAGCCAGACACAGGGGATGGAGAAACACCCGAGGAGCCGGATACCCAGACCACGTCAAACTCCTCAGCAACTGCTCCGGTTGGTAAATGCTTCTTTTGTGGGTACAAAAGACACCTCCACCACAAATGCCCCGCCAGAGATGCCACATGCATGAATTGTGACAAGAAAGGGCATTATGCCAGGGTATGTAAATCTACTCTAAGGAGAAATAAACCCACTTCTGCGGCTCTCTACTCGCAAAAGAAACTAACTGCAGCCCCCCCCCCCCCGGGAATCTATCCAAGGCTATCATCAACGTACGAATTAACGGGCATATGGCTGAGGCACTGATTGATACCGGTAGCTCTGAAAGTTTCGTCAACAGCTCGCTAGTGAAGGGCAGGAAATGGAAGATCCACCTGACAGACAATACGGTATGCATGGCCGCAACATCACTACAGTCCCGCGTACGAGGGTACTGCAATGTTGAATTGGACGTAAAAGGGTACACGCATCGGGATGTAAGGGTACTGGTGCTTCGTGATTTATGCGCAGACGTAATTCTGGGTCATAATGTCCTCAAGCAGCACACGAGCGTCGAAATACCCCTTGGAGGAAGCAAACCTCGTCTAATTTTAAATGCTTTGACCATCGCAGAGGTAACGTCCCCCCAGCTGTTCGCTAACCTGTCGCCGGTCTGCAAACCGATAGCGATCAAATCGCGGCGATATACCACTGCTGACATGAATTTCATCACTTCAGAAACCAAGCGATTACTGGAAGAAGGAATTATAGAACCGAGCGATTCGCCATGGCGCGCGCAGGTGTTCGTGACCACCAGCCAGAACCATAAGAAACGAATGGTTGTTGATTATTCCCAAACGGTCAATCGCTTCACCCAACTCGACGCCTACCCTTTGCCGCGCATAGACGAGATGGTCGAACGCGTGGCCAATTATAAGATATTCAGCACCATCGATTTGCGAAGCGCCTATCATCAAATTCCCATCCGAGAGGAAGACAAACCTTACACCGCATTCCAGGCAGGTAGGCGCCTCTACCAATTCAGGAGGATTCCATTCGGTGTCACGAATGGAGTAGCTTGCTTCCAACGGGTTATGGACGACATCATCTCAGATGAAAACCTCAAAGACACTTTTGTTTACGTGGACAATGTCACAGTGTGCGGTAGGGATCAGGGGGAACATGACATGAATCTGGACAGATTCTTGAGCATTGCTAGAAAATATAATCTGACTCTCAACTACGAGAAATGCGTATTCTCGGCAAGGTCAATTGACCTTCTCGGGTACACGATAGCCGACGGCACGATTAAGCCTGATCCTGAACGATTGTGCCCACTTCGTGAGCTACCCCCACCTCAGGACCTGCAGACAATGCGCCGGGTGATCGGCATGTTCGCTTACTATGCAAGATGGATTTCGCAATACTCCGAGAAAATACATCCCCTAGTGCATTGCAAAAACTTTCCACCAGATGCCGCTGTTGTAACAGCTTTCCACAACCTCAAAGACGATATCAGTAATTCCGTGGTATTATCGATCGATAGCTGGGTGCCCTTCGTGGTGGAAACAGATGCTTCAGATCACGCGATAGCTGCTACGCTTAATCAGTCTGGGCGGCCGGTCGCGTTCTTCTCGAGAACTCTTTCTGGAAGCGAGCAGAGACACTCGGCAATAGAGAAGGAGGCGTACGCCATCGTCGAAGCGCTGCGTAAATGGAGACATTATTTACTGGGAAACCACTTCACGCTCGTTACGGACCAACGATCCGTGGCATTCATGTTTGATGGGAAAAATAACGGGAAAATTAAGAATGAAAAAATTATGAGATGGCGGATAGACCTAGCTTGCTATAGTTACGACATAGTCTACCGGCCCGGGAGGGAAAACCCTGCTGCAGACACCTTCTCTCGGGTCTACTGCTCGGCGACAGTCAGTCGGGCTTTGCAAGACCTCCATGTGTCTCTGTGCCACCCGGGGGTAAACAGAATGGCACATTTCGTGCGCAGACAGAACCTGCCCTATTCTATTGAAGATATTAAACAAATGAATGCTTCATGCCCTGTTTGTGCTGAACTAAAACCCAGATTATATGGTGCGGCTTCTGGCAGATTGATCAAGGCCACTTCTCCCTTCGAGAGACTAAACATTGACTTCAAAGGGCCCCTGCCGACCGAGACAGACAACAGATACATATTCACTGTTGTTGATGAGTATTCAAGGTTCCCTTTCGCGTTTCCGTGCTCGGATATGACCTTGGGCACTGTCGTGAAATGTCTGTCTGACCTCTTCGCTATGTTTGGGAAACCTTCGTACATACATTCAGACAGAGGGCCGTGTTTCATGTCGGCCGGGCTAAAACAATTCCTATTAGAGCACGGCATAGCAACTAGTCGAACGACGGGTTACAACCCACAGGGTAATGGGCAGGTGGAACGATATAATGGAGTTATTTGGAAAGCCGTAACTCTGGCGCTGAAATCGAGAGGACTGGGCCCCGAGCGGTGGGAGGTTACCCTTCTCGACGCTCTGAATTCCATACGCTCTTTGCTCTGCACGTCCACCAATGCGACTCCTCACGAACGAATGTTTACTCACCAGCGACGTTATGTTGACGGCCAATCAGTGCCCAACTGGCTAACCCATCCCGGAACAGTGTTCATGAAACGCCCGGTACGACAAAGCAAGTATGAACCCATGGTGGAAGAGGTCGAACTCATCGATACTAATCCAGAGTATGCTCATGTCAGGCTCCCGGATGTCAGGGAGACCACTGTGTCGGTTCGCCATTTGGCTCCCTCAGGTACTCCTCCTGCAGGTACACCACCATCTGGCACACCTCCCTCTGACATCCCCTCCCCAGGTGTTCCCCCCCAGGGACTCCATCCGAGAAGGGTGACGACGGAGCTGCCGCGTTCCACCCGAGAGCGATCGGGGAGTCATCTCCGGCACGAGTCGAGGCTCACCAAGAGGATCGGAAGCCTTCCTCAAGTGAAACCGCCATCTACTCCCGGAGAGGTCGACGAATAATACCCCCTCGCCGACTCAATCTGTAAAGGGGATTATCGGCATCCTCGATGCTCATGCTCCTATATGCTCGTTACATAATATATCGATGCTCATTACCATGCTCCTACAACTCAAAATAATCCTCACTGCTTGGCATGTATGCTTCTGTAGTTTAGATAGTTCGCGTTGCTTGAAATGTATACTCCTGTAGCGCTGAAGTAATCATGGTGCGTTAGTTGGGCCTCTAGTTACATTTTAAAGACGGGGAAAATGTGGTGAATCGAAGGTCGTGACGTGTGATCACATGTTGCACGGCTCGAGCACAGAAGAGATAAAGCTGAGGCTCGGCACGGTCGGGGGGATTGTCCCAGGGGCATTGTCGTTTTATGTCGGCGGTTCACTTGATGCTCGTTGAATGGTGAGAATTGAGAGTATATCGGACTCCGTGCTTATACTGATTTATTTTGCGGTGATTAGTTGCGCGTGTATACCTTGCTGCTTATGCACTCCTTGCTGCGTCTGTATTCCCTGGTGTGCCCGTAGAAGCGGCTCCAATCAAATGGAATAAAGCCTAAACTCTGAAGGTTCTTCTCTCGTTTTCATTTCACTGACTACCTCAGAAGGTGAATTTGTAGTCCGGGAGCCAACCTGTGTACGAGGCTGTTTTAGGGTTGGACCTTACAGCCTCTGCTATAAAATTTTACACCCCCAGGATGTTTAGATATATGTTTGCAGTTCATGAAAACCAATGTTGGCAATTCATAAGCTCTTGCGAAAAATTTTGGCGGCCGTTTTTGTTTGAGGAAGATTTGAAAAATTTGATAAAACAGCAATTGTCAATAAAATTTCTAAAAAAATTAAAAAATCACATTCATGAAAAATAAATGTGAACTAAATGTAAGAATTCAATCAGTGCATTGTAAAATGACAAAAAAAATTGCCTTTGTGAAAGTAAACCTCGTAAAAGTACATAATTTTGTGAAAAATGCCTTAAAAATAACGTTTTTTGAAGATGGCCTTTAGAACTTTTCTCATCATAGGCAGATGCTGCATTAGAATACTAATTTCTCTTAATGTGATATGAACATGGTATCCATGGCTAATTAAAACAGCAAATTTGATTGAGTTCTATCAATTTTTAAAGAGAAAATTAACATTTTTGTCAACCAAAGTTCCCCCTACCCACAAAATCCTCTTACTCTATTGAACACAGTTCGGTTAAGGTTTGCTGGATCCAGGTTGGGTACTTCACAGTTCACTCTTCCAAAGGAAAATTCAATGGTGTTTGGAGTGACATGGCCCTGGAGCAGACATACAACAATGAAGGGAAGACATCTCTGTTCAAAGGCATATCTCAGGCACCAGCTGCTCGAGATAAATATGTGAAAACAGCACCATTTCTCACAGCTGTATCAGAGAACATAAAGTCTATGGCTAATCTCGGCCAACAGGAATCTACTCATCATGGAGAAACACATAAGCAGGCAACAGAAGAACATATGCATGTTGAGGAGATCAATAAAGTGATATGCCAGCAGATGATAAACCCATTCCAGTGTAACAACCAAGTGGTTCTGCTCAATAGAGCAACTGGTGAGAAGGATGCTTCAAAAGACTTGGTCCATGCTCAAGCTAAGGGCATGGAAGCCATTATGAAAGCAGAAGAGGTGGTCTCTATTAAGATTGAACCACTGAAGCTGGTAACTTTCTCCTCACAGAAGAAATCAAAACCATCAAGGAAACAGAGTTTAATCAGGATCTATCAAGATGAGACTGCAACTACACGTGTGCTGTGTTTCTATCGAGATGCCGACCCAGTCACAAGACAGATTGCATTTTCCCATGAGTGGACAGACTATCCATCATCCCTGTTTGAGGTTGATCCACGCTTAGCACAGGGGTTTGTAATGCGCAAAGGCAACGAGTCTGATTTCGTGGCAGTGCTAATTGCTGAAGCTGAGCAGGATGTTGTTTTACAGCTGCCATCATTACCACAGAGTGACCTATACACAGTTTATCTGGTAGACACAATGGCATTTGTAAATAAATACCAAAAAATGGGTGCGAAAACATTTGGTGAACTTCCCCAGCTGTATCTTCGCAAGCAGGTGTATCCTGCAGTTGAAACCTGAAATGTGCAACTGTGTCAACATCATTGGTGATCAGTATGATTTTGATGATAGCCATACTTTGAAGGGTGATGAGCAGCAGAGGAGAAACCAGACAGACCAGGCAAGACAATTCTCACCATCCAAGAGTCTCGAAATTCCGGACTGGAATTTACTCATGAAGAATCCAAGAAATAAAGGAAATCTTCAGAACTTCATTGGCACTTCCCTTTGTGAGAGTCCTGAAGCTATTCCGGATGGAGTGACCATCATTCTTGGTAGTATGATGGAAAACAAAGGTCACACTCTTTCCATCACATCAGCATCAAGTTCAGTTCTGGACTTACCTTGTGAAGAACATGAAGAGGCAGACACAAGGATTATTGCTCATCTTGCGTATTGTGTGGAATATCTTGATCACCATCGAGCTGTTGTGCATGCAACAGATACAGACATAATTATGCTGTGTATATATCACTTCTGCTGCTTGAACACATTGCAAGAACTCTGGATACAACGGCAGAATCAATACCTACCTATTCATGAGCTGGTAGAAGTGTTGAGCAAGAAGTACCAGAAAATCCTCTTGATGTCGCAGCTACACTTCTATGCACATATGTGTTGTGTGGATGTGACACAGTGAGCTACCCATTCAGAAGGGGAAAAGAAGAGGTCAGGTCAGGTATGGGAGCATGTGCCAGAACAGCGCGTCGCTGCGTCCACTTTCCACCGGTACTCCAGGGGCCTCCGTCTGGCCATCCCCCAGGCAGATGCCAGGCCCATCCCCATCTCCTTGAGATGATGGTCAACCTGCTGCAACCATGAGGCACGTGGTCGGCCCACTGGCCTCCTCCACTCATGAGACTCCCTCGCTGAGAGAATCTGGTGAGCAGGATCAGCGTCAGGAAAACGAGCCACATGTCCATACAGCCGCAGCTGATGCTCACGGACTATGCAGGTAACAAATCTCATCCGAGTCTCTCTCAGCAACCGCTCGTTGGACACAAAATCCGACCAGCGATAGCCAAGGATTCTCCGAAGAGACCTGGTACCAAAGGAATTAAGTCTCCGTCTCAGATCCTTGGTCAAAGTCCAAGTCTCGCACCCATAGAGCAAGACTGGAAGTACCAAGGACCTGAAGACTCGGACTTTCGTCCTCCCGCACAGGTACCGGCAGCGCCACACCCCATGATCCAGTGAATCCATGACTCCCCAGGCCCGACCCAGACGTCTATTGACCTCCGGCTCACAACCTGCGGAGACATGAATATCACTGCCAAGGTAAGTGAATCTCTCCACGACCTCAACATCCTCACCACAAACAGACACAGACAGGACAGCAGCATCCAAGATGTCACCGAAAGCCTGGATCTTAGTTTTGACCCAAGAAATCCGTAATCCCAACGGCTCCGACTCCTCATTCAGCACCTCGAGGGCCCCCAAGAGGATGTCTAAAGTCTCCGCAAAGATGACTGCATCATCTGCAAAATCAAGGTCTGAGATCTTGACATTGCCAAACGATGCACCGCAACTTGATCTCTCCGACATCCTCCCTAAAATCCAGTCCATACAAGTGCTGAAAAGTGTGGGGGCAAGTACACATCCCTGACGAACTCCAGTAACAACTGGAAATAAGTCAGAGATGGTACCACCACACTTCACAGCACTCTCAGTACCAGAGTAGAGTTCAGACATCAGATCGATCAGTTTCGGTGGCACCCCACGAAGACCAAGAATCCTCCAGAGGACATCCCGATTCACTGAATCGAACGCTTTACAGAGATCAACATAGGCTGCAAGCAGCCCCTGCCGAAACTCTCGTCTGTGTTCGGTGAGGACACAAAGTGCAAGGATACGGTCAATCGTTGACCTCTTTGGTGTAAAGCCTGACTGCTCTGGACGCTGGTGCTCAAGCAGATGGTGGCAAACCCTATCAAGAATTATCCGAGCAAAGACCTTGCCCGGCACTGAGAGCAGCGTCACCCCTCGGTAGTTTTTGCAGTCTTGGCGATCACCCTTCCCTTTCCAGAGAGGGACAACAAGGCCCCTCTTCCAGTCAGTTGGGATGATGCCTGCGTTCCTGTGAAAAGAAGAGCGGCACAGGTTTCTCTGGGACTGATAGGAAACCTTCCCCACCTTGTTGATTTTGGAAGAGATAGTGAAATGGCAGCAACAGAATGTGTCATTGATGAGGCCAGAGTATACTGGACTGCTCTGCATGGCCAAAAAGGGTTCAGCTGTTTGGATACCCTCAGGCAGCATATGTTTGTCTCTTCAAAATTAGACCTTAGGTCACTGCCAGCAACAGAAGATGCGTTTTACTTCCTTGTTTTAAGAGCATTGTATCAATTGCTTCTGTATAGACGTGCACATCTCAGTGACCGAGCACTTTCCCCAGCCACAACATTTGGCAGAACCCTTATCAATGGAAAACTGGTCCCAATTCTCATGTCTAAGCCAGCCAAGCCAAACAGACAAAACGGTGTCTTGCATGTGCAAATTATCCAAATGTCTGAAACGATGTTCATGCAAAAAGGCTGCTGTGCCTTGCTGAGTGACATGCATATGCCTTGGTCAGAGAGGTTCATGTGGTGGAGTTGTTTCAGAGAGTGACTCTTCCTCTGAAGAGGATGTTTCATGTCACAATATTGTGTTAATCCATTTCTAATTTTATCTTCCTTAAAACCATGGCATGTAAAAGTATGTTCTTGTTCCTGACCCCATTGATAGTCAAGCATTTCTGAGTTACATAAATCTTTTGTTGTTTGACATATAACCTTGTCAATTGTAGGTAGGTTAAATCTACACCAATTGTGATAGAGGAAATGAACTCCTCTTTAATATGAGGGGTCATTTGTGTATATAGGTTTAGTGGTTATGATTTTAGGACAATATGAATTACCCCTACCCCCATCCTACATCTTCGCTTTTGCCAACATTGTGTTATCAGAGGGGGCTCGCAAAAGTGTTGACTGTGTTGTTGCGCAAGAGTTTCACCATTGCCAACATTGGTTTTCATATACTCAAAGGGTGTCTCTTTATGAAAATCAACACAAAAATTTTATAGCAGACCGGGCATTTTTTTTTTAATTTTGATCGGTTGGCTCCCGGACTATTGACACAAAAAAATGTAACAAGAAACATTGTATATAAATAAATTCTAGAAATCACATTGTGAACACTGGATATATTGACGTCCTAACGAACCCTCACTATAGGCCTTATTCAGATGACGTCACCGGTCACGTGACTGTGGCAGCTCCGCCATATTGAGTGGCAAGAAAGTATTACCGCCTCCATAACAACCGATAGTCTCCACTTCAACGACACAGTTATTTCCAAGCAAGCGATTTTTTTTTCAGCAAATGGGTAAGAGTTGTTTTTCCCCGGGATGTACTCCGCGATATACTAAAGGCTCTGGAGGGCAGTTTTACCGCTTTCCCGCCCAAGTAGACCGACGGAATCTTTGGATATCGGTTCTGAGAAGAGAAAAATGGCGGCCTGGCGAACATGACTGGTTGTGCGGCCTTCATTTTGTCTCCGGTATGTAACTAATTTCTGATACGTTATTTCAGTAGTTGGTATTAAATAGCCGGTGGTTACAAAATATTGTCTGATTTGTATCATTAAAATGCATTATCTTCCTTGTTTTATTGACAGAATGAGATCGGCTAGATCGCCTTTCTCACAGGTGTCTAACGCGCACAGTTCTGAGGTGTTTCACTACAGAAAGTCACATCGATATGTATAATACATTAAAAAAAAAGTAGCACTTGGAAATACCCACAGCAGCGTGGCATTACACCGGATGTTTGTCATGGAAAAAATATCATGTATCTGTAAGCAAACTGACGAACGAAGATTTTCTACAAACTCGGCATTTAGACAAGAGCTTCACTTGAAATTAACTTGTGGCAGTTGTCAGGTTAAAAAAAGTGACGCTGGTTGCTGAACAAAACAAGCAACAACGATAATACAATAATAGTGAAATGAAGGAAAAAAGGCTTACCTTTGCCCTAACGATTATTTTTTTTTTTTTGTATACCTTGTCAGGCTCGTGTGAGAGCTAACGCACAACACACATCAAGGGGGCATGAGACAAGAGGGGCGGGACAAAACAGTGGGGAACAGACACATTAGGAGATCTGTGGAAGGGAGAAGGATGGGACGGGGAACATGGCGAAGAGAAGATGGACATTGCAGGGACTTTCAGGAAGGAAAGCAGGGAATTTTAAGGAAGTGGGCTTGGGTGAATTATCGGGGGAAGAAAAGATCGAGGATTTTGGAAGGGGGATGATAATAGGTAGGTGTTGGTGAACAGCTGTTTTGAAGGCCTGGAGGGAAGAATGGGAAAGAATAGAGCGAGGGAGTTTATTCCAAAGGCGGGAAAAAAAGAGGAATGAAAGGGTGAAGGTGAGCAGTGATTCGTGATTTTGGTAGTTTTACCAGAAGGGGGTTGTGGGCTGACCTTGAGCGCCCTGCAGAAATGTGGTGGGGACAAATTGCAGAGAGAGCGGGGGGGAGGCTGGAGAGGATTCGGTAGAAGACAGAAAGACCACCGACCAACCTGCGGTGATTGAGTGAGAGGCCCAAAGACTCAGCTTCATTGCGGGAGATGCCGATGATCTTAAATGCCTTGGTTTCCCCAGCATGAAGCCAAGAAAGGTGGGAGGCAGGAGCACCAGCCCAGAGGGGAGAGCAGTACTCCATCAGGCTATAGACAAAAGCTTTGCAAGTGGTCAGGAGCTCAAGAGGGCCGAGGAAGGACTTTGCACGACGGAGGATTCCCAGTCGGCAACTGGCTTTTGAGGCGAGGTTGGAAATGTGACTTTCCCAGGAAAGGTCATGGCAGATAGTGAGACCCAGAAGCTTGAAAGAAACGACTTCTTCCAGAGGATTGTTGAGAAAGTGGATGGGGGGGTTTTGTAAATGGTCCTTTTGAAGAGACATAGTGAGAGTGTGAGATTTGTCTGGATTGAAAGACATGTTCCACGTGTTGGACCAGTTTGTAATTTTATCCAGATCTGCAGTGAGCGAAGAAGCTGCTGCTTGCCGGTCTGAGGGATGACCAATGGTACGGCAAAGGGTGGAGTCATCAGCAAAGAGATATAGAGGATTTTCCAAAGAGTCAGAGAGATCATTGATGAAAACCAGAAAAAGAACAGGACCCAGAACGCTACCTTGAGGAACTCCAGCCTGCACAGGAAGAGGGGATGAAAGAACTCTATTTCGGGCCACACGTTGACTGTGACAGGAGAGGAAGTCTGCGAGCCATGAGTGGAGATGGCCTTGAATACCACGGGAAGAGAGTTTGGTGAGTAGGGCAGGGTGCCAGACTGTGTCAAAAGCACGTGATATGTCCAGGGATACGGCTCGGATTTCCTGTCTGGCATTGAGGACCTCCATCCATTGATGGGAGAGCAGAAGCAGCATATCCAGGGTAGAGTGACCTGGTCTGAAACCAAATTGATGATCGGAAATCAAGCCATTGGAGAAGAGGAAGGATTTCATGTCTGAAGCGATGATGGATTCCATAACCTTGCTGATGATTGGGAGAAGGCTGATTGGTCTGTAGTTGCAGGGATCTGTTTTTGCACCTTTTTATGCAGGGCGGTGATGTTTACAGATTTCCAAGTGGCGACCTTGAGCACGATAATACAGTTCTTGTCAGCTTTCGTCGAGATTATGTCACTAACAAACCCGGCAACATAATAGGAGTAAGCATCCATACTCTTGAAGGCTTTCAGGTTGGCTTGAGTGTAAGAACTCGGCGTTTCAACAAGGTAAACGTAGATGTCAGGGAAAACGATTTGAGGCCAAAATTTCCTTTCTGTTGTCTATTTATCCTTTGAAATAATATAAGGATCTTCACTAAGACCATGCAGCTTCAGTTTTTCGCAGTACCTCTTCTTAGAAATACCATCTAATCCATGGAAATAGCCCAGAAGTTCATGTGACACATGGGTGGTGGCCATGATTTTTTGCTACTCAATATGGCGGAGCCTTACATTCTGCTGTGACGTCACTCGCTGAGTGCATAGGGTCAATAGAAACTTCGCGCGGAGCGCGGGTTTGGCTAGTGAATAGCAATGGTCCGAGTACTGATCCCTGAGGTACCCCACTATTTACATCCTCCCACTCACAGCCACTCTTTGCTTCCTCCCACTAAGCCAGTTTGCAATCCAATTAGCTACCTGACCAGCCACTCCACAAGTCCGTACTTTGACTAACAACCTTCGATGTGGTACCTCATCAAATACCTTCCAAAAGTCTAGAAACACTATGTCCACTTCCTTTCCCTGAGTCAGTGGTTAGAAAGAGCTTTACATATTACATATAGAAATACAACAACGGCATAGCGCAAACAAATATACACAGGATAACGATGAAACACCCTCACCTGGGATTTGATGCATTCCCCCTGATTTTTTTCTAGCCCATGAATCACACCAAACACAACACTCTTATTTGCAAATTGCAAGGTTCCATGTGTTTCCTCCCTCATTCCATCTCAGGTTTTTATATGCAAACTCCTTTTTTCTCCAATCTCCTTGCGAGTCTCTCTTCGCCATCTTACTACTTGACGGTAATGTCATATTGTCCATTTTCGTTTTAAGGATCCCTACTCATTCTTGTTGCAATGTTGGTTTAAGAGTGCAGCGCAAGCATGATGGACCAGACGTTTCGCTGTGTGATGGGATTAACCGTGTTCCACAATGCGAGCACACTCTTAGCAAGAGGTCTCCACCTAGCTTTTAATAGACAAAGCTCCCATCGCAAGATGCAGCCAGTGTGTTGAACTAATTAAATCGATCGATAATACCTGAGTGTCAGGGCACACACACCATGCTAAATCTGCACACCAGCTCCACATCAAGTCTGTAATGAATTGTACAGGAGGGTGGCCACAATGTCTTGTTACCCTTTGTAAAATAATGACACTGCCTTTGTGTGCAGAGTGTTCATTTGTTTCCTTTTTCTCCTTTTTCAGATTCTGTGAATGTAACAGATTTTTTGAGTTTGAACGTAACCAAAAAAACAACTTTTTTTTTCTTCTTCAGATTTTCAGATTCAGTAATGGAGCACAAACAGATCCGCCGGACACTTTAGGCTTGTGTCATTTGCTGTAAATTGTGTAATATAGTAAGTACTTCAACTGTATGTGGTATAACTTGTACAACCCTTCAGTGTTGTCAGCTAAAATGATAAAAGGCAATGTCAATTTTTTACAACGGGTGGCAATACATTGTGGCCACCTTGTACAAGCAGCAGCTGAATGTTGTTGAAATAATAACTCGAAGAGCACTCGGTAGAGCGCATACCTCCACCACGGTAATGCCTGATCCACGAGAACATATCGGGCCCAATAGATTTTTGAAATATCATGCTTTATATAGTTTTTGGCCCCATCTCTCAAATGGTGAAGAATCACTTTAAAAAATAAATAATTCTCATATCCAGATGCGGATCCGGATCTTCACCAAAATCTAATCAATTACACCCTGTCACACACCCAACGTGTCCACAAAATTTCATTCAGATCCGTGCGTAACTTTTTGAGATATCCTCCACACAAACAAACAAGTGAAATTGCTCGTTGAACAAGGAATTGCCGGAATAACTTTGTCATATCTCCATGATCTCTGAAAAAACAAAAAACTAGAAATCAATTTGGTTCTTATAAGTCGATAGTGCTACTGTTTAATGAGTTATATCACTTAGTTTGATCATGATCATAACTTAGAAATCAATCGGACTTGAAATGGTGTTTTTATCACAATTTGAAAGTTTTGACCCCGACCCCCCTCCCCCTTGACATTCCACCCCCGACCGCTAAGAAGGGTGTTGGTGTGACACCCCAATGAGACATATGGTTTGATGCAGAATTGGAAGATGCACATTTTGGATTTGGTTTGAAATCGATACGACCATTTTAGCGGACGTTATTCGAAAATAAGAATTTCGGTTTTTTGGTCACCTTGACCTTTGACCTAGATTCACCAAAAACGACAAGTGTCGAAGTTGGACCATGGCCGACGTCTACCCAGTTTGGTCATGATCGCTGAAACGGTGTGGCTGCTACAGGGTAAATAAACACACAAACAAACAGACAGACACACAGAATGACACACAACCGACCAACATAATTGCCGAAATCCGAAGGATTCCGGCAATTAACAAACAAAGAAACAAACAAAGGAACAGACAGAAAGGGGTGAAAACATAACCTCGTTCACCTTCGGTGGCGGAGGTCATAAAAAAAATGTTCTGGCAAAAGCGAGGACTGACAGCCTTGGATTTGTTGCACACCAGAGACACGAGGGTCGCAGTCTTCGTGGAGAGGACTTCATCTCAAGGACCCAAAGGCTCACAAGCAAAATGATCTCCTGGATGCACCTCGACGATGAAACGACTGACCATTTGGAAAATTCTGCCTCCACTCGTAGACATCGGTCTGAAAGGAGTTCGGTAAAATAAAACAGAGAGGTGGGGGGGGGGATGATTCTTCTCACTGTTAACTTTGTTGCTACAAACAGAATCTTTTAAAAGAGCGCTCGATAAAATGGGCAGATCATCATCATATCGTCTGCAGCCTATGGCTCTAGGCTGCATTATTGTTGGGAGGGCGGCTGTGCTGCTGATTCAGTGCCCCAATGCGTAGATAAAGCGCTTTAATTGCATTACGACAAAGTAAAGCAAAAATTATCAGTTTTTAAAAGTTGTAAAATGCCTTGTATTGTCTGCACACCGTTGGACGTAGAGTAAGTCAGTCGATAAAATCGCAGCCCATGTTGTACATATTAATCCCGAGTACCTGCTGGTGTCGTGACGCATCTAAATTCAGAATCCTTTCTTTATTTAAATTATTTATCTTGTCCTCCTTTTGCACAAACACTAGGCAACGTTTGAGTGATCGGCTCGAGAAATAAACTTAAAATCACTCCGTCTCGATCAAATCTTTGGAGCCCGTCAATCGCTCAGCGACGTTCGTGGCACCCACGGACACAGTGAAATAACATTGGTTAAAACACTTTTACCTTCCACGTAGGACCTCACAGTTATTGGCACAGAGCAGACATAAGAGCTGTCAAAACTGTCAACCTTCGATCGTTTTTGACTCGTACATTGGCAATTCATGTCAGAGCGCAGTCGGTGCAAGAAAGTATCCGTTTTTGAAAGAAATTGATTAATCTTTGTCCTTCGAGCAGTTTCGGGTTGCATGTGCACAGAAGAAATCACACTTACCCGAGAACGTTCCAACTCAAACGTTTGTTGGCTTGCGATGATAATATTAGCAAATGGGTTCCAAAGGTAGGTGCGTTTGCTGTTGGTAATATCATGATGCCCTATCTCTACCGAATAAATGCCCTAAAAAGACATGTTGCACTCCCTGACACGCGACTAAATCTTGTGGGATGTACGGACGCTTCTGGAGTGCGTGTGAAATTTTCCACAAGTCCATCAAACTGTGAAAGGTTCCCCGATACCTACACCTGAATAAAGTGTAGCCTCCTCCTGGTGAAACCTCCAAAATCCAGGCCGACTGGCGACTGCACACCTCAACTCTTTTAATACTCACTTGCCCATCTCGGGAACTACCTTCCAGAGGCTATTCTGTTTCATTCTTCCTTCCAGAGCCTCAAGGAATCGGTGCACCGCCATCGCTTATCATTCCCCAATTCTGTCCCATAATCTTTTTCACCACCATTAACCTTTGCTAACCCAACCATGGAATGTTCAAATAACTGAACCATTGCCTTGATCGTGTAGGTCGTTTTGTATTGTCGTGCAAAATGTTTGTTGAAAGTAAACTTTCACTTGATTTTGTATCTTTTGATTGTAAAGGGTGGAATTTTAAAAATAGGGTTGGAATTGTTTGGAAACAGAATCAAAATCGAGAATTACTGCTCACCTTCACTCTTTCATTCCTCTTTTTCCCCACCTCTGGATCAAACTCCCACAAATGCAGGTAACAAATCTCATTTGAGTCTCTCTCAGAAACCGATCGTTGGACACAAAGTCAGACCAGCGATAGCCATGGATTCTGACGAGACCTGGTTCCAAAGGAATTAAGTCTCCGTCTCAGATCCCTGGTCCAGGAAACCTGGTGGGGGAGACGGTGTAGTCGCCGACATCCCACCAATGAAACAGGTTAGTACAGGTTTACATGGTACCTGTAGCAAGTCACAGGTCTAATCTGGCCTGACCTGACAAAATGTAATGTGCCCAACAAATATGTAAAGTTAAGAAACCGGAAGTTGGAGGAAGACTCTCTCCATCAGCTGCACAATTTGAGTATAAGAACCAACGAAGCTTGTTTATTTTGATGTAGACTTTGGATCTGTATATCACACATTCAAGTCATTCCAACTGGGAGCATATTTATGGAGATGGATCGTTGTTCCCTATTGATGCCATTGCTTCAGGGATCTCATCATTGCAAGACATGAACACCTTCAAACAGTCCTTGGTTCTGCCAGCAAATCTAACAGATGTATTAGACCCTGTTTAAAGCATGGAAGCCAAATTGCTGATGCGTGTTTTTTGTCCTAACTTGACATAAATAGGTTGGAAGGGACATCAGGACAAATGGGGGACAAAGGGGGAAAGGGGCGGTGGGTGCGACGTGAGGACGGGGATGGGCGAAAGCACTCTATGCACAAGTAGATTTGGCAAACAGGACGGCTAATTGATCCGTCAGCAAAGTGATGTGTAGCCTCTGCTACTTTGGTCTTAAAGTTATTCTTTGGTCTTGATATTTGACTGGAAAACCTTCAACAAAATTTTCTGGATTAACATACTATCCTTGAGGTGGTAAGAAGTTGATTTCCCTTTTTGACCTCTTTATGCTCGTTTGTTGTTTCAGGGACGTGTTGAGATATTTATCAAATACCGATCTAACTTCATCATAATTTGCTGCCCTGTTGCTGAGCTTGTCAATGAATGATTGTACAAAGTCATGACATGTTGTCATTTGATCAGTTTTGAACATAGAAGTCACAAGAGCCATGCCGTCGATAAATTATTCCTCCATATGTTGAAGTTATCATTTCATTTCCAGCCTCTACTGCCGTATCTTCCGATTCTGCATCTGGATATGTGTTGGTTGTGATGGTACATCCATCGTTTGGTTGTCAGACACATCAGTCGTGGCTGGTTCACTGGTTCGATCTTGTTCCGCCTGTTGTTCATTGCGAGCCAGGAGCTCAAGATGATGAAGGATCGTAGCCTTGTCGTAAGCTAACAAGACTGACTTATCCGATTGAAATATTGGTGGTGGAACTTTGCCAAATTCACACGTACCGATGCGTTCTTTCAGATCAATGGCCGGCTTCTTGAAATGATGAGGAACCTCTTCAATAGTCCTCGTTCTTCTTCCATTTTCACCAGCTTGTCACCCGCTCTTACTTATGTTGCTTCATTTGTACGTTTGAATGTCCTGAGCTTCCTTTTCTTCATTTTGACCCTCACAGAAAGGTTTCCCTCTGTCAAACGTTCTGTGACAAATCCCTGAAACATCTGCTGTCCAATCTCATCGCGATCTGTATCTTTAGTCACTTTCTCATTCATAACTTCTCTGGTAAGGATGTTGTAAATATCATCCTGATCCTCATCTGTCATACTATGGTGACCCACCCTATACTACCACTCTGAAAAATAAATATATTAATAAAATGGGTATTGTAAATGTCATGGGTCTTAGACACCACTCCAAATGTGTAATAAATTCTTACTATATAAAATAGCATTTTTATGGAAAATAATTATAAAATTGTGCCACATTATTATTGTATTGATAGCCACCTTGAATTTGGTACCTGAAACATGTTTGGGAAAATGGCACCCTATTTTTTTATTTATTTATTTATTTTTTACATCTTTGCAATACCTGAATCCAGAATCAAGTGATCATTTGCTTTTAACAAACATTTTACACAAAAGTTATTTTTATGATAACGACCCACACGATGATTTCACATGCGAGCAAGATATCACTTAAGATCATTCAACCCAGAATAGAAGAATTCATTAAGTAAGCAGGTTTCAGAAGAGGAAGAGGTACTCGAGATCAAACCACAAATCTGAGGTGGATCATGAAAAATGAAAGGGAATATCAAAGGAAGATGTGTCTCGGTGTTTTGGATTATAGCAAAGCCTTCGATTGTGTTGATTATTGATCAATGTAGATTATGCTGAGAGAAATGGGGATGTCCGAGCACGTGATATGTCTGATAAGAAGCCTGTACACTAAACAAGAAGCTACAGTAAGAACAGAGTATGGAGAGACGGAATGGTTTGGAATTGGAAAAGGGGTCAGATGGGTATATTCTCTCCCCTTACTTGTTCAATCTGAATAATGAGTACATCATGAGGAAATCAAACTTGGATGACAGAGGATGGAGTCAGGATTGGAGGAAGATATATCAACAACCTCAGGTAAGCTGATGATGCCACTATGTTGGCATAAAATAGAGAGGACTTGATGAAACTGCTGCAGACAGTGAAGAAGGAAAGTGAAAAAAAACTTGTCTTTATTTAAACCTAAAAAAGGACTAAAACCTTGTCAACTGAGAAGATCGTTGTGTTCAGATTGGGAGATGATCACGTGGAAATGATGGAAAGTTTCATCTTCCTGGGTTCTAAAGTTGGAGTGAGTGGAGAATGTGGAGGAGAAATTGATGGATGCTTTGCATTGAGAAAAACAGTAATGTCAGGATTGACAAAGATCTAGAAAGACAAAGATGTGACAAAACAAACCAAGAGGAGATTGGTAGAATGATCTGGTATTTCTAGTTGCAATGTATGGATATGAGTCATGGACAGTGACAATGAAAAAAAAGGAGAACATTGACAGTTTTGAAACGTAGTGTTCGAGCCGAATGTTAAAAATATCATGGACCGCAGGAAGAACAAGAACGGCACTCGGTAGAGCACTTACCTCCGCCACACTTAACAGTTTACGTTTTATACCCCCACTGATAGGTTGAATCTGCATCTGGACCTGAACTAAAATCGAATCACCTTGTTCTTGTCACCAACCCAACTCATCCACTAAGGTTTGTAAGAACCCTTCCACAACTTTTTGAAATAACATGCGATGTATCGTTGTGCTTTTCGAATACACCTCCAAGCATACCAGAGACACGTCGGTTCCCAGAGTGAGCTATGTCGTTAATTAGATTCGTAGGTTATATTGTTGCGGAGCCGGGTATCGGCTGTGAGCACGACTGCTAGGTGGAGCAGTAGGGTCGACTCTACCGAGCACCCGGAATCTAGATCGTACCTTTCGGAAAACTCCGAGGGTACGGGTCCCTTACCGTACCGTGAATCGTCAATAATTCCACCACGTGGTACAGGGTTATTTGCCAATCTTCAAAATACCTAGAGATCCACTTGGCGAGGTACCGAGTATTCACACCCTCGATGGCACTCGTAAGAGTCGAGCCGTTAGCGTGCCCGACCCGTGCGCAACCCGAGCGGATGGTTACCGAAGTCCCGTCGGTCCAAATGTACATTTACAGTGGCAACAGCCTTTGTAATTCACCAACACGCGCCATGCTAAGCCAATAAAAGAAGCACAAAAACAAGCTGATACTTTTAACACATGTATTTATTTATAATGGGGGAAAGGGGGGAGCATGCAAGAAGGCAGAGTTAACCGAATACTGAAGGAATAGCAATTTATGTACAAGCACTTATGCAATTTTACTGAATAGACTGGCGCCACAAACACACACACGTACACCCAAAAGGACATGGACCTGTCCACCTCATGTGGTTTGGCTGACACGAGCGAACAAGGCCAGCAAGAGGCAATGATCGAACCAGGCACCAGCAAGCCGCGATGACTCGTCCCGGCTCAGCACTCGTCGCTCAGCACTCGTCCCGGCAACCAAAACTCTCCACTGTATCCCAAACTGTCCAGAAGGCAGGAGGTTTCTCTGCCACTTCTCCAAGTCTTTGAGTTGAGCGTCAAAGTGAGGGCTGATAACTCCACACTTGTTCAACCTGCCCGTCAGATTGACCACAACCTTGCCTGCTCGATGGTCATCAACTATCTCAAAAACTCTCTTGTTCACCGACAGAGAGACAGCGCGCAACCTACTTGCGGTTCTTGTGGAGGAAGGATCTCTCCTCGTCCGATCGCCCGATCGCGCCACAACCTTATTCACCCTTCTCCGGGGGGGGGGGGGGTGAGGGGATGCCTCCGCTCTCCCTCACTGGACGGTTTTTGGCGCGCGGAATCTCTTGTCACCCTGTCATTGGCCAAAACGAGCGGCAAGTCCGTTGATTGGCCCGGGGGCGTGGTGACGTCACGCGGACCGCCTTTCTCACCGTCGCGGGGTCTGATTGGCTGAGCGGCGGCCACTTCACTCGTAGCACGCTGATTGGTCGAGGGCGCCGCGAGGCTCCTCCTTGAACTCTGCCCACCATGGCGTCAGCCAGAGCGAGGTGAGGGTGATGCTGGCGTTGTTGTAGTTGATGTTGGTGGTGTAAAAATAAAAGAAAACCCTGACTATCAAAATAATTTCGCAGTGCATGTACATTCAATTACCCATTAAACAAGGGAAAGGGAGCTATCTATCCACATTTACTTATCGAAATAACTGAGCTATAGGACCTGTATTTTGAGTCCTCATGGCTTCCAGATTCGTAACAATATTACCCTCCTGCGTCTTCGAGGTTTCAGGGTATATGCTTTGTGTGGGTTTAGCTCGTCTTCCCTTCTTCATCTACCTATCCAGTATTCTATCCAATATTCTATCCAGTATCCTGTTCCCTGCCGTTCTTCATCTCCACATTTCATGCTCCCGAAGTAACGCTTTACCCTTTCACCTCTCATAATTTAACATCACCTGCTCGTCCCTTCATCTCCTTCATCGGTCGACTCCCATGTCCCATTGATGATGCATCATGTTCTGTGTGTAGCAATAGATAAGATTGTTTTAAGTCGGCTGCATAAGTGTTCAGGTAATTACTTTCCTCATGTATCTTTTGAACGTGCTTCCGTTGCTTTGATTGTAAATACTCGTCATTGTGCTTGATTTGACGGCGAATTAATGTGTTCAGTTTGATTGTGAATAAATGTGCCCTTTGTGTGTAATTGTAAATGAGTGTGTTGATGAAATATATCTGCTTGTTAAGCTATGGGATGTTTCCAACCAGTTAATCTGTCTTTTCCTTCTTGGTCCAGCGTAGTCCACATGTTAATGTTAGCCGGGAAGTTTTACCCCAAGCCATTGGCTCTGGTTAGGCCTAAGTCACATTTGCTCTACGGCGAGGATACGGCGGCCATACGCCCTCTGAATTGACAGAAACGTGCGGCGGCCGCAGAGTTTCTGCGGTGGCCTCAGGGTGGCCCTACGCCGTTTGGCTATCTTTTACAGGCCATAGGGGTCGCCGTGGAATTATAACGCGGAGTTATAACTTTTTTTCATTTCTACGTTTGCTTTAGCAATCGACAAGCCGAAAAAAAAAACTTGTAAAAAAAAAAAAAAAGAAAAGAAAATGAACCCACTCGTTACCGTTCGTCTGGCTGCACGTTCGCCTTAGGGCCCTTCCCCCCCCCCCCCGCAGTCGCCTTGCGGGCACCTTGAGGCTGCCTTGCGTCTGTCTTGAAAATGCTATAGCCGCTGCAGGGCCCCCTTAAGGTCACCGTGCGACATCAAATCAAAGACCGTACGGCAACCCCACGTTTTCGGTCCCCACAGTTTCTAAATACGCCGTGTGGCTCCCCGAAAAATAAAAACATATGTGACTGCTACATTGTGTGACCGTGGAAATACTGCGGCCGCCGTATAATTGCTCGTGGCCGTAGATTTTGGAGACCCCACGCCCGCCGTGAAATTATTTATTAATGAGGTGAAGACAGAATTTTGGAAATTTTGGAAATTTTTTGAAATACTAAATGATCGAGCAAAGGTTGTCTGGGGGCATTTTAAAAACTGTAGCATCATATAATATATATATATATATATATATATATATATATATATATATATATATATATATATATATATATATATATCATCTGGATTAGGCTGATCCACACCAGACCATCTGGATTAGGCTGATCACACGTGCTTGCATGTCCCCCTCTTTGAATGTCATAAGTGAGCCAACTGGGTTTTTATTGATGTTCCTATTGCGACGTGGTGGGTGTCTTCAAACTGCCTCGTGTTCCATAAGATTAGGATCCAAGTCCTTAATTTAAACGCAGGAGGATGCCAGTGCACCGTCCTCGGTGCTCCAGACCACCCGACGCACTCACCAGGAACGGCGTTTTTTTTAATAATCATGTCAGACAGACTCTGTTAAACATTGAACCCAGGGTGAGACGAGTCGGATTCCAGCATACTGTCTGTCATTGATGTCTCGCTGTGCCCTAACCTGTTTCCTCTCATTTATATACATCTCCCTCTCTAATCTCTTCCCTCTTTCTTCCCCCCTCCCATTTATTTTTCTCTCTTTCTCTCTTTCTCTCTTTCTCTCTCATCTCCCATCAGTCACCTCCACCTCTCTCCCTTATTCCACCATCCTCTCCACCACCACCTATCCTCCCCTCACCTCCCACCTCCCTTTTCTTCTTCTCCCCCCCCTCTCTCTCTCTCTCTCTCTCTCTCTCTCTCTCTCTCTCTCTCTCTCTCTCTCTCTCTCTCTCTCTCTCTCTCTCTCTGTCTCTCTCTCTCTCTCTCTCTCTCTCTCTGTCTCTCTCTCTCTCTCTCTCTCTCTCTCTCTCTCTCTCTCTCTCTCTCTCTCTCTCTCTCTCTCTCTCTCTCTCTCTCTCTCTCTCTCTCTCTCTCTCTCTCTCTCTCTCTGTCTCTCTCTCTCTCTCTCTCTTTCTCTCTGTCTCTGTCTCTCTGTCTCTCTCTCTCTCTCTCTGTCTCTCTGTCTCTCTCTCTCTGTCTCTCTGTCTCTCTGTCTCTCTGTCTCTCTGTCTCTCTGTCTCTCTGTCTCTCTGTCTCTCTGTCTCTCTGTCTCTCTCTCTCTCTGTCTCTCTGTCTCTCTCTCTCTCTCCCTTCCAACCCTTCTTCTCTCCCCCTCTTTACTTTCCTCCTTTCCCACCTCTTCTCTCATACCTCTCTTTTCTCCCCTTCCATACCTCCAACCCCTTCCAACTTCCCCTCCCACCTCCCCCTCCTCCCAATATCATCCATTTCCCTCCTCTCTCTCTCTCCCTCTCTCTGTAGGCTCCTATTTACCCACCCCCTCCTCTTTTCTCTCTCCATCTCTTCTCCCTCTTAATATCATTGCTTTCTTTCTCCGCATAGCACCCCAACCTTTTATCCTGCCAATCACCCCCATCTTCCCATCTAATCCCTTCCTTCTCCTTCCTCTTTCCTCTTCCTTCCTTGCCCCATTTCTCTGCCCCCCCCACTCCCATTTCCGATCTATTTTTTCCCGCCCACTCTCATATCCCCTCCCTCTGTGTCTGCGGTTCCCACATCATTGTCCATTGCTCGGCGTGTTTCTCCCCATCACGTCCAACTCGCTCCGCACGGAGATCAACGGACCCGTCGTTCGTCACCATTTCCCGACAATGACAAGGGCTGAGAGGAGCGCGGGACCCGCTTCGTGAGAATCCGAGCAGTAACAGGAAAACCGACGACGACAGAACGGGCCGTTTAAAAGGGAATAATAAACGAGCGGTTCCTCGTGCTGAGCGCTTTCCCCGGGGCCATGGCGGCCGAAGTGGCCGTGCCCGGCGGGCCGCAGCCAGCCAAGGATGCTGTCCCCGCGGGATACTCGCTGCACGGGGCCGCACCCGCCTGGCGGGTCGCCGTCTGGGAGTGGCTGGACGGAGGTGGCGGGTCGTCTCCGGCGTGGAGACCGTACGGTTCGGCGGTTTGCCATCGCGTTGAGGCCGCCCTCAGGGCGTACGTGTGTGGACCGGGCTTGGGGGGGTCGAGCGGGAATGCCGCCGTGATGCTCGGCCAGACCGAGGCCCAACTGGCCCCGTACGTGCTCGACCTGCGGGCCATGCAGCAGTTCCGACAGGATACAGGTGAGACACCGCTGGCGCTTTCACGGTGTTTGGCCACAGTTCTCTCTCTGACAGGACGTCGCCGTTAATCCGGACACCGATCTCCGAATTTTATACCCAAGGTGGTGGGAAACGACAAACACCCTTTAACTACGAACCACCGACTCACAAAATGGTCGTTGACTTCGTAGTTTGTCATCTAACATATATATATATATATATATATATATATATATATATATATATATATATATATATATATATATATATATATATTTAACCACATCTAACAATCTTCAACTTTGAAGTCATTTCTTCCCAAAAGTGAAGAGAATTTTTTTTTTTTTTTTTTTTTGCGATTCCAAAGACCCTTTCGGTCATCGGCGTCTGATCGACCTTGTAACGATTGTTCCTAAATATTGTAAGGTATATATATATATATATATATATATATATATATATATATATATATATATATATATATATATATATATATATATATATATAAATAAACCGGCATTCCTACCTTGGAAAGACATTCGAGTTGTAACTTCAGACATCCTTTGGTTGAGACCTTGTCCCATGGTGTCGTTCCTGTGAAAACGTGCCTCACCTCTCTTCCAACCATCCCCAAGAATAAGGTTGAGATCTGAGCACTTGACATTACTCTCTTTGGGATGGATGGATGGATTGGATGGCTTTAGCAGTGATTTAACACTCGTGGAGGAGCTTACACAGAAATCATATGCAGGACAAGACGACCACCTGGGTGCACGTCCTTGTACTTCTCTACGCATTATAATCACAAGATTGGTTAATGGACGCAGCAACCTGGGACGTTGCACTTGAACCTGGAAATCTTAGCATCGTGAGATTTGTGATCAGGTGGGGAAAAAAAATCAAACAAACCCAAAAACTTTGGCTTTCATTTTTCCATCAAATTTATCAGGTAGAACAAATAATTTATCCTTTTCTCCACCTTTACCCATTCAAGTTACTTCTGTTTCTCATATTCCTGTTTTCGATGTTTAATTGCCTGATAATTATTATCGACGACCTCCTGTTCATCACCACACTGAGCTAATATCTGTCAAATAAAACAAATTGGATTGCCACCAGGTAGTGTTCTGGAGTAAAGCTGGACCAGTGTGACCACTCCTCATTTTCATAAATGCCAAGGTGAGCCAATGAAAAAAGCCAAGTATTCACAAGGTTTTGGAAAAGCGATGATAATAGAAAACCAAGATGCCAAGGTGAACAACGAATAGCCAAGATCTTGTGAAAAAGCCAAGGAGTCGTCACGCTGAGCTGGACGCACCTGGCACGCCGTCAACCTCCCGGCAAAATTAATCGTTCTCAGGCTTTTGCACCAAGCAAGTGCTGTTCGTGTGATGAATGAGGTTTGGGTCATCTGACGGTTCCCAGATGGTCATTTCGATGACCGTTGAACCAAGCCGTGTGTAAGCTAAATGATTCTTCAGATTCTCTGTCTCTGTCTCTGTAGTTCAGGAATCAGATGAGCGTACACTCTTGAGAATCAGATGAAAATCTGTAAAACATTGTGGAACTATAACAGCACTCAGTAGAGCGCATACCTCCACCAGGCTGAACGGTTTACGTTTCGTATGGCACCGATAGGCCGGATCCAGATCCGGACTTGAACCAAAACCTCATGAGTTTGTTCTCGTCTCCTTTCCAACTCACTCACCAAGTTTTGTCTTAATCCGGGCACAACTTTTTGAAATAGCACGCCAAACGATATCGTTTTCGATCCCATCTCTCAACGGTGAAGGATCTCTTTTTAAAAAATAAATAAATAATAATCTCAGATCCGGATCTTCACCAAAAGTGAATCGATTCTTCCTTGCCGCACGACCAACTTGTCCACCAAATTTCGTCCGAATCCGTCCATAACTTTTTGAGATATCTTGCTCATCAACAGATGGGTGAAGACGCAACTCGGTCCACCTCCGGTGGCGGAGGTAGTAAAGCATTTAATGTGTTAACTTTATTTGAAACCACGATCCTCTGTTTCACTGTAGGCACAGTAGTGGTGTGCCCTGCCACATCTTGCCTTTTCATCATCTTGACCTCCTTTATTCTTTCTTTAGCTATATTGGACAGGCATGAGCAGTCGGCCTTGCCAGTCAGGCTATGGGCTGTTGGAGCGTGCTGAGCCTACCAATCAAATTCTCCATCATTACACTTGTGTTGATGAGTTTTTGTACGCTCCAGAAAAGTGGCAGGTACACTTGGGAGAGGTAGTGGTCCAATTCCAATGGCGTTCTCTTGTTCTTGTGTTGCGCTAAAACTAGTTAAATGTCGAATGGTACACCTTGTTGACATCCGGCTTATTTGGCCGAAGCCTTCATTGGATGTCCATCAGTGGAGGGTGCAGTCATGATTGATAATAACTGTACTTCTGTTTGGCATTCTGAGGTTGAGAAATATGTGGGATTGCAGGAGGAAATCGTAAATGTTCAAACATGTGACTGTTCCTGAGGGCACCTTCATATTTGCTTGTCCTTGTGTTGTCTGCAGTTAACCTAAAACATAAACCAAAATGTGGTAGTTTGAGCTGCTGGTTGTGTCAGTTCCATCGGGCAGTAGTGACGGCAGTGTGCTCGTGACAGTTCCGTTGGGCATATACCGTACAACGCTTCCTCGGCTTATTGAAGCACTCAAAGTGAAGACATTCGATGCAACATTTTGTTCTGTTGAATTGATGTGGCTGTGGTGTTGTGTGAAGGCGTGGCTAAAGTGCAGTTAGTAAGCTGAATGTGTAACGGTGCTTTGTGTTCATTTACAACATGGCTTCTTTGAATGAGGCCAGCTTGGACTTGATCCACATAATTAAATCCCCACACTCCACTCCACTGCAGCGCTTTTGTCTGCTGAGACGAACATTGTGATGGAGGGCTTGGTACCGACCCTTGAAGCTTATTTGACGCCAGGGGAGAAAGAACGCATGCCAGCACTATCCATCTTTGACTATGGGAATTGCTGCGAGTGCCTGGTCTTTATTGGGCCCAATGTCGTCTTTGCCATTATCAATACAAGGGAATGGTGTGTGTATTCGTGTGATCGTGGTTGTTATCTCTATATGCGGGTTTCAGAAAGTAGAATGGAGTCCTCCCAGGTCTCAAAGTGTCCACCTCCATTTTATTATGGAGGATGGGGATTGGTGGGGGGGGAGGGGTCATGATCCATGGACCAAGCTGTGAAGTTTTGTTGTTCTCAAAGTTTTGTGCCGAGGGCTCTTTTCAGGATCGTCACTGAGCCCCGGACAGCTTCCAACTGTAGTTCGTTTGCATTAATATTCCCAGGGATGGTTTTTAAGATCTCTGAAAGGTTCTTCATCATTTTTCTGCTCTGCTGCAATGATCATGTGAGGTTCTTCTCCAATGATCACTGGTCCAATATTGGTGATCTTCAGATTCCAGGATCTTTTCAATTCATTTTTGAGTTTTTTTGATATTTGTTCATTTTTTTGATTTCTGCATCGTTTAGGCCAAAATCACTGGGAACCGATACCTCAATTAGCAATGCCGTTTTCTCTTTTTTTATTCCTAATTACGATATCCTGTCTCAATGCTTTCTTTTCTATGTTCACGCTCGATGGGATCATCAGGTCGGATGTGAGCGTTACTTCCTTGTTTCTAAATTATCGTTTTTAGTTCATGTTTACATGAGTTTTCTGGGACTGGGATATTGAAGTTTTTGCAGATGTGTCAGTGGATTACTCAACATACTCTGTTGTGCCTCTGTGTGGACAGTTGTTCTGACATGAGTTTTTTACATCCCGATAGTAGGTGGCTCGTACTTTCTGTTTCTATCTTGCAGAACCTACACCTGTCCAATCAACTCTGTCTCACTATTTTCTTAAAGCCATTCTTGTAGTGTCCGGTGTCTTGGGCATTAATAATTATTCGTTCTCCATCCCAGTTGAGTTTACCTCTTATGAGCCATTCCAATGAGCCTTCTTTGTCCATGCCCAATCTATTCAACTCTTTTCTTTTACATACATATTTTTATTTTTCCTGCTCTTTTGTCATTCTCCCAGTTGTCAGTGTATATTTGTTGATATTTCACTTTATATTTTTCTTTCGTATTTTTGGCTATTATTACCTCTGCCACCGAAGGTAAAGGAGTTTATATTATGTTTTCACCCCTCTCTGTTTGTTTCTGTTTGTTAATTGCCAGAATCCTTCGGATTTCGGCAATTATGTTGATCGGTTGTGTGTATCATTCTGTGTGTCTGTCTATCTGTTTGTGTGTTTGTTTACCCTGTAGCAGCCACACCGTTTCAGCGATCATGACCAAACTGGGTACAGACGTCGGCCATGGTCCAACTTAGACACGTGTCGTTTTTGGTGAATCGAGGTCAAAGGTCAAGGTCACCCAAAAACCGAAATTCTTATTTTCGCAATAACGTCCGCTAAAATGGTCGTATCGACTTCAAACCAAATCCAAAATGTGCATCTTCCAATTCTGCATCCAACCATACGTCTCATTGGGGGTATCACACCAACACCCTTCTTTGCGGTTGGGGGTCGAATGTCAGGAGGGGTCGGGGTCAAAACTTTCAAATTGCGATTAAAAACGTCATTTCAAGTCCGATTGACTTCCAAGTTATGATCATGACCAAACTAAGTGCTATAACTCATTAAACAGGAGCACTATCGACTTATAAGAACCAAATTGATTTCCAGGTTTTTGTTTTTTCAGAGATCATGGAGATATGACAAAGTTATTCTGGCAATTCCTTGCTCAACGAGCAATTTCGTTTGTTTGTGTGCAGGATATCTCAAAAAGTTGTGGACAGGTTCGGTGTGTGACAAGGACGAACTGATTAGATTTTGGTGAAGATCCGGATCCAGATCCGACGACTAGAATTTTTTCAGTGATTCTTCACCATGAAGAGATGGGGCCAAAAACGATATATAGCACGATATCTCAAAAGTTGACGGGTCTGGATGAAACTTGGTGGACAGGGTCGGGTGTGTGACCACGACAAACTGATTCGATTTTGGTGAAAATCAAATCTGGATCTGGATATGAGAATTATTTAATTTTAAAGTGATTCTTCACCATTGAGAGAGAGGGTCAAAAACGATATATAGCATGATATTTCAAAAACGCATTGGGTCCGATATGTTCTCGTAGATCAGGCATTACGTGGCGGAGGTACGTGCTCTACCGAGTGCCCTTCTAGTTGGGGCTGTATTCGTTGCTGTTTCAGTTTCATACATGACATCTTCCATTTGCACTTGTTTTGGGATTTTTTTGCGATGTGGGTTGGGGATACATTCTCTGCCTTGCTATCTACAAATTCGATTCTGTCGTCTGTTGAACTTTTCACATATTCAGCCAGTCCGACGGATGGCATTCTGTGCACTTGGTTGAGTTCCATCAAGTTTCTACCTCCTTCTCTCGGCAGGTACATTCATGGTATGCACTGATTTTTGTAGAACATTTTGTGGATGGTGAGGAGTTTCCTTGTTTTGATATCTAGTTTGTTGATTTCTGTTTGTGACCAGTTTATTGTTCCACAGCTGTATTGAAATACTGGTACTGCAAGTTGGTTGATGGCTTTGATTTTGTTTCTTGGGGTGAGTTATGTTTTCAGGATCAGCCGTGTTCTACGCAGGACGGTATTCTTTGGCAAATGCTTCGTGCATTGTTTGTGGCATATTTGGTGGCCCTCTTCTACTCCGTGGTATTTATGTGATACTTTGTTGGCGAGATCCTATATTGTTGTATCGAGATCGATTTTTATGTTGTCTGTTTTTGTTGATTTATCCTGTACAGATGTACACTTGGCACACTTATCGAGGTCAAATTCCATTTGAATGTCGTCATAGTATTGGAGTAACCTTCCACTAATTTCAGTTCTTCAAATTTTTCATCATTTTGTGCAAAGAGTTTTAAATCATACAGTGCAGTACATTTGTTACCTTTCCTGTCTCTTTGGAAGTTCTCTCGTTGAAAGTTAGGGTATATCCATGTCCTTCTCATTAATGAAGTTGCTGAGTGGGTCCAGAGCCCGGCAAAACAGGAGAGGGGGGGGGGGGGAAAGGCTATCACCCTGAAAGATCCCGTGACGTATCTTCACTCCTGATATTTCGATCTTTCCTTCTAAGTGTTGCAGTATCAATGTGGTATTCCAAAGCTCCATTACCTTCTCAATCAGTCTGATTATTATTTGCGGTTGTTCTTGTACAATTGCATGCATTGTATCATCCATGAATGTGGAACACAATCGAAAGCTTTTTGTAGCATATGCTGGCTGTGGACAATTTCGTTCTTCTGGTTTTACAGTTTTTTGCGAATGGAGTCATTCCATCTGAAATCACCAAATTTAAGAAAATGTTCCCAGTTGACCCCCTCAGATTTACTTTAAACTTTCATAAAATAGTTCCCAGGTATCAAAATGAAGCTGCGTAAAATTTTAGGTCCATAGATGCGGTCAACTCCGAGATATTGAGGGTTGAAAATGTGGTTGTGGCCCGATTTTTATAGATTTTTTAAAAAAATTTTTTATGGTCGTGTGTATCACAAAATGAACGGCTACTTTTAAACTCCCACAACTCTTTAAATATTAATGCTGGAGCCTTGAAAATTTCAGATTAAATCTTCTATAACTGCTCTGTAAGAAACAAACATAAAACTGAGTATACCTCTATTAATTTTTATGATCTGACCAGTTGAAATCCAGAAAAAAAATGTTGGTTTTGTATGAAGACCCAACATTGAGACCCCATATATTTTTATTGATCCATCCCAGAAGCTTGAAATTATTTCAGGTAATAACTGTATGGTCATAGTATTCAAATGCCTGTTTACTTTTCTTAATCAGTCATATATAATACAGACATGATCCCTCAAAAATTGAAAATTTTCATTTTCCCCCGAAATTCAGGTGAGGATTGCAAATATATGACAAGGTATACTACTTCAAATTGTTCACCATTGGAAAGAGCATATTCAAGTTTACAAAAGTGTCAAATATCAAAGTGGTATTTTTTTTTTTAATATATTTTCTATTTAAAAAAAAAACTGTTGTTAACACAGTCGTGAATACATGAAGTGTGTGCATGGTGTGGGCACCATGGTAATCATGAATGATTAGTTCTATGATTCAAATTAATTATACAAAAATATATCACGGACTGCAATAACAATGTAATAAAACATTTCACGTAAATTATTTGAATAGGTCCTTGATCTGCTTTTCCAAGTCAGGGGCGAGCTTGCACTGCCTCCCAGTTGACGTTAGGGGAGCATCAATAACTTTCATCACATGAACCAAAGGAACCCAACAAATGTCCTCCCTTGAATGTAACTATATACACTGCTGACATCAGCAGATCAGCCACTATTCCTGAGTTCTATTTTTAGCCCCAGCCAGAGGAGTTAAGCTCTTGCTATTTACAAATGAGAAACAAAGAATTACAAATTCAAATTTCAAAGTATTGTGTTCATGGTATCCTAATAGCAGATGATATGTATGTACATTGTATATACATGTACTACACATA
Organism: Eptatretus burgeri; assembly: GCF_056783735.1. Taxonomy (NCBI): domain Eukaryota; kingdom Metazoa; phylum Chordata; class Myxini; order Myxiniformes; family Myxinidae; genus Eptatretus; species Eptatretus burgeri. The sequence goes on along the minus strand of NC_140976.1, from coordinate 27,220,136 downwards.
TGTACGACATGTAAAAGGACTGTTCATTAAATAGCACACACAACGTGCACAGCACTGGCAGAACATCATTTATTCAAATATTTTAAAAATATTGATAGAAACATTATACCACTTTGATATTTGACACTTTTGTAAACTTGAATATGCTCTTTCCAATGGTGAACAATTTGAAGTGGTATATCTTGTCATATATTTGCAATCCTCACCTGAATTTCGGGGAAAAATTTCAATTTTTGAGGGATCATGACTGTATTATATAAGCCTGGTGTTGGCTTAGTGGTTAGGGTGGCAGCTTGGGATCCAAGGGTCCTGAGTTCAAGCCCCGTTGGCAGGTGAATTAACACCAGGGGGTTGACTCAGCCTGTCATCCTTCCGAGGTCGGCGAAATGAGTGCCAGTGTACTGGTCCCGGTGTATGCCCCGGTTAGAATAGGTGTACCATATCCCTGTGTGTCGTAAGAGGCGACCAGGGTTGGCGTCAGGAAGGGCATCCGGCCATAAAACATTGCCTCAAGAAAAAGCCAAACCCTTGCACAGCAGGGAAAAATGGCTGTTAAAACGGTCTTTTTTCATGACTGTATTATATATAATATGATTGATTAAGAAAAGTAAACATGTATTTGAATACTACTACCATACAGTTATTACCTGAAAAAAATTGAAGCTTCTGGGCTGGGTCAATAAAAATATATGGGGTCTCAAAGTTGGGTCTTCATACAAAACCAACATTTTTTTTCTGGATTTCAACTGATCAGGTCATAAAAATTAATAGAGGTATACTCCGTTTAATGTTTGATTCTTACAGAGCAGTTATAGAAGAATAATCTGAAAATTTCAAGGCTCGAGCCTTAATATTTAAAAAGTTGTGGGAGTTTAAAAGTAGCCGTTCATTTTGTGATGCTCGCAACGACCATAAAAATAGGGCCACAACCACATTTTCAACCCTCAATAACTCGGAGTTGACCGCATCTGTGGACCTAAAATTTTACGCAGCTTCATTTTGATATCTGGGAACTATTTTATGAAGGTTTAAAGTAAATCTGAGGGGGTCAACTGGGAGGCCTCCTGTGATATGAGGTGGAATGACTCAATGGCCTTGTTTAATAATAGGTGGTTTATTGTTCCATAACATCCTCTTTTATATCCCTTCTGTTCTGCTTGTAGACCTTCTTGCATTAGGTGGTGGTACATAATTTACATGATTCTTGTCACAAGTTTTTATGTTGTTGGTAGACAGGTTATTGGTCTATACTTGAGATAGTTGGGTTCCCTCGATTTGTTTCAATTTTGGTAAAGATCCGAATCCGGATCTGGATACGAGAATTATTTAATTTGTAAAGTGATTCTTCACCATTAAGAGATATGGCCAAAACGATAAAGTACTGTATAGCATGATGTTTCAAAAATGTATTGGGCCCGATATGTTCTTGTGGATCAGGCATTACGTGGCGGAGGTCCGCGCTCTACGAGTGTCCTTCTCATTTCTATTTTGAGTGTTTTCAGTAACCTTTGCCTCTTGGTCTTTGTCCTCAGAGGTATTGTGTGTGTGTGTGTGTGTGTGTGTGTGTGTGTGTGTGTGTGTGTGTGTGTGTGTGTGTGTGTGTGTGTGTGTGTGTGTGTGTGTGTGATATACAGTATGTAGAAAGACCCACTCACATCTCTCACCTGTGAATGGAGGGAATAGCCAATCAGCTCTCACCTAATCGACTATGCCCAGGTGGCGAGGATTATATTATAAATGATTGACCCCTCCCACACTCCTATCGCCAAAGTAGCTGCATAAAGCAACCTAAGAAGACATACACAAGGTGAGTGCTAAGCACTGTTTCAAACCATTCCCAGAGTTCCTCAACGACTATAAAGACGTTCACACACGACAATTCCAATGCTATACACTCCCCTCAGCTCCCGGAACGGTTTCATCACTTATTGGCAAATAATCAGTGATAGCGTAGACAGCAATGCAATACCAATGAGGCTCACAAACATGTACCACGTGCAAACGTCAAAAGGTTTGCACGTAGTTTGCAAACTTTTGATGTTTGACTTGTCCGCCCATGGCAAACCCCAAGCCATGGGTGTACAAGTGGCACATAGCAAGCACTCCTCATGGGGAATGAATGTGGTATTTTTATGACATCATAGTTGCTTGCCTTTGTTATGACCTCATAATTGCATATGTAGAACTCTACATCCAATCAGAATAAAAATTTTGAGGATCATCTGGGGGAAAAATGGTCCACAAAATTTTTTGATGACTTCATCGGTCACGTCATTCAGCAGCCATATTGTCGTTTTTTTTTTCTTTTCAACCTTAAAAAACTTCTTCTCTGAAATGGCTGAAAAGATCGAGGAGAAACTTTACACATAAGACCGCCTATCCACGAGGAACAAAAGTCACACATATGACGTCATAGGTCACACATGACGTCATAGGTCACATGGTTTTGGCAGCCATATTGGACATGCCTGAAAACCTACAAAAATACACCACTCAAAAGAAGTCCTGGCGAGGGTTTGCAATCTCTGATTGCTCTTTTTCTTGTTGAGGCAATGTTTTATGGCCAGATACCCTTCCCGATGCCAACCCTTTAGTCGCCTCTTACGACACACAGGGATACAGTGTACCTTTTCCAACCAGGGTACACACCAGGACCAGTACACTGGTACTCATTTTGCTGACCTCGAAAGGATGACAGGCTGAGTCAACCCCACCTCGTGTTAATTCAGCAGCCAACAGGGCTCAAACTCAGGACCCTAGGATCCCAAGCCAGCCCCTCTAACCACCAAGCCAACACCAGGCTTAAAATCCTTAAAGACCCCGAAGACCCTTAAAGAACAAAAATACACTGAAGACCCAAAAGACCCCAAAGACCCCAAAAAACCCAAAGACCCAGAAGACTTAAAAGAGCCCAAGGACGCTGAAGACCTAAAATACCCAAAGGACCCAAAACACCCCAAGGACACAAAAGACCCAGAGGACGTAAATGAATCCAAGGACCCCGAACACCTAAAAGATCTAGAGGACCCAAAAGACCTCGAGGACCCAAAACACCCAGGAGATCCATATGACCCGAGGATCCAAAAGACCCAGAGGACCCAAAATAACGAGAGGACTCGAAAGACCCTGAAGTCCCAAAAGATGCAGGGGTTCCAAAAGACCATGAGGACCAAAAAAGACTACGAGAACCCAAAGTAATGAGAAGACCAAAGACCCAACTGGACTATCTGGGACCAATGGAAATTCTGCATCATGTAAAATATGACTTCAGGTCCTCAACCCCCCTGCTCATGCGCACGCACACGCACACGCACACGCACATGCACACGCACACACACAATCCCAATTCTTAATCCCCCCTTCCAACTATGTCCTCTTCTTTGCCCCCCCCCCCCCACCACTACTACATACAAAGTCTGTACTCCCCTCTCCCTTTCTTCAAATCCTCAAACCCCTTTCCAACCCAATGTCCTCAACTCCCCCTCCCTCCCCCTCAAATGCCTCAAACCCCTCAATCCCAACTCCTTCCCCTCTCTGCACTCCCCTCCCCCAATGCAAGTCTGTCATCCCCTCCCCCTTTCTTGTTTAAGTCCTCAACTGCCCCCAAACCCCAAGACCCCTCTTCCAGCCCCAAGTCCTCAACCCCCTCCCCCCTTCCCAATGTCTCAATTTCCCTCTTCCAACTCCATGCACCCTCACCTCCAACTCTCTGTCCTTCATTCCCTATTATTCCAGTTCTTAACAACGTTACACAAATATACATAAGGAAGTTTGGCGCATGGGAAGGCCATTCAGCCTATCATGCCTGTGTTGTTTTTGTCCCCGTTTGTTAAGAACAATGTTAAAAGTAAACATTAAATTCACAATCACTTCCCCCTTTCTTCCCTTATCCTTACCATAATTCACAGACCGGTGTTTTGTGTTTGTTTGTTTGTCATGCTACTCCTACAGTTGTGGGCCAATTACATCCAGACTTGCTACATCGGATCAGCATGATCAGGTAAGATGGTGGATTCCTTCCATACCTTGTACAAAGATTACGCTGAACTTGTGTGTCAGATCTTGTAACGATGAACCATTCGACGCAATGAGCTTTCTCCTGTACAGTCGCCATTTTCTCTAAATTAAACCACCGGACCTGAAATGAAAGAAAATTTTATGAGTTTCTGCATCATACAAAACAAAGGGTATCATTGTATCATTTGTGGCACAAAACATACACTACCGATCAAGAGTTTTAGAACACCCCCATTTTTCCTGAACTGAAATTTAAGCAGTTTAATGTTTCAATGTACTCTGAAATTAAAGCAAAGAACAAATAAACAAGCAGTCATAGACTGGTACTTACGAAATCGTCAACTTGACCTCTGACCTTGTCTAATAAAATCTGTCTCTAGAGAAGGTAGCGATGCAAACCAGAAGTTTCTACGATGATTCTTTACAAAACCATCAAAAATCGAATGTTTGACCTCACTGTGACCTTGACCTTTGACCGATTTTGACCAAAATCTAATCAGCACAAGCCATCATCCTCCTGAATCACGTGGTATAATTTGACATTGGTGGCTTCTTCCATTCTCGAGTTATCGTGCCTACAAACAAACAAACAGAGGACGGAAGTGATCAAGATACTTATGAAATCTAAAGATTTCGTAAGTAACAATTGCAGGTCAAAAAGATATCGTGGAATCGTTTTGTTGAACAAAATTTAATCGAAATTTTTGACTCATCAAAGTAGCCACGTTTTGCAGATATAACAGCTGAACATACTTGTGGCATTCTTTCTACAACGGAAATTAAATATCATTTGGAAAGTTCTTCCCAACACTGTTGCAGAAGTTCCCACAAAGGTGTTGCACTTGTAGGTTGTTTGCTTCCACCCTTCTGTCCAGTTCATCCCAAACCAGCTCGATGGGGTTTAAATCTGGAGACTGTGCTGGCCATTCTGTGACTTGAAGCCTGCCGTCTTGGTCTTTTCTTCTCAGGTAGTTCTGATATAGCCTGGAGGTATGTTTTGGGTCGTTATTTTGCTGTAGGATGAACCCCTGACCAACTCGGCAAAGACGAGGGGGTAATGCATGGCGCTGCCCCTTTTGGTTCAGGGTGCCAGTCACTCTGTGTAAGTCGCTGACTGGATCCAGCAAAAGAGCCCCAGATCATCACGCTTCCTCCTCCATGTTTGACAGTTGGTGTCACACACTGAGGAACCATCCTTTCACCTACTCGACGGCGTACAAAAACCCTGCGTGACGTACCGAAGATTTTAAATTTTGATTAATCAGTCCATAAGACCTTCCAGTTTTCAGTAGTCCACCGATGGTGCTTCATGGCCCAGGCAAGCCTCTTTTTCTTATTTTGCCATCTTAGCATTGGCTTTCTTACTGCCACTCGACCTGTCAAACCTGCAGCTCGAAGTCTTCTCTTCACAGTTCAAACTGACACTTCCTTACTTCGACCAGTGTTAAGCTGTGCTTGAAGCTGCTGTCCTGTGAGCCACCTATCACGCAAGCTGTTGACTCTCAGAAACTTGTCTTCTGATTGTGTTGTGGCTTTGGGTCTGCCAAACCTCTTCCTGTTGGATTTTCCTCCAGTTTCCATGTGCCTTTTGATAGTGTAGGAAACTGTACTCACTGACACCTTGGCTTCTTTGCAATTTTTCGAAAGGAAAGACCTACACTTTTTAAGGGTTATGATGGTCTTTCTGTCTTCCTTTGTTAGTTGTCTTTTTCTCACCATTATGATAGCAATATACTACTTCCTGCAGTGCAATAGTCCAAATAATGCTTCAGAGGGTGGAGCAACACAGTCTGTTCCAACACTGCTTTTTTAGAGACAGAGGGTTTGGAACTAATCAACAAAAGTTGGGACACTGGGAGGAATTGTTTGCATCAACTTTCAAAGCTTAATTTACTTCCATTGCTGCAGAACAGCTGCAGTTGCCAACCAATTACTTGTTCCCTGAAAAGGACCTTTTTAATAACTCTGAAATTTACATTATTTTTCAATTTTTGGTAACCTAAACTTTTATTTTTAACCTCTGGCAGTTTACCGCTTAACTTTGTACCATTTCAGGTTATTCACTGGACTTGAACTGATCAAATTTCAGTAAAAACTGGAAAAATGGGGGTGTTCTAAAACTTCTGACCGGTAGTGTATTAACAACCAAAGTTGTCCAGGTCTTTGTGGAACACCCTGTATATCTATCTATCTTCACATACCTGGACCTCGACATTCGCGGTTCCAACATTCGCGGGTTTCGTGTATTCGCGGTTGATAATTTGCGACATGCTCCTACAAGCCGCGAACATGACCTGCTTTCCTCTTCCTATACGTGTTGTCGCTTCGCGGGATAAGGCCAAGGGAATGAAAGTCCTACAATACCTTCTACCGCCCACATGCTGCAAAAGCTGCCGCAATAATTTTCATTATTTCAAAAAATTTCATTATTTGCTAAAGAAATAAACCCTTGACTCGAGTTGATCATCATTCTTCATAGAAATCACCAAAAACGGTGTTTTTGTTAACCATAGTCTATCCCCTTCTTGGCGCCAAGCCGAGAAATTCCAAATATGTACGAAGTTTGAAGTTCCGAAGTGATCGACCAATCACAGCGCACCTATGACATTCGTTAAAAGTTCGATACACATGTTTTATGTTTCAGTATGTGTACTGTTGTATCTATAAATACTAAGAATTTACACTGTACTGAAATATAAAACTGTGAATAGACCTTTCTTGCATAGAAATGGCGGATTTTTGTACTTTTTCTGAAATAATGAATAATGAAAAAAGCCTCATGTATTTTTCATTTCATAAGGACGGTATTCTAGGACTTCCATTCCCTTGGCCTAAACATAGTTTTGCGGGATGTCTCGCTATTGTACCGCGTCACTCCCCGCGATGCCATCCCTCGTGAGTTACTTACAGAATGAAAACACGAACAGCATCTATTGATGTATCCAGTAATTATTACCAGGTCACCACATACGGACATTACACAATGGAAACATTCAGCACATCTTCGTGTAAATCACCATCTTGCTACAAACAGCACCATCTGAGCTGTTACAATTTTTAAATGTTCAGCATAATCTGCCTGTAGATAGGAAAGATGTCATGTCATGTGAGTTAAAGAATGGAAACGTTCAGCATATCTATTCGTATAATTGGCAATTGAAACGGTACGTGATGTTGTTGTTGTTTTTATTTAAGGTACGTGTACGATATCCTTAAAATGCATTCTTCAATAAATTGGAAACGGAACCTAGTTGTGTGTGTTTTTGGTTTTTTTTGTAAGCATCTTTCTTCTTCTTCTTCTTCTTGCGTATGGCAGCTTAGCTGCTGGGGTAGCTATCATTTCTTGGAAGCGCGACTGTGTCGCTGATGCAGTACCCCTCCACCAGTACACACTGATACTCATTTCGCCGACCTCGGAAGGATGAGAGGCTGAGTCAACCCTCTGGTGTATTAATTCAGCGACCAACGGGGCTTGAACTCGGGACCCTAGGATCCCAAGCCGCTACCCTAACAACGAAGCCAACCCAGGCTCTCGGAAACATTTTTAAAGAAACTGTAATCGTGCATTTGTGGTCAAAAACAATTTAAACTTTAAACTTTTGAACCAGGAACAGCCACAACCCGATAACGTTATCCCCCTTTTCTCCGTTGTAACAATGAAAAAACACTCGTGGATTTTCCCCCAACACTCACGGATTTTACCCCGACACTCGCAGCGGATTTTATCCCAACATTTGTGGATTTTCGTCCTTTTCCACAGCATTTTCCTGCATTTTCGCGAGATTTTCCACGACATTCGCAGATTTTTCATTGGTTGGGAAATCCCCGGAACCTATCCCCCCATTTCCCGTTGAAACAATGCCCCCACATTTGCGGGGTTTTCCAAGAACGTATACCCCAAGAATGTCGGGGTCGTGGTACATAAAAGCAAAATGTTTGTTTGTTTGCATCTGACGCTACTCCTCTGAGCTGCTAAGGTTAATTGCCATGAAACTATGGAGGATCACATTTTTTTCTCCCCATGATTCACCTAAATAGGGGTTATAAACAGTCATTTTCTCACAATTCATAACTTATAAACACACGGGCCACCACCTGTCACCATCGCCACAAGGGTAGATTCATGTATACAATCCATCCATCCATCCATTGGGACCATACTCTGTGCAGAGCATTATTGCTGTCTCAGCAGTCTCCTTGGCTATTGGGCACAATCCTGGACGGGTCATCACTCCGACACAGTATACCAGCAAGCTGGCACTCATTTTGCCGACCTCGGAAGGATGACAGACAGAGTCAACCCCACCTGGTATTAATTCAACAGCCGAATGGGATTTGAACTCAGGATCCAAAGCCTGCCACCCTAACCATTAACTCAACACCAGGCATATTTTCCAATGCTTTATTAAAAAATCCAAATTTGGGGGGGATTTCAACCCAGATGCCTAAAAAATTGGTGATATTATGAACTGCGATCATTAAATTTGGTATCTTCCACCAAGTATTAACTCTGGGGGGGGGGGGGGGAGGGGAGTGGACACTTATCCAACCAAGATTAAAGTATCCAACCAGAAAATTATTAAATAATTCAAGATATTCCAGTTCTGTATTATTTAATAATTTTCTGAAATTTGTAGAATTTGTTTTTCACTTGTAAGTTGTGGGTTATGATGTGTAAATGAAGGTGGAAAAAGCCTGATATAATGCAATTTAATTACAGGCTGTAAGGGAACAAAAAGTGAAAATTTTAAAAAGGGGGTTGTAGACCTTCGATAGGCACTGTATATGTTCAAACACCTCTTCTACCATTGTTTAATTGCCATTTGAAAAATAAATTAATTATACCAGAGCAGTGTTGTTGCCATGATTCTCATGTTGGCCATGGATGTGGTTGTTTATTTTCCTCGGTCCAGAATGTGACTCACTTTGAGCAGTGCTCAGCATAACTCACCTTGAGCAGATAATTGGCGAGCATGGGTGAATCGTGCAGGAAATGCTGCCTTTTTGTGAAATTTTACATTCTGGATGGATTTGACCATTCATTTTGTGACTGATGTGCAAAAATCCTCTGATTACTACTGTGACTATAATGTGCTGTGAGCACACTTGAGTGTTTGGGTCTGTGAACATGGTCACTTGGTCTTTATCGGCCAGGCAGAGTGACTGCTGTATAAGAAAATGATGACGGCATGTTCTTCCATAAGTTGTTCTTGGAGACTAAAGATTAAATAGTCGCCATTATTTTTTTTGGGGGGGGGGGGGGAGAGAGAGATTGAGATAGAAATAGAGAGATATGGTTGCTGACGCAGAGACAGGGAGCCAAACCAGAAACATCTCCCACAACAGGCACCTTGTTACTTCATCCTGAACCCTCTGACTGAAGATGTATTTCTCAAATGGAAGATTTTCTTTCTCGTGTTATGCTTGCTCCAGTGTGCACCCTTCTCGTCTCATGCCCTACCCTCGATTATATTGTTCTTGATCTACATCATATAACCCTGACAGTTTGGGATTAAACTGGAATCTTGAAACCCTTTTTTGTTGTGCTCAAAATCCGCTTGATCTGACTCGTATTTGCAGTCAAAGGAAATTGGGGCCTTGGTTCTTCCAGATAACCCGTGATTTCTCTGTACCAGGATTGTGTCATCTCTCTTTCAGGAGGTACATGGAAGCTCTTTGTCCAGACAACCACAAAAACCAATCTAAGGCATGAGATCTAATTATGCTGTTTACATATGTGGCATTGTAATAAACGTAACCGTGAGGTTGAAAGGTAACCAGCCGAACATAACCGTGAGGTTTAAAGTTTATCTTTCCAACGGTTTCAAGTTTGTTCGATCACTCGTGGGTGCTGTGCCGATGTATTACAGGTTGGTCTCAGTCCTGATGAGCAGCAGTGTAAGCACAGCATATAGTAGTCACAGTGTCAACATTATTTTGGAGACGAGACATCAGACACAGGTGGAGACCAAGATGTCTCAGATGCTATCTTCATGTCTCAGGATTTCCAGCTAATATTGCTGACAACACAGCTATTAGCTGTCCCAATTTTTTGAGCGTAAATGTGCATGGGACACCTGGATTTAGATCCCTATCCGAAGAACGACAAGCTCCATGATGTACGCCCCTTAAGGCCCAGTCACACCTTGACGTTTTAGCCAGCAATGGCAACGTATCAAAATGTATGTATAACGCTGGCGTACGCTGAACTTTTGATGTTTTTTTTTAAAGATTCGGACGTATTCATAACGACTTGGTCTTATGCATAACGTATTAGTAACGGACACAGAACGTTTCGTTGTGTTATAGATAACTTATACCAACGAATGCTGAACCTGTTGTCGGCCTTCACAACCTATGCCCAACGATAGTCTAACTTATGCATAGCGCGCTGCACGCATCGCCGACGATGACGTGGCGTAGGTTATTAAAAGGCTGCCGCACAACGATTCAAATCATAACCACCGCAGAAATAGAAGTGTCAACATCGCAGTCACACCTTGGCGATCTTGCCAGCGTATGCCGACCTCTGAAAAATGCGTCTAAAACGCTGGCGCACGTCGAATACGGTATGGGTAAGTTTGGTATGCGTGAATAGAACGCTAAAGTACGCTATCATACGTCGTATTAAGTGGAGTACATCTTGTACTTTTAAACATGTTGAAAATTTTACGACGTACTTGCCGTATGACACACGCTCCGCATGCGATGGGAGTAAGTTGTACGCACGATATGCGATCGTTGACACACATCGACACACGTTACTTGTAAGTTACTCATAAGTCGAAACACGTCAAGGCAATGGTTAGCGTCAGTGTTCCAGACTCCTGGTTTTTTTTCTTCTTCGGTATGACGGTGTTCAGTGTACAGTGCGGTTATGATTTAAATAGTTGAGCAGCAGCCTATTAATTATATTATATTATAACCGCACTAGAAATCGGTGTCAAAATCACCATCATACCGAAGGAAGGAAGAAAGAAAAAAAAACCAGGGAGTCTGGGAACACTGACGCTAACCATTACCTTGATGTGTTTTGACTTATGAGTACCTTACAAGTAACGTGTGTCGATGTGTGTCACCGATCACATAACGTGCCTACAACACGTTACTCATAGGTTAGAAATAAGTTTCGGGTACACTAAACATTACCTTGATGTGTTTCGACTTATGAGTAACTTACAAGTAACGTATGTCAACGATCGCGTGACGTGCCTACAACTTATGGCCAGTGTTATGCGGAACGTGTGAGTCATACGCTGGTATAAGTCTCAAAATTTCAAGCATGGAAAATTTGAGGAGAAGCGAAAAGTACAACGTTTAAAGCCAGCGTACAACGACGTATGCCAGTGTTTTTCAGCCTGCTCTTAATGTTATCAAAACTTACCCATAACGTATTCGACGTGCACCAGCGTTTTCGACAAATTTTCCAAAAAATCGGCATAAGCTGGCTAAAACGTCAAGGTGTGACTGGGCCTTTACCAACACTGCATTGCAATGAGAATGAAGAACTAGTGTTGCTGGTGAAGGCTAGTGTCTACCTGCGTCAGCAGACAGGTAGAACAATTCACTAAATCTACAGGGCGTTGAGTGAGATACTTTGACCTGCTGTGGGACGCAAGTAAAGGCCGACATTTCGGGTGTTAACCCTTCGTCGGAGCAAAAGAGGGTTAACTAACGCCCGATATTGTCAGCCTCTTCTTGCTTCCCAAGGCAGTTGGAACACCCCAATAAGCGTCCCGTCAATCTCAAACAAGACGGCTGCACGGAAAGCATGCTCCCAAGTGAGTTTGGCAGGGTAGGTGAGCAGACAACATGCTTAATGTGAGTATGCTTGTAATCTCTGATCCCTGAAAGTATGGAATTAAACCCAAATACCACCATCCTGGAGAAGTGCCAGCAGGGTGCACTACATCACGGAGCTTGCTGTCCCTCAGATTGGGGAGGAGGGAAGGGAAGCTGGCTGTTCCATATGCTTTCACATTATGATTGTTGAACATCCAATGGTGTCTTTTCAAAAGCTTTTATGCCTATAGGCCATTGTGTGCCAGCACCATAGCCAAAGTCCCCTGCTTTGGGCTGAGTGGTATCTTTAATGCTTCCTGATATGAGTAGGACATAGCCATTGATGCGTCAAATTACCCCTAAGTGTCCCAAATACCCTGGTGATCATGATGTCTTAAATATCTTATAAAATATGAAAACCATAATGAGGGCACCATTATGTTTTTCCATCGCTTTTATTCATTCCAAGCTGTTAGGGTTCGGGTTAGCTGTTAGGTTATCTTTCTATAATTCTAGCTGTCTGTGTCTGTGTCTGTGAATGCTGTTTCTCGACAACCACTGGTCCGATCTAATTGAAACTTGCCAGATATATTGCTGGGGCCCTGAGGATGTGCCTTTTTGAAGGTTTGATATTAATCGGACAAGTGCTTCCCAAGTTATGGCCATTTATTTACCAACCAATGCCAAGACACGTTGCTGCGTGGGCGTGGCCGATGGGGAAAGAGAACCTCAGCCGCGTTCCCCATTATGGGTTACAACGTACGGGCTTCCAGAAAGTGATGACTTCGTTTATTCTAATAATTTCTCGATTTCTTATGCACATTTATAGATAAACACAATGCCCCAAGTTATGATCGTTTTCATATTAGACGGTGCATAAATTTCGGTAACATCAGAGTGCTGGTATGCTCCGAACCAGGAAGTAAATCTTTTTTTTTTTTCTCTCTTCTCTTCTCTTCTCTTCTCTTTGTGTTTTTCCTTGCGATGAAATTGCGAAAAGGCAAAATACGTTGGCGCTAATTGAATAATTGGCCATTAAAACTAAATTGCGAATAATCATAACTGCGATATGCGAACTTCCGGGTCACGCACGTACGGGCACGCGAGAGCGAAGAAACGGCCTGTGTGGTTGTTGTTTTTTGCTCGCTGTTTGAAAGTTTTTTTTTTTTGTTTAATGGGCACGTACTAGTCTATTTCAATTGGCAGAAGAAATTTACTTTCTTATTTTTTTCTCAACAGAAGCTTCTTTTTTTAATTAACCAGTGACCCATTAAAGAAAAAAAAGAGCACAAACTTCAAACACAGTATAAATTAACTCTAAACAAAGGTTGATGACCAGAGAGCTCGAGTTAGTTTTGTGTGTTTGCAATTCTTTACCTTCAGTCTTTTGTGCTTTTTTCTTGCCCGTGTCATTGATGAGATTATTGGTGAGTTGAGGAGAAGAAAGACGAAATTCCCAGAAGAGCTTTAACTTCAAAATAATCTTGCTGTGGATCTGAAATCTGAACTATGTCACCTGTGACCACATGACCTCGGCATGTGATCACTTTCTCAACCTCTAGTGCACTCGCACATTCGAGGCGGACATGTGATCTGCCAGGAAGCCATCGTGGTGCCCTTCTGCCGGCATAATGAAGTATTTTTTGTTTTCCATCATGCCGTCATCTTTTATATGTCTGGCTACCAGGTATGCCTAACGTCTCTCACCCTCGTAAATGCAATTCTACTTCAATAATTATTTGAATGGAGAATTATCAGCACGTTAGCCACCGACCGCACCAGTTGTCTCATGACTTCAACTGCAGCGCAGAGAACCCAGAGGCAGCCATGTGCTTTGGCTGAGACATGTCAGGAGTGGGGAACTCAGGTAAAGTTAGGTTCAGGGGAACTGAAATGCCAAATGTCCAACGATGTTTTTTGTCGCCAGGTGGCCCAGATCCAAACTGTCAGACTGGGCTAATCGCTTGCTTTCTGAGCTCTGCAGTGCAGGGTCTAACCCATAGTTAGACCCCGACAAGTGCGTTTTACGGTGTTCAATTTGTCCTACACCAGTGCTGGCCTGTCTGGGTTAAAGTGCTGTTCTGCTTTTTGTGATTTTGATGAATATAGTTGCTTTTATCACAAGGAGTTTGGAGAGTAAGGTGTTTATCCCGAAGGCACTGGAGTCTTTGTGATTTCGGGTTGTCTGTTCGTCCGTGCGTGTTTTTCAGATTTTCGTTACCGTAAAAACTTGTGAACGGCTCGAGGGATTTCAATCAAACTTGGCACAAATATGGACTGTGATACAACGATGAAGTGATTAAATTTTGGTTGAGCAAGTCGAAGGTCATGTGCCCTTTGAGAATCATGTGCCTAAGTCCTTCCATGGCACACCTGAACTCCGATCCACCGACAAGGCCTTCATCCACAGCTTGATCGGGTACTGCTCTCCCCTCTGGGCTGGCTCTCTTGCCTCACATCTTGCTCAGCTTGTTGCTGTGCAAACCAAGGCCTTCAAGATTATTGGAATCTCCTGCTCTGAAGCTGATTCGATGGGCTTGTCACTTTGACGTCACTGACTGCCTCCTTTCTGGTCTTGCACCCTCTACTCTTTCCATCCTTTCCACCCCCCACCCTCACCCCAGGTTTCTGTGGGTTCACATGGTCCATTATCAACCCCCCTCTGGTAAAAACTACCCAAATTCATGATCACTGCTCACCTCCACTCATTTATTCTGCCTTTTTCCTGCCTGTCGAATCAACTTCCACATCCTCTTCAATCTCATTCCTCCCTCCCGATCTACAAGACATCTGTTCAAGACATCAAGACAAGACCCTCCTAATTTTCCAGTTTTTCCTCCTTGGAGTTTGCTTGCCCATGCATGCGTGTTTTACATCCTGTTTTTGTCTGTTACATCCTGATCCGTTCAGTGTGCTCGCTCTTCCACGAGCCTCAACTACTGTATGTCTACAAAAAACAATAATTGCAGATCATAACTTGAGTTGGTTAAGCATCTGATGTTTTCTCTCTTCTATTTATCTGTCTTTTCTCTCTCGCACACTCTCATGTGACCTTTAATTTTTCACGTGACCTTCATTTGAGATCAAATGTAACGGTGGGTTGATATCTAAGGCAGTTGGAGGCACATCCATTGACGCAATTGCATCAAACTCGATCCATTGACGCATTAGCGTCAAATTTTTACCTCCGCCACTGAAGGAGGAAGGAGGTTATGTTTTCACACCTGTCTGTCTGTTGGGTCACCGAAATAGGTGACCCTTATTGTCAGCAATTCTGTCTGTTTGTTTGGATGTTTGTTCGTTTGTCATCAGCATAATTGGTAGTAAACGTGTGCGGATTTTGACCAAACTCAGGTGGTAGGTACATCTTATGACCTCGTGCTTTGGAAATTGTGATGGTTGCTCGGGACGCTTTGGTTCCCTCGCAACAACCGAAAAACCTTCAAAATCGGTACCGTTCACGCAAAATCAATTCTGAAAGCCATTATCCCACGTAGGGTTATGAAATTTGGCACGAATGATCTACAGGTGATGCTCTATCAAATATATTCCAGTTTTTGTGATATATGGAATACTTTACCCACAGCGCCCCCTACAATTAGGGTATGCGCGAAAATTGAAGGCCCCCTAGCGACCAGGTGAGTGCATCGATACGAATGAAACTTTGCAGGTTCATGGTACTCAATGAGTACTACAACTTTGCCTCAGGACATATTGACCGATTTCGCTTAGGTCAGGGGTCAAAGGTCAATTAGTGCAAACATCGATAATATGCGAGAGCTGGAGGTGCCTTCCCGCCAAATGCTACTCCTCCTAGGGTTATGGTGGGATGGTCATGAAAATTCACACTAATCGTCTGGAATACATTGTGCACAAATGATGGAGCCGGATTTTCGATTTAGATCTTTGTTCACCCACAACACCCCCTCAAACTTTTAGGATTTCAGATTTCAAACCGTATTTTCGGTACTTTTCATTCAAATGGATACCAAGTCGTTATCAGTAGATGGAACTGGATGAGATTTGATATGCATAATCTTAAGGTGATTCCCTATCCGCTATATGACATCCATTTTGCTCTATATCTTATAGTTTCCATGCTCGGCGACCCATCGCCGCCTACCGGCTTGTCTGTCTGTTTGTTTGTGTGTGTGTGTGTGTGTGTTTGTGCAGGATATCTCAAAAAGTTATGAACAGATCCGCATGAAATTTTGTGGACATGTTGGGCGTGTGACATTGATGAACTGATTCGATTTTGGTGAAGATCCAGACCCGGATCTGGCTACTAGAATTATTTTAGTGATTCTTCACCATTGAGAGATCGGGCCAAAAACGATATAGCACTGTGTAGCATCATATTTCTGAAGCATGATATCTGTGTTGAGCATGATATCTGAAGATGTTGAACCTCTTGTGCGGAGCAGCATTTATGTCGGGTTACTTTGTGTTGTGCTCGTTCTGTGGAGGAGTCCATAATCAAAAGTAACTCAGCACATAGCTTAAGGGTTTGTGCTGGAAGTAACATTTATCTTAGTAGCTGCTCCAAAGCATGTTTGTCTGAAAAAGCTTAAACGAGGAAAGTCTTGCCAATAATCGGAGGTGGATCCTTGTAAAAGACACAAACTGCTTGATATTGACCACCGGATCATCCTTTCCTATCATATTATATGGCGTTTCGTTCAACATTGAACTCACTAACCCGACATTGTTTTCTCTTTTATTCTTTTTTATACGTCACATCTGTGATCTGTGGAAGGGTGAAGTGAAAGGAAAGGTAACTCTCTTTCTTTTTCCACTGCGGTTGGTGGTGGTGGTGGTGCCATAGGTACCGCTGCGTGCAGTAACTCTGCGGAGAAGTCGCACTTGAGTAGCCAGCTGCAGTCGGACGTTATCAAATGTGCTATAAGACGTAATCGAGTGAAACGTACATGTGAGGTGCTCATTGAAAGTGGCAGATACAGGGTGATGTAGTGCTGCGAGGTGGGTGTTTGGGCTGCGCTGACACGGGTGGGAATAGAGAGGTGGCAATCCGGTGTTGGGGCTGAGTCGGCTTGGAATTCTCACTCTTGCATCATTCCAGATGTATTGATGGAACCTACCTTTTGGAGTTCTTCTCAACATCGCCATTGATTTTGTGCATTTAAAGGTGGCGCAGGTATTCGGCAATCTCCTTTTCTCCCATCTTGGTCGTAAACAGCAGAAGGGATGTTTTGACAGCCATGTCAGGGATATTTCCAAGGCAATAATTTATCGTCTGCTTTGGTTCTCGGTTCCTTGCAAAAAGTGATGCATCCTGTTGTTAATGAATGTTATTTTGTTGCCCCCTTCAGATTTGGCATTTTCGTCTTGCTCTGCAGGCGCCAGGTGAACGAACACACTTCTCCCGCTGACCTTAGCACAAGCAACGGCTCTTCCTTCTTTTGTTCTAAACCGTATTGTGACGCCATTTCCAAGCCTCACCATGCAGCCGCGTTATATTGATTGTGCGGTACTACGAGGAAATGAAAGTACGTTGTTAAACCGATATACGACACTCCTGCAAAATTGCATCATTAAAAAATGCTTAGGAACCGATCAGGTTCACTAACACTTTTCAGTTTTATTCCCCGAGTCAGAATCGAGCAAGAGAGACTGGCAGTGCCAACTTTGATCTGTCAATCCAAGATTTTGGTCACCTGCAATTACCAATAAAGTAATACTATTTGTAATCCATCCGATTGGTGCGCACACTCTCACCCGGGCGAGCCACATTTAATTGAGAAGCGTTTTGTGGTTTTCTGGCAACCGCGTGTCCCGATCTCATTGAAATGAATATCTGGCAAGCATCCAGATTATCTGCCGTTCATTCCTTCAGGCGGGCTGGCAGGACAACCTCGAGGTGTGTGCATTTGTCTCTGAGCTGTCTGGACTGTGTGCGAATCTTGACCCAACAGTAAACGGTCATCCTCGTGTTTCGCATTCAGGGCGAACGTAACCCGTACTAGTCATCGATGTGTGTGTGCCGTCCATCGCAAGGGTCCCGTATGCTAGCATTACTAGGTGGACATGAAAAATCCCCATGACATCCTTTACGAAGAGAAGGTGAGTTATTGTTTGCACCCTGGCCAAATTCCATATTCCTGCTCTATCATAAATTGGGTACTACGTCAGCTGCACCGTTGCGCACTCGGGCAAGGATGCGACCAGCAGCTACGTGCTGCATTCGAAAGAATAGAACCCTTTCGGTAACTTCGCTGATGAGAGAGATCTTCCTTGCCAGGAGGAAATGTGTGCCATGTGATGAATTTGTCGTGGGCGTCGCTTCCATAGGCCGTCTCTGTTGGCTCCGACTCGAAACTACTCGTGGTGTATTGTTCAAGGAATTGCTGATTTGCATGCCTCAAACCAACCTCGTTGCTCTTGGGCCTTTTCTACTC
>NC_140976.1:27121921-27196921 GCF_056783735.1 Eptatretus burgeri | reverse complement strand
ACAGAATAATTTGATTGATTGTCCTCAATTGAATTGGTGATATCCAAGGTTTGTACCTTTGTACTCATCCTGGACAAGCACGAGTGTCATCACAAGATGGTTGATTGAGAAAGAGTTGCCAAAGCTGTGATGCCAATCCAGCCAGATGTATGTTTTGTCATTTGGTGAAAATCATGGCTTTGCCTCGAGGGTTGAGAATACCCGAACACCTCACAGTGAAGGCACCAAGGTTTTTCAGAAGTTGGGAAATTCTAAATCCAATTTCATATTGGAAAGATAACAGACGTATTTTTTTTTTTAATATCACCAGCAGGTGTTCTTAAAATAAAAAAACAAACTCCTGTCTTTTATGAGCCACATATATCAGTGGGTTTTACAAAATAATTGTGAAACTACGTACGTCTCCCTCTCCCTCTCTAATAACCTCCCTCTCTCCAACTACGTATGGTATTGTTGATGCTAAAGGAAGCAGGCAGTAAGTTACACATACAGGAGTCACAAATAGAGGAATTGCAAATAGATAGCAAATGTATTCAGTGATACAATTGTGTGCACACACTCTCTCCCTCCATCTCTCTCTCTCTCCCTCTCTCTCTCTCTCTCCCTCCCTCTCTCTCTCTCTCCCTCTCTCTCTCCCTCTCTCTCCCTCCATCTCCCTCTGTCCCTCTCTCTCTCCCTCCACCTCCCTCCGTCCCTCTCGCTCTCTCCATCCAAGTCGCTCTGTCCCCCCCTCTCTCTCTCCCTCCACATCCCTCCATCTCCCTCCATCCCTCCATCTCTCTCTCCCTCCCTCTCTCTGTCGCTCTCTGTCTCTCTCTGTCACTCTCTGTCTGTCTCTGTCTCTGTCTCTCTCTGTCTCTGTCTCTCTCTGTCTCTGTCTCTCTCTGTCTCTGTCTCTCTCTGTCTCTGTCTCTGTCTGTCTCTGTCTCTCTCTGTCTCTGTCTCTCTCTGTCTCTGTCTCTCTCTGTCTCTGTCTCTCTCTGTCTCTCTGTCTCTCTGCCTCTCTCTCTCTCTCTCTCTCTCTCTGCCTCTCTCTTTCTCTCTCTTTCTCTCTCTTTCTCTCTCTTCCTCTCTCTTTCTCTCTCTTCCTCTCTCTTCCTCTCTCTTTCTCTCTCTTTCTCTCTCTTTCTCTCTCTTTCTCTCTCTTTCTCTCTCTTTCTCTCTCTTTCTCTCTCTTTCTCTCTGTCTCTGTCTCTTTCTCTCTGTCTCTGTCTCTGTCTCTCTCTCTCTCTCTCTCTCTCTCCCCTCTCTCATGTTTATGTGTATTTTCTGTTCCCTGGCAGATCGGCATGACAGTTTATAGCTTGGTCAATCTCAGAATGGAGTTCACATACCTCAAAGCTATATCCCACCAGTCCCCCTACTTATTTGTTGTCCACCAGTACCATTTATTAAAAACTAGAAAAACTGTAACCTCAACTGTGAATTAAATTTGTAATATCTGAATAATATCGATTGTAATCCTCTATTTTTTTTTAATCTATTGTTGCATCCACCATAAACTTTAACTGGTTCAATGTCAGAATTACATTTCTGGTCCTGTATTATAATTATTCTCTTTTTGTCTATTTTATCATCCAATAGCCAAGCAATATTATGGGACAACCCATCAAAACACTATTTTCACTCCTTCATTCGCTTCACTCGCTTTGCTTTATTACCTCCGCCACCGAAGGTGGATGGACGTTATGTTTTCTCCCCCATCCGTCCGTCCGTCCGTCTGTTTGTCTGTTTATTTGTTAACAGGGTATCTTAAAAAGGTGTTTCCAGATTTGGACGAAATTTGATGGAGAGCTTGGGGATGTGACACGGACGATATGATGAGATTTTGGTGAAGATCCGAATCTGGATCCAAGAATTTTTAGTGATTCTTCACCATTGAGTGATAGGGCTAAAAACGATATATAGCGGGATATCTCAAAAATTTGTGGACGGATTCGGACGAAACTTGGTGGAACAGTTGGGCAGGTGACAAGAACAAGTCGATTCGATTTTACTTCAGGTCCGAATCCAAATACGGCCTACTAGTGGGATACAAAATGTAAACTAATCAGCCTAGCGGAGGTATGCGCTCTACCGAGTGGCCTTCTAGTTATATAGGCATACATCCACATACTTACAAATGCACAAAAACTTTTCAAACTGTGGAGAATCTTGCAATGAGAGCTTTGTCCTCTGATGGGAATGCTAAACATGCCAGCCGTTTACTTTTTATCAAAGAGTTTCTTGCTCCTCAGTTCTGATGTAGCTTAATGCGCAATAAATGTTAAGGCAATTTACCTAAACCTCGTTCTCCCAATCTGCATTTGTAAATTCCTTGCATAGAAAGTGCCAACTAGTGGTGTACGTGAGGTTTTTCTAGCACTGTGGTACTGGAGGGTGCACCCCTTGTCCTTGGTTTGGAGAATAGGGCTTTGATGTTGGAGTCGGTGGAAAGTTTTATCATTGTGCTGCTTGTGGGGAAGGATGGGGGGGGGGGGGTGGGCAGTAGTAGATTTAAGGGTTGAAATAGTGGTGACTTTCACCACCATGCCCCCTGGGCCCCTCTCTTCTGGTACTCTCTTTTCCCTCTTTTATTTTCCTTCTGGTACTCTCAAATTGATGGGCCAAGCGATTGAACCCAAGAGGACACTGCTGTAGGTTTAAGATGGCCTCCTAACGAAGTTGGCGCCAAACTCCCAACGGTCACGCCTTTCATGTGCGCCGGATGGTAATGCCAAATATACGAACCGCGCACAGCTAACTCACAAATGGTGACAAGTTTTAATAAATAAATAATGAAAGTGTCGAGAGAGAGAGATATATATATATATATATATATATATATATATATATATATATATATATATATATATATATATATATATATATATATATATACATATATATATATATATATACATATATATTGTTGCTGATTCGCGCCCGCCGGCGTGCTGACGGCCACGTAACTCGAATCGCGGCACGTCGCCCACCGGACGGACAATCCAGTCGTGACCCTCTCGGACTAACGCCGGGAACCAGTCACGGGTGGACCTTTCGGTCTCACCGCGATCGAGCTAATCAGCCCCCGCGTGGGATAGGGTTGCTCGCCAAATTCGACCTACCTAAGTACCCACGCGGAGGGTAGACCGGGCGATCGCACCTCGCCGCAGGTCGACTTCGGACACGGGCCACTTAAGCGACCCGTTCCGTACTATCGGGATAACCGAGCGGTGTTATCGTCGGCCTCGACGGTTCGATTAATTATCGGGCGTATTCAGCCCACTACCAACCCTTTACGTGAAGCAAGATGAGGATTCAATGAAAGAAATGACGAAGCGAAGCGGGAAACAGTTCAACACAAAGCACATTTATTCGAGCTGAACGGAAAGCACACATATTCAATTCCACCAAAAGCACATAGAAAAGAAAAACACAATGCAATTTACACAAAAAGCAAATGCGACAATGCAGATCTAATACCGATTACGCGAGCACACGGCAACACTTATACAATTTTACTTCACAGACGGCGCCGACAACACATACCCAAAACCAAGGAAAAGAATACCCTCAAGGATGAGGCGGGCCTGAGGCCGAGACCGGGTCGGGCCTACCCGTCTGGTGATGAGACGCGGAGCGGTGATGGTGCCTCAACTCCGCGGGCCTCGCGGGCAGTGTCTGGTAGGGGGTGGGAAAGGGGCCCCCTTGGTCGCACTATCTCAGCGCGGGGGGAAACAGGAGGGGGTTGCTGATGCTCGGGGTATAGAGGATTCCTACTCTGCCTCGAGTCCCGCGACGAGCGTCTCCACCTCGGCCAGGTCGCGCTGTCGGCCTCCCTGGGGTGCAGCTCCCTGCACGACGCGAGCACCCCCTCGTCTGCCCTCGCAGCCTCTCCACAGCTCCGTCCCCTCCGCTCCGACTCCAACGCACACGACGACGACCAGCTCCTTTTTGCTCCTTCTTCCCAACTCCACCGCCCGCGAAGTCTTAACTCTCTGTTCTCTTGACTGACGAACACGGTCGCTTATATAAGCCCCGTGGCTTCGCTCTCTCATCTTTGACCCCCTCCCTTCGACCTTTCACCTCGCTCCCCATTGGCCTGAGAAAAAGTGGGCGTGAATGCTTTTTGATCCATAAATTTGCATATATCGATCGCCCTCCAACGCCCTGGGGGCGGGGCCAAATCGCCCCTTGCTCACCGATTGGATGGAACAAAAGTGGGCGTGTGTCGTTTTTGATCCGTTTTTGAAGTGGAAAATCCGTGGTTTTGTACACGCTGTTCGGCGCGCGCCCTGCACGAGTCCAACACCGGTACCCACAAGCGGCGCAAGAACGGTGGCGATGCGACGGTTGCGAGGTGTGACGTGAAGCGGCGCCGCGGTGGGTGGTTGATGTTGTGGTTGTAACAATGGCGGTTGGTCCAAATTAAAGATAGTAAAAGAAAAACGGCTATCCTGAAGAGTCGCAGCACGCATAAATGACATGTATTCCCACTAGACAACGGGTTTGGGCCTAACTACACATGTACTTACCGAGATACCTCACCTAAGGGACCTGAATGGTGGTTTGCGAATATGGTAACCACAACAATATATATATATATATATATATATATATATATATATATATATATATATATATATATATATATATATATATATATATATATATATATATATATATATATGTAGGTAGGTATCGCAGAAATAATTTCATATTCTATCCAGTTGTAAACTCATGTGCCCAACATACCTCATTCGGCTTAACGCGCTACCTGATCCAACCATGTGACAGATAGTAAGGACAGATGAGGAACGACAATACAGAGATGTGAAACCTTTCTCCCACACGATGGCTTAAGATTGGGAAAATGATAATTGAGTCAAATAAAGGAAGAGTTGTGAAGTTGGTGGAGGAGGAGTGGGGATGGGGGGAGGCAGGGGGTTAAGGGGTTCGGGCAAGGTGAGGGAGAAAAAGTGAAAGGTGTTTGGGAAGAGGATTTAATGTTTTGTCATCGTTATTGTTTCTATGGTCTCTTGCTCGTGGAGGAACTGCAACACAATTGGCGCACGCGTGGAAATATACATGAAACAACACCGGACCTGATTTCAGACGAACGTAGATGCTGATCTTGTGAGAAGTGATGTAACTTCCCAGAGCACTCGGGATAATAAGGACCCCATCTTTTATGATGTCACCTTTTTTCTCTGCTCTCAGCAGGGCAATTAAGAGGAAATGCCCTCCTTGCCATGGTTGCCAACCCCTGGTGTTATCCATGCTCTATCCCTTAAATGCTGAGCATCAAGCGAGAAAGCAGGACTTAGTTTGGTATTTATTTTTACTCTTTGGTATGACTCACCCCGAGTTTGAGCCGCCACGCTCCTCGACTTAGCGGGGATGCTCGAACCATTATGCCAGTGAGTTTGGGAAATGTTTGATCCATACTGGGTAGAGGGAGGGGTTGGAGAGTCTGCCTTCAGGACACATGATAGCCCCCAAATAGCTGCTTCCTTCAAATTGTTTTGACATTTACATGGAAGTGGACTTGGGAAGAAGAGAAGGTCACGAAACAGTAACAGCAGGAAATTGCATCACTTTTCCAAAACAAACCTTCAATTTCATCTCATGGTATTCATTATGACATTGGCATAATTGCCAAACACAATTCCATTCACAGTAACTTGTTTTCTTTTATGCTTTGATAACTTCTCCTAAAATCGACATCCGTCGAAATGAACCCACACATTGGAAATCTACCTCGATGGTTTCACGATCTGCGATTGTGCCCCGTTTATTCAGGTGATGAAACCGCAAAAGGAATGACTGCCAAGAGCAACAAAAACAAAATAAATAATGTCGGCAATATTAAATGAACTCAAGTTTCATGTTTTGTGGTCCTCAGCAATTATAATCGTGTTGCTTATTTGGTGTCCCTAAAACGGTGGTGGCCGGTTCTATCCTTTGTGGGAAATGTACAAGTGCTAAAGACAATACACACGACTGGTTTTGGGATAGCTCTTCATGTTTGGAGAAATGTTCGCCAGTTCACCTCTCCCACCAGTCGAGCTCCCTCTGCTCTGTCAGCATTCCGACTATCCCCAGCTCCTCGAGGACACGCGTGCTCTTCCGTTAACCTCCTCCTGGATAAACTCCCCAAATCTAGGCTTTCTGCACACCTCCACTCTTTCATTCCTCTTTTCTCCGGTCTGTGGGACCACCCGCCAGGGACTCTTCAATTTCACTCTTCCCTCCAGGGCTTCGAAGCAGGCGTCGTGCACCACAACCTCATGTCCACCCTCCATCCTTATCTACATTCTTGATTGATCCTTAGCTCCATGAACCCTACCTAACCCAAGCCCTTCTTACTTGCTGGTTACCGTGTTTCCTTCTCCTTTTTTCTCTTCTCTCCTCTTTTCCTCTTCGTCTGTGCGTTTTGTTTGTGTGTGGCCCCACTTCCCCACTGTCAGTTTACCTTTTGACTCAGTCATCTCACTCTTCCATGAGCGTCAGTTTTTTTTTTCTAAAAAAATTAACAAAATTGTTGGAGAAGGAAGGAAGAATCATTGCACAAGTGTTTCATTTTTTTTCCCTCGATGCGATGCTGGTGACCACATTGATTATCCTCACCAATGGGAATTGCATTTGGGTTTGTTTGGTATTTTCTTTGTTTGTCTGTCTATCTGTGCATCATGTGCTCATGTGGGCCACAAAAGCCATCTGGTGGTAGCCGGTATTACACGTTATATTTTGTCGACTGAGTACCTCTGTAAAGGAATGTACAATTAGAATGTGAGTATGTCTATATAGTACGTACGATTGGAACCTGAATCGATACAATAAAACCAAAAAACGTCCGTTTGCCCGCTGAAGGAACCTCAACCTATGTCGTCAATGTATCATCTGCAGATGACACGGCACGCAAAATACGCAGCACACAGAACAACGTGAACACCGCATAAAACAAGTCCTGGGGAGGGTCTGCAAAGTCTGATTGCTCTTTCTAGTTGAGCTTATTTCGTTGAGCTTCAAGCAATTGTGCTTCAAGAGTTTGTTGTTTTTCTATTTTGCAGGAGTTTGTCACAGTAATGGTTGTACAGCAATATCAGAAACAAATAGCGGAAACAAGCCTCTAATATGTGGCACACCCATCTCGTGCACTCTGTTCGTTTGGGAGGAGATGTGGGCACTGACGAAGCTTGGCATATTCGCTCGAGAGGCCGTTGGTACTTCGGTTTGCTATTCTTCCCAATCATGCTCTTTCCCACTGCTCAGTCACATTCTTCACATAGTTTGTGGTCAGAAGCATATTACTCCCCCTCACATCCCACTATCTTCCATGATATTATTTCATGTACTGTCACTCCCCAGCACCCTTGTTTCAACTTCTTTTTTTTTTTTGCTCTCCTAGTGGAGGCCGACGATGAAGATATACGGCAGCGAACGACTCGAGGAAACAAAAAGAAGGTCCCGTGACCTTTCCCTACCTTTGTGTGAGCCACTTTCACAGCATTGGGCTCCATTAGTGGGGGTGCCCTTTAAATGTCCAAGGCTGCATCCTGCAGATTTGCTTGAATTGCCTCGTATTTAGTAATGAGAAGCCAGGGAATGAGTCTCTTTTCAGACAGGGTGTGTTTTATGCCTTTTCCGTGTCTAATGTCATTATTACCTCTGCCACCGACGGTGAACGGACGTTATGTTTTCACCCCTGTTTTTTTTATGTCTGTCTCCATCTATTGGGTGGTTGCTAGACTACCGTTATTCTCAGGTTTTCCATCTGTATGTATGTAATGGACAGCTCTGGAGGTCACAGGAATCAACCGATTTTGATGAAACTTGACTGGTAGGTTCATACCAAGATCTAGTTGTATGCTTTTGGGGACCTTTGCTATGGACCCCACCGTGGCCTAGCAACGGGACTTTGAAATTTTTGAAAAAAATCCGAAAAATATTTATATATATGTATATATATATTTTTCGAAAATCAAAAATCGGCTTCCGCGCTTTTATGCGCGCTATAATCAACCTCTTTGTCAAAAATTTTCAGCCCGATCCGTCAAAAACTGTATGACTCGTATGCAATTATGTAGCGACCACCCATGTCGCCGACCGGCTTGTCTGTTTCTCTGTCTGTCTGTGAGCAGGATATCTCAAAAAGTTGGGGACGGATTCGGACTAAACTTGGTGGACAGGTTAGATGTGTGACAAAGACGAATTGGTTTGATTTTGGTGAAGATCCGGATCCGGATGTGAGAATTTTTTAATTTTTTTAATAGATTCTTCATAAATGAGAGATCGGGCCAAAAACTATAAATAACTATATTTCAAAATGTTGTGGAGGATTATGACAAAACTTGGTGGATGAATTGGGTAGGTGACGAGAAGAAGCCGATTCCATTTTCGTTCAGGTCCGGATCCAGATCCGTCCTATCATTGGGATACAAAACGTAAACTGTTCAGCCTGGTGGAGGTACACGTTCTACGGAATGTCGTTCTCGTTTTTAGCTCGCCTGTTCGAAGAACAGAGAGCTATAGCGATACCCCCGGCGTGAGCGTCAGCGTGAAAATGTTAAATTTTTTGTATTACGGAAAAACTCCTCGACGGATTTTGAGGAAACTTGGTGGGGGGGGGGGTTAGGTATGGTCCAAGGATCATGCCATTAGATTTTGGACTTGGTCCCCCCCCACCCCCTAAAAAAAATTTAGAGAATTTTTTTTTTTGCATTTCTACATGTTTTAAGTGATTTCCAACCCCCCTCCCCCCCAAAAGAAATGTTGGAGAAAAGAACTATAACTCTGTCAGCACTATTGACATCATATTTAATGAATAAGATATAAGGTTCACTTCAGTGACCCAGCAGTATTGGCGGCGGAGGTTTTGCACTCTCCTGAGTGCTCCCCCTCTAGTTTCCTTTCTAATGTTTTTATCTACCACACTATTTTTTATACGCCCAGTATATATGCGTATATGTATATGTATGTATGTATGTATATATATGTATATATATATATATATATATATATATATATATATATATATATATATGTATATATATATATATATATATATATATATATATATATATACACATACACACACACACACACACACACACACACACACATCATCTAAAGTGGTTGCCATGGCAACCGGGATGCTGTTTTCCATCCGTTCCTGTCCGCACTCTAACTCCCAAAGTTTTCAACTTTTACGTTTCATATTTGGTACATAGGTACAGACTGTGGAGACGGTGTGTAGCGACATACGTTCGTCATCTCAAGTGGTTGCCACAGCAACCAGAATGCTGTTTTCCATGTAGTATCACAATTCTGTATATACCTTCTTGTTATGGCGTATATTGTGCTCACTTGCGCTCTTGTTACTGATTACAATATACAAATACATATATTGCTTTCTAATTATACTTCACTGCAATGCTTTATAAAAAAATATTAATTATTAGATTCGTCTTTTAAAAACGATAAATGTATAAACAGGCGAGCATTGGGTGGCTTTGACACCAACTCTGCTTATGCCTCTGCTGACCAAGTCTCCGGAGGCATTATGTTTTTGGGTCGTCCGTCTGTAAGTATGTAGGTCTGTGCTAATTACCTTCGCATTCTGCGAAAGGTTATGTTTTGGTCGGCGTGTATTTATTTATTTATTTATTTATTTATTTATTTACTTATTTATTTGTAATCTTGTGATTCGTATAACTCAAAAAGTATTAAACTGAATTGCATGAAATTTGGTGGGATGATTGTTTATTAGCCAGGAAGCATTCGATTAAATTTTGGGATCGTTCGGGTCAAGGTCACGAAAAGGTCAAAATCGTCTTTTTACGATAACACGGTCAATTTTTATTCAATTTGCATGCAACTAACGCCAAAATGTTCAGAATTCAACGCCTCATCTTGTGATATGCAATATGACACAATGACGCCCATACTCTTGTTACCCGTTAGGGGTCAAAGGTCGGGGGGGGGGCACGACCTTGAAAAATATGCGGTTTTTGTCATAACGCGGTCAATTCTTGTCCGCTTTACATGAACCCAGCACCAAAATTTCAGAATTTAATGCCCAATCTTGTGACACAATGACGTCATAACACATGTCACCGGTTGGGGTAAAATGTCGGGGGGGGGGGGGTCACGCCCTTGAAAAATATGCGGTTTTCGGCATAACTCAGTCAATTCTTATTCGATTTGCATGAAACCAGCATCAAACGAGATTACCTTCTCTTGTTGAAACGTATTCACCGAGCTTGCGAGTGAAGACTCGCCAAAACGACGTGAGTTGATTGTTGTTTAGTCCGTAGCCCCCGAAAGTCGGGGGGGGGGTCATGACATTATAGATATGTGGTTTGTGTCATAAGACCATTCATATGAAACCAGTTCCCCACACTCATACCAAGAACAAAAAAAGTAGTGGCGGCGAAGGTATGCGCTCTATGAGTGCCCGTTCTAGTTTTCATTGGTTTTCTCTGCAACCCCTTATCCGAATGACACAAAATTGTCACCATCGGTGTGACAACTCATGTAGATTGTTTAACTCATACTTATGACGTCATAGGTCATGTCATGTGGCAGCCATGTTGGGAAAAAGGTAAAACTTTGGACCTCTGTATCTCCGAAAGCGCTCCATGGAAAAAAATTGAAACTTGGTACATGTGAAGTACTCCCCATGGGAAACAAGTCGGATTTTTTTGATGGTCACACTGTGGCTTTGTGAGGATGCCATTATTGCATACATCGAACGCTATTTCCGATCAGAATGAAATTTATCTTATGGGGGTGGGAGGGGGGTGAGAATCTCGGGCTAAATTGTATGGGAAGGAAAAATTTATGATGTCATCGGTCACTTGGTTTGGCAGCCATATTGTTTTAACATGAAAACCTTCAAAAATCTTCTCCTCCAAAACGGCTGAACAGAAGGCGAAACTTTGCAGGTATGATCCGCCTATCTATGAGGAACAATAAGCTCTCCACCGATGATGTCGTAGACCACATGGTTTTGCAGCTATGATTTTTTTGAAGAATAAACCTTCAAAAAATGTTCTTCTCCAAAACGGCTTGACAGATCGAGGGGAAACTTCACCCACATGTTCCCCAAGCCTTGGGAACACCAGGGTA
Source organism: Eptatretus burgeri (assembly GCF_056783735.1). Lineage (NCBI taxonomy): Eukaryota > Metazoa > Chordata > Myxini > Myxiniformes > Myxinidae > Eptatretus > Eptatretus burgeri. Next base: position 27,185,806 of record NC_140976.1, on the reverse strand, counting down.
TTCACGAATAATTAATACTTCACATGGTCTGGTAGCCATATTGGATTGAACGAAAATCTTTAAAAATTATTTCTCTTGAACCGCTATATAAATTGACGTGAAACGTCACAATTATGATCTAGTAGTTATGGGGAATATATGGTTTAAATTTCAACCTGATCGGACGCATGGTCTGGCAGCTAGAATTCTTTAATATTTTGGATCTGGGTTCAGAGATTTAAATCAAAGTTGGTACAAGTCGGTATGATGATGTAATGATGTGGGCAGAGGCATATCTGGTGACGTTGCTACGTGGAAGAGTGCCCTTCTATTTCTCCTATTACTTTTCTCACTTTCTCTCTCTCTCGCTCTCTCGCTCTCTCGCTCTTCCTGCCCCTCTTTCCTTCTCTCTTACTCACACTCTCTGTCTCTGTTCAACCAATTATTTGTGCTTGCTGATTAAAAAAAAAAATTTTTTTTACATTCACTCTCCCCCACTCCACCCCTTCCCCCACTTCCACCAACACTGTTCACACCCAGACCCTTCAACTATTTAATGTACGTAAATAGTGCATTCCATTTGGAATTCTGATATTCATTGCCGGTCCCTCCTCCTCTCCCCCTCCCTCATCGCTTTCCTCCACTCCTGCAAGCTTAATCCATACTTGTTTTCCATGCCCACCTCCTGTCAGACAATACTGCTTTGTACACTTGTTGAGAGGAAACTGCAGACAGATTGGTAATATGTAACTTGACTCATAAAAAATTTACTTTCTAATCAAATGATAGTTTAATCAAATCAAACAAACAACCTTTATTATTACAAAGGTTCCTGCTCATAGATAATGTTGAAGTTTTTCTTGTGCCAGACAATGAAAGAGCCTTTGTTTGTTAGATGACCTTTGTTTCCTTCGACCCACATTCACCATATTACTTTATCCATTTTTCCCATCAGGAACCATGCGACCCGTGCGCCGCTCACTGTTTGAACCAGCGTCAGCACCTGGGCGAGGCGTTGTGTGGGAGTGGGAGGCTCCTGGAGGTCGTTGGACCCCGTATCCTGCTGAAGTAACGGTGGCTGTTCAAAATGCCTATGAAAAGCAGCACCCTTGGCTTGACCTCGCCCCTCTTGGTCTGCCGGTGGTGTTGGATTTTACGGCGATGTGCCAGGTAGAGCGAGTACCGCGTGGGGCAACATCGGCTGCCGGTGGGGGAATGGGTCGTCGCTCACGCCTACGACGGCGACTCGATGCACCCTATCCTTTACTAGTGGTTGGAGGAGGCCCAGGAGGTGCACCCGCTCTTCTACCCCCACATCAACTACCGAAATCACAATCATGGCCTGTCGGAGGATCAGCGTCCACTGGGCCAAGTGCTAGTTGCCCCTGTTCACAGTGTCGCCCTCCGTTACGCTCTGCCACCACTGTTCTTCCAACCACACTGTCTCGACCTGCTCCTTCCTGTGCCACTGTTACACTGCAGGCAGCCCCTCCTTCTTCCCCTCCAGTCGGGTGTGCTGATATCGTGCAACGTCGCCGTGAAACATTCAGTTCGCCAAACAGCAAAACACAGGTAATATTGCTAGTTGCTTGAAGTTGGTTGGTACTTGAAAGCCGTTAGAGGTTGAAGTTTAAAATTTTAGTTGTATTTTTTTTTATATCCTTGTGTTTTGTTTGACATCTCTCTTCCACTGTTACGGTTGCCACCTTCAGAGTGGAACATTTTCATTGATTGCACACCACATATAAACTATCAAAACATCTTTCCACCACCACAAATCCCCTGTGCCACCCTCACAATTGCAAGTACCGTACAAATAAGGGCTGTAATTTGCAATAAAGCCTCAATCTCACTCGGTGTGGGTCATCAACACCAATGGTGGGTTACCATAATTTGAGGATCTGCAGCTACACGTGAATTGCATGATAACGATAGGCGCTCATTTGCAGTAATCTCAAATTATGGGATTGACACTTGGGAAAACCGCTTTCATTCTTATTTAATGAAAGCAATTTACTCTCTGGAAATTTGTGCATTCATTGAAGTGTTTTGTTTTGTTATCGTGACATTCCCAAGTCCTTGGGAGTTTACAAATAGATGTTTAACTTGTCACATAATGTCTGCCAGGAGCTTCAGTTGGTTTTTCTTCAATTAAAAAAAAGATTTCTGCTTCATTTCCACAAAAATTCCTCACGAGTGCAAACTCGCACGTGATGGCACTCAATGGGACGTGCAATTACATTGCGTCAACAAATTAACAAAATATACTGTTTGAACAAATTGATGCCGGAGCGGGTGTCCTCCCTCACCTTCCGAAGATGGCCTCTCGCCGCGGTGAAGATGGAGTCTGGCAGAACTTTCAACTCCTGGTCTCTGTCCGCAAAATTGTGGAACATTTGTCGACAACAACCCCCAACTTGACCCTTAAGCTTTATTCACCGAACTAGCAAGCTGCTCAGGAGGATTCAGTCATCCCATCTACATCGCATCACGTTACATTACATCAGGGTACGGGAAAGTAGGTGTAGTCCTGTGATCATCCTTGTCTCCACGTCTGGGTTGAATACAACTTACCAACTACGCTGCTCATTTCCGTGATGCAATTCTATCTGTGATTGAAACACAGCCTCGAATAAACGAGCAAGTCGTACAATGGTTAATAACAAACAGGCAAACTGTCCTGAAATGGCAAAAGAGTCATTCCACCTCATATCACCGGAGGCCTCCCAGTTGACCCCCTCAGATTTACTTTAAACTTTCATAAAATAGTTCCCAGGTATCAAAATGAAGCTGCGTAAAATTTTACGTCCACAGATGCGGTCAACTCCGAGATATTGAGGGTTGAAAATGTGGTTGTGGCCCTATTTTTATGGTCGTTGCGAGTATCACAAAATGAACGGCTACTTTTAAACTCCCACAACTTTTTAAATATTAATGCTCGAGCCTTGAAATTTTCAGAGATTATTCTTCTATAACTGCTCTGTAAGAAACAAACATAAAACGGAGTATACCTCTTAATTTTTATGACCTGATCAGTTGAAATCCAGAAAAAAAATGTTGGTTTTGTATGAAGACCCAAATTTGAGACCCCATATATTTTTATTTACCCATCCCAGAAGCTTGAAATTTTTTCAGGTAATAACTGTATAGTAGTAGTATTCAAATACCTGTTTACTTTTGTTAATCAGTCGTATATAATACAGTCATGCTCCCTCAAAAATTGAAAATTTTCATTTTTTTCTCGAAATTCAGGTGAGGATTGCAAATGTATGACAAGGTATACCACTTCAAATTGTTCACCATTGGAAAGAGCATATTCAAGTTTACAAAAGTGTCAAATATCAAAGTGGAATATTTTTTTAAAATATATTTTCTATTTTTAGCTCGCCTGTTCGAAGAACAGAGAGCTATAGCGATACCCCCGGCGTGAGCATCAGCGTGAGCGTGAGCGTGAAAATGTTAAAGTTTTTGGTGCAAGTTATTTCCTTTCTAATGTTTTTATCTACCACACTATTTTTTACTGATTACAATATACAAATACATATATTGCTTTAAAATTATTTGGATCAGACTTCACTGCAATGCTTTATAAAAAATATTATTAGACTCGTCTTTTAAAAACGATAAATGTATAAACAGGCGAGCATTGGGTGGTTTTGACACCAACTCTCTGGTTTTTAAAACTGTTGTTAACACAGTCGTGAATACATGAAGTGTGTGCATGGTGTGGGCACCATGGTAATCATGAATGATTAGTTCTATGATTCAAATTAATAATACAAAAATATATCGCATACTGCAATAACAATGTAATAAAACATTTCACGTAAATTATTTGAATAGGTCCTTGATCTGCTTTTCCAAGTCAGGAGCGAGCTTGCACTGCCTCCCAGTTGACGTTAGGGGAGCATCAATAACTTTCATCACATGGACCAAAGGAACCCAACAAATGTCCTCCCTTGAATGTAACTATATACACTGCTGACATCAGCAGATCAGCCACTATTCCTGAGCTATACTTTTAGCCCCAGCCAGAGCAGTTAAGCTCTTGCTATTTACAAATGAGAAACAAAGAATTACAAATTCAAATTTCAAAGTATTGTGTTCATGGTATCCTCATAGCAGATGATATGTATGTACATTGTATATACATGTACTACACATATGTACTACATGTAAAAGAACTGTTCATTAAATAGCACACACAACGCACACAGCCCTGGCAGAACATCATTTATTCAAATATTTTTAAAATATTGATAGAAACATTATACCACTTTGATATTTGACACTTTTGTAAACTTGAATATGCTCTTTCCAATGGTGAACAATTTGAAGTGGTATACCTTGTCATATATTTGCAATCCTCACCTGAATTTTGGGGAAAAATGAAAAATTTCCATTTTTGAGGGATCATGACTGTATTATATATGACTGATTAAGAAAAGTAAACATGTATTTGAATACTACTACTATACAGTTATTACATGAAAAAATTTCAAGCTTCTGGGATGGGTCAATAAAAATATATAGGGTCTCAAAGTTGGGTCTTCATACAAAACCAACATTTTTTTTTCTGGATTTCAACTGATCAGGTCATAAAATTTAATAGAGGTATACTCCGTTTTATGTTTGTTTCTTACAGAGCAGTTATAGAAGAATAATCTCTGAAAATTTCAAGACTCTAGCATTTGTATTTTAAAAGTTGTGAGAGTTTAAAAGTAGCCGTTCATTTTGTGATGCTCGCAACGACCATAAAAATCGGGCCACAACCACATTTTCAACCCTCAATATCTCGGAGTTGACCACATCTATGGACCTAAAATTTTACGCAGCTTCATTTTGATACCTGGGAACTATTTTATGAAAGTTTAAAGTAAATCTGAGGGGGTCAACTGGGAACATTTTCTTAAATTCGGTGATTTCAGATGGAATGACTCAAAAACAATGTGCCTTGTTGGTTGTTGGTAGAAACAACAAAAGCAAAACCATTGGCCACGTTCTCTGACCCGTAAACACTAACAATCTGACCTTCCTGTGGGGTTTGGAGATAATTAATTTTGATTGTCTTTATAAAATGCAGAATGTAGTCTTTTTAGTGGAAACATACGTGAGTATCTCTCCAAACGGAGCAAACAGTGTATTCCTGTAAATGGATTTGTTTGAAGGAGTGCTCTGGAAGAGGTTTGAATGAAGTGAAAAGTGTGGGTGAGAGATAATATGTGTGGTGTGTGCTTCATGTGCGTTGGTGTAATGGGTCAGGCCATTATCGGTTTTTCATCCCACTTCACCCAACAATGGTACCTTTTTGAGCTATCATACATGAGCGACGACGTAGTGTTCTTTCAGCGACCTTTGTTGTTGTCCCATAAGTGAAACTTACACGTAGTCCGTAAAGTCCAGACTTTCTAGATGTCTGTCTGTTAGCAGATTCTCACTGATAGAAGAATATTTTAATTTTTATTGTTCATATGTTGAAAATAATTCCTTTTACAAACTTACCGAGGCGTGAATAATAAATGCAAGTTCCATTTCAAGGATTCAGCCCACTAAGCTTGCGTAATGGTTGTTTGTCCATGCTCTATCATTTTTAGATGCCTATTTGTCAAGCAAGGAAGCAGCACGTAAGAGACAGGACCATAAGCCCGGTAGACATGCCAACAAAATTGATCTGTGGACACCGCCGTCAAGCTCACGGGGTCTCTTTGGGTTATGGCCTGCCCTTGTCCCTTTGACAACCCGCTAAAGGCGGGTCTCCAGGGCTCATCTGACCAGACCCGTGGGAATGGATCCCCCTGACAAGTGGAGTACTACCTCTGCCGCTCCAGGGGGGAGGGTGGAGGGGCTCCTAAAACCCTGAGGGTTTGGTCGTCGTCGTCGTTGTGGATAAGTTGTACGCATGCTTTTTAATTGTTTAACATGACTCGGCCAGGGTTCGAACAACCGACCTCTCAGACTCAGAGCTGACACTCTGACCATTATGCCACCGAGTTGTTCGAAGAAGAGTTAAAACATCATGTGTGAGCAAAGGAAGGCAGCCCTGAAGCACACATGCAGCCACTGCTTTGGTAAGCGTGCCACAAAGAAAATCTGAGGATATGATGTCGTCACGTACACATGACATGATGTTTCGCAGAACTCGGAGTGATCGAGAATTTGCCATAAATGTGCGTGGACATTATAACTGCCATTCTGATGATTTGCCTTTGCTAACTGGAGTAATTTGCCGTTTCTAACCATGACCCGTCCTATTCCTAATCTTCATCAACAATCTCTCTGACTTTCTGAAGAATCCTCTGTGTTTATTTGCTGATGACTCGTCTGCAGTAATGTCCTTCATCATTCAGACAGGTAGGCTGCAGCCTGTTCCCACTCTTCAGACCTGGTCAAAATCACAATCTGGTCAAACACTTGGAATATGACTTTTAATTCAGACAAGTATCTATGTACCGATCTATCCACCCCTCTCTCCCTCTCCCCCCTCTCTCTCCCCTCTGGACTGGTGTTACTGCGTCACACCTTGCTCAATTTGCCGCCAAGAAAACCAAGGCCTTCAAGATCATCGCAATGTTCCGTGGTGAAACTGAGTCAATGGGCCTATCACTTTCCCATCACAGACAGGTCGCTGGTCTCTCTATCTTCCACCACCTCCTCTCTGGTTCTGCACCCTCTACCTTTCCCATGCTTTATCCCCTCCCTTCCCAGGTTTCCTCAGAGCACACAGGGTCCACCATCAACCCCCTTCTGGTGAAACTCCCAAAATCCAAAATCACTGCTCACCTCCACTCATTCGTTCCTCTTTTTCCTTCTCTGAGGAATCGACCTCCACATTCTCTTTAATCACATTCTTCCATCCAGGTCTTCATGGCAGCTGTTCACCACCATCTCAGATCACCCCCCATTCAAAACCACGACCTTTTACATTACCGTTAATCCCCCTCACCCCCAAACACTGAGGGGTTGGTTAATTGTGTTCGTTACGGTGGACAGAGGTTATGTTTTCACCCACTGCCTGTTTGTTTGTCTGTCTGTCTGTCTGTCTGTCTGTGAGCAAGATATCTCAAAATGGTGCGGACGGATTCGGACAAAACTTGGCAGACGGGTTCGATGCGTGACGAGGACGAATTGATTCGATTTTGGAGAAGATCCGGATCCGGATTTGAGAATTATTTAATTTCTCAAGTAATTCTCCACCATTGAGCGATGGCACCAAAAACGATATATGGCATATTTGCGAAAAGCCGTGGACGGATTATGACCAAACTTGGCGGATGAGTTGGTTCGATGACGAGAACAAGCCGATTCGATTTAGGTCCAGCCTATGAATGGGATGCAAAATGTGAAGTGTTCAGCCTGGTGGAGCTATATGACCTACTGAGTGCCGTTCTCGTTTACCCTGCATGCAGTAAGACTTGGGGTGCTGACCATGCTGACCTTTACAATAATAAAGAGCTCGCTGAAATATTCACTGTCCAGAAGAGGGAGTGAAGCGACCGAATGTTGGAACAAAACAAGACTGTTTTATGGAGAGTAGGGAGGAGGAACCGATGGTGGGGTCATGGGAGAGGTGGGGATGGTAGCTTGGAGTTGTATTCACTCATTCTTGAGCTATCTGGCCTGGATTCAAATGTCCACCTGGTGTTTGTGCGTCCTCCGTTGGAAAGACATTGAGCCCGAGGACTCGTCCGTCATCGCTGATCATTTTGTTAGACGTTAAAAATCCCACGATGTCTTCTGCTGTGAAGAGTAGGCAAGTTATCGCCGGCACCCTGAACAGATTACAAACTCCTGCCGTTAAAGTCCCCCTCCCTCCTGGTCTTCAAGACAGCTGTTCACCATTACCCCCCCCTATCCAAAACTGTATTTTCTACCCCCGTTAGCTCCCCCACCCCCAAACCATCTCCTTCCATATTTTCAGTTTTTCCTTCCTGAGAGTTTGCTTTTGTATCCATTATGTCCACCCCGTGCATCTCCCACGACCCCTCTTTCCCTCCCCACATTTTTTATTTGTTCAACTCTCCCTCTATTTTAATCCTTCAACCCTACTGTTGCTGTTTCCCCCTCTTTTTACTCTTCCTTTTGTTCCGTTGGGTCCTGATGAGGATTCTTACTCGTCCACATGCCTAACGTTGTATACAAAAAATAAGAGAGGAGTGGGAAGTGGAGTGGGGGAATCAGACAAAGATTGGACAGCTCGAAGGTATGACAGGGGTATGTCCCACAATTTGCTTTTGGATGATTAATTACTTTCCAAAAAAAATGAATAATTTGGGAATGAAAATGGCTGAAATGTAAACCGGTTACATTTAACCAGATTCCATCCACTCTTAAGGAAATAATAAATAACTTGTTGAAGATTTTGTCATGTTTTAAAAAGATAATCTTTCCCGCTTCATATCTAATGATTGGTAATAAATTGAGTTCCCACTGATCAGTTTGATAGATCACGAAAAGCGCTTTAACAAATAAGGATTAAGTATTAACTGAAAGAACAATAACACCTGGCATAATTCGGACTGCATTGAAGTTTGTTTTTTTTGTTTTTTTCGAACAAAAGGTCAAAATTCCTTTCTTTTCCTCTCTTTTTATCCCGCAAAAAGCAGTCGCTTTTTCCGTTGGGTCCTGCTTCATCAACAATCTGATATCTCAAAATGATATCCGGCAGTGCGTTGCTCAGTAATGTCCCTTTGCAGGACATCATCGCACGCACAGGTCCATCACCTTGCCTGAGAAACACCAGATTGATAGTTTGCAGTGGGATTAGGAATGGAACCCAGCTTGGACAGCTCGTTGGTGAGTTTGCTCCCTCTGAGCCATGCTGCGAGCACTGACGTCCTGGGATAGTAACATCAACATTGGTGTCGCCAAAATGACCCCTTTGAACGCTCCTATTTCTGCAGGTCCGTGCTGCCGTGCCAAGCGTTCCACGTCCACGATCTCAACCAGTCCTGCACGGCGTGCTGGGGGCTGGCAGCTCCAACGTGCTGGGGGCAGCGAACTGTGTCCCTCCTTCAATATCGGCTCCGAACAACCTAAACCGACCCGCAGGAAAACCCCACCGGCCTGCACTCGGCTTTGCAGGCACCATCCGACCTCCAGGGTTTGTCCTTGCATTCTTTCACTACCTTCACCTGTACCTGTCTAAACGTGCCTCGTCGCTCATTTCGATGCATTGTGTCGTCCACGTCCCTTTCACGCTTTATCCGCTTCGCCATTCCTTATCTTCCACCTCAAAGGTTGTCACCTTGTTGCAAGGCCACTTCCATGAAATGTGTTTGCCACTTGAATATTAAACCAACAACCGCAATCACTTTATATTGAAGTCGTTTATTTTAAGTGAAAGAACATTTATGATGGTTACCACTAAAGTTACACCTTTGTGTTGGATATGATGTCTGCTGTTTGTCGATGATGATGATGATGATGATGATGATGATGATGATGATGATGATGATGATGATGATGACATACACAAAATGGTAGGATATGGTAAAAAGTGGCTTTTGTGTGCATATTGACAATGGACATGCTGTGAAGGATGTGTGAATAACCACGTTTTTCCAGCCGAAGCGATGCAAAGTAGCAGAGTACCCGCTCTACGGGCGATCTTGTTCCAAGCGTGCAGCACGTTCTTCTGACTTGGACCTTTATTTGGGTGGTGTATAGGCAACTGACAGGTGCCTCGATCGCTCTATAAAAAAAGCAAAAACATTCCTTCTGCTTATAATTCAAAACATCCCACTGTACGAGAAAACGTGCGGAGAGGAATACAGTACTGAAATGGTGGAGACTTGTAATACCCTCCCTCACCTGGAAGCGGTGCTACTCGATACACATTTACACAGAGAATTTGCTCCCCCCCCCCCAAGACCACCGGCAAAGGTAAAAACATCCATCCATTGGGACCATACTCTGTGCAGAGCATTGGTGCTGCCTAAGCAGTCTCCTAGGCTATTGGGCACAATCCTGGACAGGTCGACACTCCGACACCGTATACCAGCAAGCTGGTACTCATTTTGCCGACCTCGGAAGGATGGCAGGCTGAGTCAACCCCACCTGGTATTAATTGAATGGTCTGACGGGCTTGAACTCAAGAGCTTCGGATCTTAAGACAGCCACCCGAACCGTTAAGCCAACACCAGGCCTGTCCACCAACTAATGCCGGCAGACGGGACTCCCGGTTCAACATCCATCCGAAGTACGGCATACACACATTGATGAATCACCCTGGATGTGAAACACTGGGATGACAGTTTATAGCCGAGTCGAGATTCGAACTCTGGATACACAGCACAAACACATGCATGCATACCTCGACGTTATCCTGCCAGCCCGTATTTCACATTAACGTAGCTCTATGTTCCAGATCGAACATCAATAGATGAAGCGTAAGGCTTCAGGTAGAAATCAGATATGAAGCAGAAAGCAAATTCAAGCTGATGAGTCCTGAAGGACAATAGATCTCGTCTCGTGTAGTTTGTTCACTGATGTGACTGGCACGGTCATCGTTGTGATAAACGGCGAATGAGCATAAAAATGGTCGAATCCACATCGGTCCATATTGTGCGAGGAATGTTGTACGGAACATGCGACACCGGCTAGCTTCATGTTGGTCCTCTTGCGATCCTAATCCTCCAAACACGATCTCATCAACCGTTGATGTGGTTCTTTTGCGATGACTTGGAGCGAGTCCAGAGGTGCCTCCCTCATGATATCTTGTCCAATTTATTCTACAATGTGTTGGAGATGTTGTTTAGATCAAAGGTGATCCTCACCCATTATTGAGGCCGTTCTGTCATCACACCGCCCGCCCACCGACCCCACGTCCCCACCAAAGAATAATGTCATCCTCCATTGTTATGATTTCCTGCTTCCAATTCAGAAAGCCTTATTTCTTCCAATCTGGATTTCGTTAGTTTGGGAATTTATAGTGGAAGGTAACAACCGTATAAACATCGATATTTTGTGACAGGTGTTTTGGCTTAGCAGAGAAGCTGAAAGGTGTGCAGGTGTGTGAATTTTTTTCAGCTTAAAATCAATAGTTCTCATCTTCTGTGTGTGTGTGTGTGTGTGTGTGTGTGTGTGTGTGTGTGTGTGTGTGTGTGTGTGTGTGTGTGTGTGTGTGTGTGTGTGTGTGTGTGTGTGTGTGTGTGTGTGTGCGCGCGCGCGCCCGTCCAAGTCTGTGCTTCACTGCCTTTGTCTCTTTGTGTGTCTTTGTGTCTTTATACCTCTGTATATTTATACCTCTGTCTGTTTGCGTGTGTGTGTGTGTGTGTGTGTGTGTGTGTGTGTGTGTGTGTGTGTGTGTGTGTGCGCGTGTGTGTGTGTGTGTGTGTGTGTGTGTGTGTGTGTGTGTGTGTGCGCGCGCGCGCGCCCGTCCAAGTCTGTGCTTCACTGCCTTTGTCTCTTTGTGTGTCTTTGTGTCTTTATACCTCTGTATATTTATACCTGTGTCTGTTTGCCTCTGTGTGTGTCTGTCTGTCTGTCTACTTGTGCCTACCTGTGTCTATGTCTGTCTCCCTGTACCTGGCTGTGTCTGTCTCCTTGTGCCTACTTGTGTTTGTTTCCCTGTACATGGCTGTGTCTGTCTCCCTGTACCTGGCTGTGTCTGCCTACATGTGCGTGGCTGTATCTGTCTCCCTGTACATGGCTGTGTGTGTCTGTCTCCCTGTACCTGGCTGTGTCTGTCTCCCTGTACCTGGCTGTGTCTGTCTCCCTGTACCTGGCTGTGTCTGTCTCCCTGTACCTGGCTGTGTCTGTCTCCCTGTACCTGGCTGTGTCTGTCTCCCTGTACCTGGCTGTGTCTGTCTCCCTGTACCTGGCTGTGTCTGTCTCCCTGTACCTGGCTGTGTCTGTCTCCCTGTACCTGGCTGTAGTTTGTAGTCTTTGTCTGTTTCTGCCTTTCCCTTTCAGTTTCCTTTCCCCAATCCTTCCTCTCCCCTCTCCCTCCCTTTATATATGGGCACTAACAGCCATTTCTCTCAATAAAAGCTCTTTTATGTCATCACTCTCTTGGGCACATCGGTCACGTTCCGGTGCCTTATCCCTTTCTATTTGCAATCCTCCTTGTCTGCCACATCCATAAGAAGACAATGTCACTTCCCACAGACTTCTTGGGCTTTACTCAATCCATCATCCTCTCCACCACGTTTCTGTCACTGCTAAAGAAACACACACACACACACACACACACACACACACACACACACACACACACACACACACACACACACACACACACACACACACACACACACACACACACACACACACACACACACACACACACACACACACAGCCAGTTGGTTGTACCTGTGCCAATCAGTAGAAATGCCCGCTGCGCGTGAGCTAAATCCCGACATTCCGTTATTGATTTTGCATCCTCCATCCATCTTTATTGTGTTTCGTCAAGATCTTCCATTGCCTTTCCGTTCCCTGAGGACATTTGAAAGCAAAGCAGTCAATTTATTTCGGTTCAAACTTTGGTCATCAGGTAATCAAGCTTTGAGAACGACAAAGATGCAATTTGTGAAATGTTGTTCAACTATACTTGCTCCATCACCGAGAAGAGCCGTTCAGGTTTCAACGGCATGACCAAGGCAGCAATGAATGGCTGGGTGAGGCCACGGTTTGGAGGACAACCACCATTGCTCGGAAGCTCCCGACGCGTGATTGCGCAGTACAGGTCATTTTGTTTTTTGCAAACAAAGTCAAGGCTCAGGGAAGAGCTAGAACACAGGACGGATCAGGATGCAACAGAACAAACAGAACAGGATATAGAGAGGGGGTGGGGGGACACCGACAGCAGGGTTGAAGGACAAAATAAAGGGAGACTTGAACAAATAACGGATGAGGGGTGGGGGAGGACGCAAGGGGTGGACAAGATGGATACAGAAGCAAACTCTCAGGATATAAATAGGTGGGCTAAGAGGGTGGAGGGGAGGGGGGTTAATGGGGGTAGAACAAACCATGGTGTTGGATGGGGGATGATGCGTTGGAGTCGCTTTCCCGAAACAACAGCTGAAGTGGCCTTGCTTTACGGTCGTATTTTTTTTTTTTTTTTTTTTTTTTTTTTTTTTTGTATACCTTGGTCGAGGCTCGTATGAGAGCTAACACACAACTCACAGCAAGGAGGCATGAGACAAGAGGGGCGGGAGTGGAAGGGACAAAACATTGGGGGAACAGACACAGGTGAACTGTGGAAGGAGAGGGATGGGGATGGGACGGGGAACATGGCGAGGGGAAGATGGACATTAAAGGGACTTTCAGGAAGGAAAGCAGGAGAATTGAAGGAAGTGGGCTTGGGTGGATTATCGGGGGGTAGAAAAGATCGAGGATTTGGATGGGGGAAGATAAGAGGTGGTGGTGAACAGCTGTTTTGAAAGCCTGAAGGGAAGAATGGGAAAGAATAGAGTGAGGAAGTTTATTCCAAAGGCGGGAAAAAAGAGGAATGAAAGAGTGAAGATGAGCAGTGATTCGTGATTTTGGTAGTTTTACCAGAAGGGGTTGTTGGCGGACCTTGAGCGCCCTGTGGAAATGTGGTTGGGACAAATCGCAGAGAGAGCAGGGGGCAAGGGCTGAGAGGAGTCGGTAGAAGACAGAAAGACCACCGACCAACCTGCGGTGATTGAGTGAGAGGCCCAAAGACTCAGCTTCATTGCGGGAGATGCCAATGATCTTAAAAGCCCTGGTTTTGACAGCGTGAAGTCGAGAAAGGTGGGAGGCAGGAGCACCAGCCCAGAGGGGAGAGCAGTACTCCATCAGGCTACGGACAAAAGCTTTGTAAGTGGTCAGGAGCTCAAGAGGGCCGAGGAAGGACTTTGCACGACGGAGGATTCCCAGTCGGCGACTGGCTTTTGAGGCAAGGTTGGAAATGTGACTTTCCCAGGAAAGGTCATGGCAGATAGTGAGACCCAGAAGCTTGAAAGAAAAGACTTCTTCCAGAGGATTGTTGAGAAAGTGGATGGGGGGTTTTGTAAACGGTCCTTTCGAAGAGACATAGTGAGAGTGTGAGATTTGTCTGGATTGAAAGACATGTTCCACGTGTTGGACCAGTTTGTGATTTTATCCAGATCTGCAGTGAGCGAAGAAGCTGCTGCTTGCCGGTCTGAGGGATGACAGATGGTACGGCAGAGGGTTGAGTCATCGGCAAAGAGAAATAGAGGATTTTCCAGAGAGTCCGAGAGATCATTGATGAAAACCAGAAAAAGAACAGGGCCCAGAACGCTACCTTGAGGAACTCCAGCCTGCACAGGAAGAGGGGATGAAAGAACTCCATTTAGGGCCACACGTTGACTGCGACAGGAGAGGAAGTCTGCGAGCCATGAGTGGAGATGGCCTTGAATACCATGGGAAGAGAGTTTGGTGAGTAGGGCAGGGTGCCAGACTGTGTCAAAAGCACGTGATATGTCCAGGGATACGGCTCGGATTTCCTGTCTGGCATTGAGGACCTCCATCCATTGATGGGAGAGCAGTAGCAGCATATCTAGGGTAGAGTGACCTGGTCTGAAACCAAATTGATGATTGGAAATCAAGCCATTGGAGAAGAGGAAGGATTTCATGTCTGAAGCGATGATGGATTCCATAACCTTGCTGATGATTGGGAGAAGGCTGATTGGTCTATAGTTACAGGGATCTGTTTTTGCACCTTTTTTATGCAGGGCAGTGATGTTAGCAGATTTCCAAGCAGATGGCAGATGACCTTGGGAAAATGAGAGGGTGAATAGAACAGAGAGAGGGTGAGCAAGAGCAGAAGAGCAGGCTTTGAGGACACGTGGGCTGATGCCGTCTGGACCGGTTGCAGAATCTGACTCGAGGTTTGAAAGCAAGCTCTCCACCTTGTCAGGAGAAAAGGATACAGAGTCCAGGGACAGTTGGGTGCGACTGGGTAAAGTGGGTAGAGATAGTGATGGGTTTGGGACACAAGATTTAGCTGCAAACACCGAGTTTAGACATTCAGCTTTATCACGTGTGGAATCAGCAGTGCGGCCATTTGAGGTAAGGGAGGGGATGGAGGGGGAACATACACCAGAAACAGATTTGATTAAACGCCACCAGGATTTTGAGGGGGGAGAGAGGTTTGAGAGTTCAGACTTGAGATGAGAAAGATGTTGTTTTCTGGCTCTCCTGAGGGTAGCTACACACTTGTTCCGAGCTTTGTGGAAAGAACTGAGATTGCCCTCAGTTGGGTTTGCTTTCCATGAGGCAAAGGCAAGTTGTTTCAGGACAACTGCCGCCACAAGCTTCAGTAAACCAAGGGCGGGAGGAAGGGTAAGACAACTGAACACGAGAGGGGATAAATCTGTGCATGAGGGAGAGCAAGTTTCTTTGAAAGAATTCCCAGGATGAGTTGATGTTTGAGAAAGTAGTGATAGGAGACCAGTCTGTAAGTTTGATGGCTGCTCGGAGACCCTGCCAGTCGGCTTGAGTGAAATGCCAGACTCGACGGCGGTGAGGTGGTTCTCTGATAACAGCCAGAGAGATGTCCACTTTAATAAGGACGTGGTCAGAAGAACCAATTGGAGCGAAGGAAGAGCAGCAGATATTGTCAGGGAAATTTGTCAAAATCAGATCCAGAAGAGATGGAGTGCCATTGGTTGAGATCCGGGTCGGGAAGTTGACCGATTGAGTCAGTCCCAATGAGTCACAGAAAGCTTTTGCTGATGTCCCATGGCAGGTGAGAGAGGTACCCACACCTAGCCAACTGGCGTGATGACAATTGAAGTCGCCACATAAGAGGAAGAGAGAGTTTGGATGAGAAGATAGAAGATGGTCCATGTTTTCGGAGAGTGAGGTGTAGATGGAGTCATCACTGTTCGGTGGACGGTACAGTACACATATAAACATGAGGTGGGAGTGGAGGGGAAGCCGAAGCCAGAGGTATTCCTGGGGGTGTGGGGGAGTGAGAGCAGTGCAGGGAGAGTGAGGAAGTCTTTGATGAAGAGAGCAACACCTCCACCAGGACGAGGCTCAGGTCTGTCATACCGTAAGAGGGAGTAACCAGGGAGAGATACTTGGGAGTCAGACACGTCTTGGGAGAGGAAAGTTTCTGTTAGGCAGATAATGTCTGGTTTGTCAGTGGCAACCTGCATGGAAAGATCTGAAAGGTTTGAGCGAAGGCCCCGGATATTTGAGGTCCACACTTTTAATGAAGAGGTAGGGGAGGAGGCTTTTGGTGCAGGAGGTGGAGGGGGCGGGGGAGGGTCGGACGAGGGACGAGGGGGGGGAGGTAAGGAGGGTTGCTGAAGGAGTGTGGGGTATTGCAGAATAGCGAGGGGAGGGGGGCCGAATGAGGAGGAGAAAAGGCTCTGTGGTGCTGTGAGAGAGGGGGACAAGAGACAAGGAAGATGGCAGTTGAAGATTTGAGGAGGTGGAGTGAAGAGATGGAGGTGAGAGGGCAGTGGAGGGAGGCAGGTTGGTGGATGAGAGGGGGGCAACTTAGAGAAGGAAGAGTGAGGGGGAATTTTTGAAAGAGGTGAGAGGGAGGCTTGGAGGGAGAAGAGTGGGATGGTTGCTTTGAGAGTGAGAGTAAGGGGTGAGGGGGTGAGTTGGCACTGAAGTTGGAAAAAAGAATGGTTGATGGAAAGCGAGCATCCATGGCAAACTGTGGTTTTTAAAAGTTTTAGGTCAGAGATGCGATTTAACACAATTCTTGATGGATGCAATGAAGGCGAATTCAGAGAATGGAGAGAATAAACGCTGTAATAGTTGGATTTTTTAGGCAAAGAATGAAGGAGAGGTGAAATGAGAGCAGTCTGTTAAAATAGCAGAAGAGTAGTATGCATTGTGAAACAGTAAGGAGTACCACATGTGTGAGAGGAAGATGAAGCATTATAAGATCGTTTTTGTTGTTAATATTAATGTATGAGAGAGTTCAACAGATTAGGTCATGGAAGTGTAAAAAAAAAAAAAAGAAATCGAGGAAGACGAGGAGGAAGTTAAGAGGAAGAAGTAGCAGAATCGGGAGAAGGTTGTTGTTGTTGTTGTTGTTGGGTTTTTTTTTTTTTTTTTTTTTTTTTTTTTTTGAGATAAGAAAGAGATTAGTTGGGAGAATGGGGGATGTTTGGAAAGTGGGGAGGATGAAAATTGAAGGTAATGGGGAGGATAGAAATTGAAGGTAATGGGGAGAAAAACAAACAAAAAAAAAAAAAACGATCGAACACCAAGTGGAACCGGTAGGCCTCAAGCCTAGGACTAGGCCTCAAACACCAGGTGAGAACGTCGACATAAATACTCACAAAATAGCACGATTTTTGAAACAAAACCGAACTAGGAACACACATTAACATGTAGGTGAGAAAATTAAACAGTTAAAACGGGACAAATAACAACCGGAACTTAACTTTGAGAATGTCAGCAGGGAGCCCCGAAGGAGACCTCTTGCCGCTCAAAACCGGAACCGGAAGTCCAATTTTGCTGGACATTGCTGGACATTCGTGCTCCTCTAACGACTCATTTACAAAGCGAGAATGCAGCTGACATCAAGATCAACATTGCCACTTGTCCAATTCCTCGACAATGCCCAAGAATGCCAGGCTTTCTGGAAACCTTGAACTGAAGCACATCTCCCGTTAACTTTTGATCTTTATTTATTTATTTATTTATTTTTTGTATACCTTGGTCGAGGCTCGTATGAGAGCGAACACACAACTCACAGCAAGGAGGCATGAGACAAGAGGGGTGGGAGTGGAAGGGACAAAACAGTGGGGAAGAGACACATTAGGTGAACTGTGGAAGGGAGAGGGATGGGGATGGGACAGGGAACATGACGAAGAGAAGATGGACATTACAGGGACTTTCAGGAAGGAAAGCAGGAGAATTGAAGGAAGTGGGCTTGGGTGGATTATCGGGGGTAGAAAAGATCGAGGATTTGGATGGGGGAAGATAAGAGGTGGTGGTGAACAGCTGTTTTGAAAGCCTGGAGGGAAGAATGGGAAAGAATAGAGTGAGGAAGTTTATTCCAAAGGTGGGAATAAAGAGGAATGAAAGAGTGAAGATGAGCAGTGATTCGTGATTTTGGTAGTTTTACCAGAAGGAGGTTCTTGGCGGACCTTGAGTGCCCTGTGGAAATGTGGTGGGGACAAATCGCAGAGAGAGCAGGGGGGGCAAGGCTGGAGAGGAGTCGGTAGAAGACAGAAAGACCACCGACCAACCTGCAGTGATTGAGTGAGAGGCCCAAAGACTCAGCTTCATTGCGGGAGATGCCGATGATCTTAAATGCCCTGGTTTCGACAGCGTGAAGCCGAGAAAGGTGGGAGGCAGGAGCACCAGCCCAGAGGGGAGAGCAGAACTCCATCAGGCTACGGACAAAAGCTTTGTAAGTGGTCAGGAGCTCAAGAGGGCCGAGGAAGGACTTTGCACGACGGAGAATTCCCAGTCGGTGACTGGCTTTTGAGGCGAGGTTGGAAATGTGACTTTCCTAGGAAAGGTCATGGCAGATAGTGAGACCCAGAAGCTTGAAAGAAAAGACTTCTTCCAGAGGATTGTTGAGAAAGTGGATGGGGGGGTTTTCTAAACGGTCCTTTCGAAGAGACATAGTGAGAGTGTGAGATTTGTCTGGATTGAAAGACATGTTCCACGTGTTGGACCAGTTTGTGATTTTATCCAGATCTGCAGTGAGCGAAGAAGCTGCTGCTTGCCGGTCTGAGGGATGACAGATGGTACGGCAGAGGGTGGAGTCGTTGGCAAAGAGAAATAGAGGATTTTCCAGAGAGTCCGAGAGATCATTGATGAAAACCAGAAAAAGAACAGGGCCCAGAACGCTACCTTGAGGAACTCCAGCCTGCACAGGAAGAGGGGATGAAAGAACTCCATTTAGGGCCACACGTTGACTGCGACAGGAGAGTAAGTCTGCGAGCCATGAGTGGAGATGGCCTTGAATACCATGGGAAGAGAGTTTGGTGAGTGGGGCAGGGTGCCAGACTGTGTCAAAAGCACATGATATGTCCAGGGATACGGCTCGGATTTCCTGTCTGGCATTGAGGACCTCCATCCATTGATGGGAGAGCAGAAGCAGCATATCCAGGGTAGAGTGACCTGTTTTTTTTTTTTTGTATGTGTCTTTATGTATGATCTGCACCTTGTGTGTCTTTTCTCTATGGTGTTGTCCTGCAGTGATGTCTTGCATACTCGTGTATAATGACAACTTCTCACTGGGCCAACCTCTTCCCAGTGGAATGATCAATCCAAGAAGAGATCTGCACAAGGCAGTACCATGAATTACCACCCAACAAGAGGAAGTGTGTGGTGATCATGTGGATTTCCATAAGAAATCGACTGTATGTATTATACAGACACATCACCTCCAAACTAAGAGGTGTCCGTATGGCACTCAAGCTTTTGCAGACTGAGATTTAAAGCCTATGGTCACGAATGGCCGAACGCAGAGATGTCGATCTCGAGTTTGCCCTTGTTGCGGGCTCAGCAGGACAACAGATTGCTGATCGTTTATTCGTGACCATATAAGGTTCATTCATAAACTCGATTGAACCCCCTAACTTGACGAGGCAGCAGGACACAAATCGAGTCCCACCACAGTGCTTGCTGTCACCACAGTGCTTGCTGCACGACTTGCTCACAACAAGTGTCGCCTGCCACGCGACACTTGTTGCACATTGTCTCTGCCCTGCTGATCACCAGTCAGGAGGTTGCAGCCAGGAATATTGAATTCAAGCAAAGAAGCATGCTGACTGTATGACATGATGCTGACATCACGTGCATAAATTATACTAACACGTCACCGACAAACTAAGAGGCATCCATCCGTATGGCACTCAAGCCTTTGAAAACCAAGAGTTAAAGCCTATTGTCACGAATAGACGAAAGGAGAGATGTCGATCTAGATTTCGCCCTTGTTGTGGACTCATCATGACAACATACTGTTGATCATTTATTCGTGACCACATTAGGCTATTAGGATATATATATATATATATATATATATATATATATATATATATATATATATATATATATATATATATATATATACACACATATATTGTTGCTGGCTGGGGTTCGGGGTTCGCCACGAGGGGAAGCACTCAAGTTCCTCTTGAACGCCCGGTCCTGAGACCACCAGCAGTGGATAACTCAGCGGACTGGCGGGTTCCTGGTGAATCACGAGTACCACCAATCCTGACAGGGTTCTCAATCCTTTGTGTGTTGCCTTCCTGTGGGATTGGCAGTATCAAGAGGGGCTCGTTCCCTCGATACGTACTTGCCTTATTTTACCTGGTCAGGTGCAGCCGAGCGGAGCTGCCAAAGTTAACGTGTGGAGTCAATCGGTGGGGTGAAACTTCCGAGCTAACAAACATGTGGACGATGCTGGATCATTGGAGGAAAGAATGATATGAGCTGGATGAACTTAAAGTAACATGTAATTTATTAAAAGAAAGCATGAGAAAAGATTTGTGGCACAGTGAAGACAATGGGTTTATTTTACAAGGGTGATGCGGACAGCAGGGTCATTCAAGATTGGTGCGGTGCAGCAAAAGACATACAGTTGCAATGAAACAGAGACACAGGACAGAGTTAACCCAATACTACTTACTTAATCTTACTACCGACAATCTTACTTCTCGAAGCAAAACTACCTACTTAATCTTACAAACCTGATACTACCTATTTAATCTTACTTCCGACAATCTTATTTATATGAACAAAACTGGTGCCATCAATCAGAATCATTCTGTGGAAGGGTAGGTCAGAGAGAGAGAGAGAGAGAGAGAGAGACAGACAGACAGACAGACAGACAGACAGACAGACAGACAGACAGACAGACAGACAGACAGACAGAGAGAGACAGAGAGAGACAGACACGAGATCTGTTGGTCCCACACCCCCTCCCCCCTCTCTTTCTTTACATCATGGTATTGCTTCATTTCTAGCTCACCTGGACTTTAGTCTGGTGAGCTTACGCGATTGAGCTGTGTCCATAGGTGAGTCAGTCAGTGAGTCTGCAAACACTTCAGTCATTATTGCTTGAACCATACACACGATTTTGATGAAACTTGACCAGAAGCTTCATATCTTATACCCAACGGTGTATTTACCTCATCAAAATCTGCACTCATTAAAGGGGTCTACAGGAGGGTTTTTGAGCACCCCCCCTCCCATAAAAAAGGTATGGTATTTGCTCTCTTCTCTGAAGCTACACCCACAATTTTGATGAAACTTCACCACAACCTTCATCACCTGTGATGTACCAAAGTTTGTTCACGGCATAAAAAAATATTAGGGTCTAGGGGAGTCTGCAGGGGGTTTGAGCCCTCCAAAATAATTATTTTCTCTCTTCTCCGAAACAATACACACAATTTCGATGAAACTTGACCACAACCTTCATCGCCCGTGATGTACCAAAGTTTGGTCATGGCATTAAAAAAAAAATCAGCGTCCCGGGGAGGTCTGCGGGAGGTTTGAGTGACTGTTGCTCCTGATTCAGGTGAGCTTCAGGACTCACGGTCATATTTTTATAAAGTGCATATGAGAGGCCCGAAATATTATTAAAGATTATTACTATCACAAGATCATAAAAATCTAAGGCTCGGAGGATAGAATAAAGGTAGGCACACTCACCTCTGAGATGTTTCACATGAGTTTGAACCTAAACCCAGATATAAGCTGTCACCCTGGTGTTTTGCATGCAGGACGTGTACCTCCGTCCGTTGGATGTATGTTAAACCGGAGGATCCATCCGCCAGCACTGGTCATTGGTACACATTAAAGATCCCATGCACATGAAAAGTAGGTGAGTTATCACCGGTAACCTGAACAAATTATAAATTATTGCCCAAGTTTACCTTGACCCAAACCTCAATCCTGGACAGCCCAAGCACATGAAGGATGTTTGGCCAAAAACGTTCTCCAACTGACCTCACGGTAAGGTGGGGGAAATTGGCACCGTTGAAAAAGAAATAGTGGTAGTAACAGTTAGTCCGGGAGCCAACCTGTGTACGAGGCTGTTTTAGGGTTGGACCTTACAGCCTCTGCTATAAAATTTTACACCCCCAGGATGTTTAGATATATGTTTGCAGTTCATGAAAACCAATGTTGGCAATTCATAAGCTCTTGCGAAAAATTTTGGCGGACGTTTTTGTTTGAGGAAGATTTGAAAAATTTGATAAAACAGCAATTGTCAATAAAATTTCTAAAAAAATTAAAAAATCACATTCATGAAAAATAAATGTGAACTAAATGTAAGAATTCAATCAGTGCATTGTAAACTGACAAAAAAAATTGCCTTTGTGGAAGTAAACCTCGTAAAAGTACATAATTTTGTGAAAAATGCCTTAAAAATAACGTTTTTTGAAGATGGCCTTTAGAACTTTTCTTATCATAGGCAGATGCTGCATTAGAATACTAATTTCTCTTAATGTGATATGAACATGGTATCCGTGGCTAATTAAAACAGCAAATTTGAGTGAGTTCTATCAATTTTTAAAGAGAAAATTAACATTTTTGTCAACCAAAGTTACCCCTACCCCCAAAATCCTCTTACTCAATTGAACACAGTTCGGTTAAGGTTTGCTGGATCCAGGTTGGGTACTTCACAGTTCACTCTTCCAAAGGAAAATTCAATGGTGTTTGGAGTGACATGGCCCTGGAGCAGACATACAACAATGAAGGGAAGACATCGCTGTTCAAAGGCATATCTCAGGCACCAGCTGCTCGAGATAAATATGTGAAGACAGCACCATTTCTCACAGCTGTATCAGAGAACATAAAGTCTATGGCTAATCTAGGCCAACAGGAATCTACTCATCATGGAGAAACACATAAGCAGGCAACAGAAGAACATATGAATGTTGAGGAGATCAAGAAAGTGATATGCCAGCAGATGATAAACCCATTCCAGTGTAACAACCAAGTGGATCTGCTCAATAGAGCAACTGGTGAGAAGGATGCTTCAAAAGACTTGGTCCATGCTCAAGCTAAGGGCATGGAAGCCATTATGAAAGCAGAAGAGGTGGTCTCTATTAAGATTGAACCACTGAAGCTGGTAACTTTCTCCTCACAGAAGAAATCAAACCCATCAAGGAAACAGAGTTTAATCAGGATCTATCAAGATGAGACTGCAACTACACGTGTGTTGTGTTTCTATCGAGATGCCGACCCAGTCACAAGACAGATTGCATTTTCCCATGAGTGGACAGACTATCCATCATCCCTGTTTGAGGTTGATCCACGCTTAGCACAGGGGTTTGTAATGCGCAAAGGCAACAAGTCTGATTTCGTGGCAGTGCTAATTGCTGAAGCTGAGCAGGATGTTGTTTTACAGCTGCCATCATTACCACAGAGTGACCTATACACAGTTTATCTGGTAGACATAATGGCATTTGTAAATAAATACCAAAAAATGGGTGCGAAAACATTTGAACTTCCCCAGCTGTATCTTCGCAAGCTCCTGCAGTTGAAACCTGAAATGTGCAACTGTGTCAACATCATTGGTGATCAGTATGATTTTGATGATAGCCATACTTTGAAGGGTGATGAGCAGCAGAGGAGAAACCAGACAGACCAGGCAAGACAATTCTCACCATCCAAGAGTCTAGAAATTCCGGACTGGAATTTACTCATGAAGAATCCAAGAAATAAAGGAAATCTTCAGAACTTCATTGGCACTTCCCTTTGTGAGAGTCCTGAAGCTATTCCAGATGGAGTGACCATCATTATTGGTGGTATGATGGAAAAACAAAGGTCACACTCTTTCCATCACATCAGCATCAAGTTCAGTTCTGGACTTACCTTGTGAAGAACATGAAGAGGCAGACACAAGGATTATTGCTCATCTTGCATATTGTGTGGAATATCTTGATCACCATCGAGCTGTTGTGCATGCAACAGATACAGACATAATTATGCTGTGTATATATCACTTCTGCTGCTTGAACACATTGCAAGAACTCTGGATACAACGGCAGAATCAATACCTACCTATTCATGAGCTGGTAGAAGTGTTGAGCAGGAAGTACCAGAAAATCCTCTTGATGTCGCAGCTACACTTCTGTGCACATATGTGTTGTGTGGATGTGACACAGTGAGCTACCCATTCAGAAGGGGAAAAGAAGAGGTCAGGTCAGGTATGGGAGCATGTGCCAGAACAGCGCGTCGCTGCGTCCACTTTCCGCCGGTACTCCAGGGGCCTCCGTCTGGCCATCCCCCAGGCAGATGCCAGGCCCATCCCCATCTCCTTGAGATGATGGTCAACCTGCTGCAACCATGAGGCACGTGGTCAGCCCACTGGCCTCCTCCACTCATGAGACTCCCTCGCTGAGAGAATCTGGTGAGCAGGATCAGCGTCAGGAAAATGAGCCACATGTCCATACAGCCGCAGCTGACGCTCACAGACTATGCAGGTAACAAATCTCATCCGAGTCTCTCTCAGCAACCGCTCGTTGGACACAAAATCCGACCAGCGATAGCCAAGGATTCTCCGAAGAGACCTGGTACCAAAGGAATTAAGTCTCCGTCTCAGATCCTTGGTCAAAGTCCAAGTCTCGCACCCATAGAGCAAGACTGGAAGTACCAAGGACCTGAAGACTCGGACTTTCGTCCTCCCGCACAGGTACCGGCAGCGCCACACCCCATGATCCAGTGAATCCATGACTCCCCAGGCCCGACCCAGACGTCTATTGACCTCCGGCTCACAACCTGCGGAGACATGAATATCACTGCCAAGGTAAGTGAATCTATCCACGTCCTCAACATCCTCACCACAAACAGACACAGACAGGACAGCAGCATCCAAGATGTCACCGAAAGCCTGGATCTTAGTTTTGACCCAAGAAATCCATAATCCCAACGGCTCTGACTCCTCATTCAGCACCTCGAGGGCCCCCAAGAGGATGTCTAAAGTCTCCGCAAAGATGACTGCATCATCTGCAAAATCAAGGTCCGAGATCTTGACATTGCCAAACGATGCACCGCAACTTGATCTCTCCGACATCCTCCCTAAAATCCAGTCCATACAAGTGCTGAAAAGTGTGGGGGCAAGTACACATCCCTGACGAACTCCAGTAACAACTGGAAATAAGTCAGAGATGGTACCACCACACTTCACAGCACTCTCAGTACCAGAGTAGAGTTCAGACATCAGATCGATCAGTTTCGGTGGCACCCCACGAAGACCAAGAATCCTCCAGAGGACATCCCGATTCACTGAATCGAACGCTTTACAGAGATCAACATAGGCTGCAAGCAGCCCCTGCCAAAACTCTCGTCTGCGTTCGGTGAGGACACGAAGTGCAAGGATACGGTCAATCGTTGACCTCTTTGGTGTAAAGCCTGACTGCTCTGGACGCTGGTGCTCAAGCAGATGGTGGCGAACCCTATCAAGAATTATCCGAGCAAAGACCTTGCCCGGCACTGAGAGCAGCGTCACCCCTCGGTAGTTGTTGCAGTCTTGGCGATCACCCTTCCCTTTCCAGAGAGGGACAACAAGGCCCCTCTTCCAGTCAGTTGGGATGATGCCTGTGTTCCTGTGAAAAGAAGAGCGGCACAGGTTTCTCTGGGACTGATAGGAAACCTTCCCCACCTTGTTGATTTTGGAAGAGATAGTGAAATGGCAGCAACAGAATGTGTCATTGATGAGGCCAGAGTATACTGGACTGCTCTGCATGGCCAAAAAGGGTTCAGCTGTTTGGATACCCTCAGGCAGCATATGTTTGTCTCTTCAAAATTAGACCTTAGGTCACTGCCAGCAACAGAAGATGCGTTTTACTTCCTTGTTTTAAGAGCATTGTATCAATTGCTTCTGTATAGACGTGCACATCTCAGTGACCGAGCACTTCCCCCAGCCACAACATTTGGCAGAACCCTTATCAATGGAAAACTGGTCCCAATTCTCATGTCTAAGCCAGCCAAGCCAAACATAGACAAAACGGTGTCTTGCATGTGCAAATTATCCAAATGTCTGAAACGATGTTCATGCAAAAAGGCTGCTGTGCCTTGCTGAGTGACATGCATATGCCTTGGTCAGAGAGGTTCATGTGGTGGAGTTGTTTCAGAGAGTGACTCTTCCTCTGAAGAGGATGTTTCATGTCACAATATTGTGTTAATCCATTTCTAATTTTATCTTCCTTAAAACCATGGCATGTAAAAGTATGTTCTTGTTCCTGACCCCATTGATAGTCAAGCATTTCTGAGTTGCATAAATCTTTTGTTGTTTGACATATAACCTTGTCAATTGTAGGTAGGTTAAATCTACACCAATTGTGATATAGGAAATGAACTCCTCTTTAATATGAGGGGTCATTTGTGTATATAGGTTTAGTGGTTATGATTTTAGGACAATATGAATTACCCCTACCCCCATCCTACATCTTCGCTTTTGCCAACATTTTGTTATCAGAGGGGGCTCGCAAAAGTGTTGACTGTGTTGTTGCGCAAGAGTTTCACCATTGCCAACATTGGTTTTCATATACTCAAAGGGTGTCTCTTTATGAAAATCAACACAAAAATTTTATAGCAGACCGGGCAATTTTTTTTTAATTTTGATCGGTTGGCTCCCGGACTAAGTAGTAGTAGGCTAGCAGCAGCAGCTCTGCACCAAGCCGTGATCTGCGCTCAAATGTTTGTGCATCCCTTCATCCAGTTTGCTTTGTCAAAGCCCCTGTTAAAGTAACATGATGGATTTTCCAATTTCTCCCAGATGGTTTGGTGAGCGATCCCACCGGCAAACCCGTAAGAGTCTTTTGATTGTAACCAGGCACGTTTATAAAACGGCCTTTGAAATTCGTGCCACAACGGTGCCCTAATATTTGGCGAGCTATCGATTCGATTTTCAATACACCATCGGAAAGGTGCTCATTGCCGTGGTGCCATGGATTGTGTGAGGCTGCGTAAAGGTCAGTGAGCATCTGTTTTCCTGTTTGGTTTGGCACCCTGCCCGCCTGGGTCTCGAACTGCAAAATATGGCAGATGTAGACGGTCAGGGCCTGGGCAGCACGTTGACATCTTCGACGAAGCTCCAGTGCCTTCCCACATACCTTGCCGTTTCACCACCCGCTGCTTGAAGATTTATGATGTTGTTGGCCTGGCTCCACAGAGCAATGTTTGTTTTCCTTCCACCTTCCCTCATCAGCTCTCTTTTTACCATTTGCATCCTCCCCTTCAAAATGCTATCTGTTGTGTTGGAGGCAATTTTTTTCGAAGGAACCATTCAAAGTGCATTTTTTTTGCTGCATTAAATATTTTTTTATTCTTTCATTGCACTTTCTGATATAACTTTGTCGGAGCTGCTAAAATGCAACCTTCCTCCTTTTCCCACACTCCTGCCCCAACCACCTACTCCCACCTTTTTCACTCTTTTCCTCAATTGTTAGTGAAGTTTAATATATCTATGAACAAACACAGGAAGCCTGGTGAAGGGAAAATTTGATTCTGGACTTGTCATCTTTGATCACCTGGGATTTCCTCGTGTATGTACTATTTTAAGTTTGATGTGACTATGCACAACCCTAAACTGTATGCGATTCATGGAATTTTTCTACAACAATCTGCTAAGTTTCAGATTTGTACATGCGTGCAGTGTCTGCTCTGTCAGCCTGCTATTGTGTGTGTCGTTGGTTGTTATTCCCATTTGCGGGTTTCAGGAGGTTGAACGGAGTCCTCCCGGGACTCAAAGTATCCACTTCCACTTTTTTATTGTTTTTTTGTACACCTTGTCGAGGCTCGTATGAGGGCTAACACACAACACACATCATGGGGGGGGCATGAGACAAGAGAGGAGGGAGTGGGAAGGACAAAACAGTGGGTAACAGAGACATTAGGAGATATGGGGTGGGGAACACGGGGAATACAAGATGGATATTACAGGGACTTTCAGGAAGGAAAGCAGGGAATTTGAAGGAGGTGGGCTTGAGTGGATTATCGGGGGTAGACAAGATCGAGGATTTGGATGGGGGATGATAGGTGGTGGTGAACAGTTGTTTTGAAGACCTGGAGGGAAGAATGCGATTGAATAGAGTGAGGGAGTTTATTCCAAAGGCGGGAAAAAAGAGGAATGAAAGAGTGAAGGTGAGCAGTGATTCGTGATTTTGGTAGTTTTACCAGAAGGGGGTTGTTGGCGGACCTTGAGCGCCCTGTGGAAATGTGGTGGGGACAAATCGCAGAGAGAGCAGGGGGGCGAGGCTGGAGAGGAGACGGTAGAAGACAGAAAGACCACCGACCTGCCTGCGGTGAGGGTGAGAGGCCCAAAGACTCAGTCTCATCGTGGGAGATGCCAATGATCCGAAATGCCTTGGTTTCCACAGCGTGAAGCCGAGAAAGGTGGGAGGCAGGAGCACCAGCCCAGAGGGGAGAGCAGTACTCCATCAGTCTGCGGACAAAAGCTTTGTAAGTGGTTAGGAGCTCAGGTGGGCCGAGGAAGGACTGCACGACGGAGGATTCCCAGGCGGTGACTGGCTTTGGAGGCGAGGCTTGAAATGTGGTTTTCCCAGGAAAGGTCATGGCAGATAGCAAGCTTGAAAGAAAGGACTTCTTCCAGAGGATTGTTGAGAAAGTGGATGGGGGGGGGGGGTTCTAAACGGTCCTTTCGGAGAGACATAGTGAGAGTGTGAGATTTGTCCGGATTGAAAGACATGTTCCACGTGTTGGACCAGTTTGTGATTTTACCCAGATCTGCAGTGAGTGAAGAAGCTGCTGCTTGTCGGTCTGAGGGATGACCGATGGTACGGCAGAGGGTGGAGTCATAAAGGATCACGGTTCATAGATCAAGGTGCTTAATTTTTGTTGTTCTCAGAGTTTTGTTCCAAGGGCACTTTTCAGGATCGTCACCTAACCACAAAAGATGGGTCCATGTACTTTCAGTGCAGGTTTACTCGTAATAATACCATGAATGAACGAAGCCCTTCAGAGCAACAACTGAGAAAACAGCACTCCATTATGTACCTCCAGAGGCAGTTATTCACAAACACACTTTCACTCTCGCTCGACAGCAGAAATGGGAAAATATGCAGAGCATCTCATAGATATCCACCCAACCATTGGGACCATACTCTGCAAAGCGTTGGTGCTGCCTAAGCAGTCTCCTCGGGATATTGGACACGATCCTGGACGGGTCGCCACTCCAACACAGGATACCAGCAAGCTGGCACTCATTTTGCCGACCTCGGAAGGATGACAGGCAGAGTCAACCCCACCTGGTATTAATTCAACAGTTAAGTGGGATTTGAACTCAGGATCCTAGGATCCCAAGCCCACCACCCCTAACCATTAAGCCAACACCAGGCATAACTCATAGATATTTCGAGCTTCAAAACGACCGATCATGTACACGCATAAAGTCAGCTACTTCAATTGATAAAAATACAAGCGAACGCCGTATTTTGATTGGACCTCCTTTGACATTTGATTGGACCTCCTTTGACTTCACATTTGGGAATCGTAGCAGATTGCATTTCAGGTGTGTGCATTTGTCATTTTATCAATGCACTCTTCGAATACTGATGCCGATCTGATAATATGATTTAACAAAATAAATCGGTCATAACTTCGAGAGGCCTTTGGTGATTAGATTTAAGATACTGAGAATGGTAAAATTACCTTCCGCCTATTTCATTTGTTCAATTTTAAAAGTGAAGATCTGATTGTAAAAAATAATCGGAAGGAAAAGGCCGGTGAAGTGCGAGTCTTAAATCAAAGCTGTACGATTTGTAGATCCAGACGGTCAACAAGCTCCAAGCAATATCCGTTGAATACGATCGGAGAGTTTAAAAGTTGTCGCAGTTCACATTCACAGAGTGTGCTCATTGCGTGGTTTATACATGTTCATGAAACTCATCATTGGTGCCAAATTTCACGTCTATTACCAAGTGTGGAGGACTGTTGCTGTTCTGTTCTTCCTCAGTCGTGTGAATTGTGAACTTTCCAAAGCTTGAGCAACAAGCAGTTATCAAATATTTGTACGAGGAAGGATTCCAAATCCATCTACTCATGGTTGCTGTGTTAGGGGAGGATGGTCCTCATTATTCCACAACAATGCGATGGTCAAAGGTGTTTGAACTTGGCAAAGAATCGATCGAAGATGACCCCAGGTCTCGATGACTCTCACACAAGACCAGTCCGGAAAGGAACGGTGCTGCGGGCAACATGACAACGTATTGTCACTAAATCAAGATTGCAACATTCACAAAATGCTTTGGCATTTTTGTTCGATGCTTCGAAACCATTGTCCACAACATCTTGGCATGTCAAATGTTTCCGCCACATTTACGCCTCAAAACCTCAGCACGCAAGATTTCCACCAGGGAGTGGAATCCAGGAAAGAGTTTCTGATGCGGCAGAGTTTTTTTTGTCATGTCTGGTTACTGTTGATGAGATATGAGTTCACCAGTATTGAGACCGAAATTGAATCGATGCAAAAAAAAACACCAGACATCACCACCCCCGAAGACGTTCTGAACCCTGTCCTCAGCTGGTACTATTATGGCCAACGTCTTCGAGGATTGAAAAGGGATGCTGCTGATGGATAGTGTGCCACACAAAACTATGATCACTGCTCAATATTATGTTGACTTGCTGGCCCGGCAACCGAAAGCCATCTATGAAAAATGCAAGAAAATGTTAAAATATGGTGTTTTCTGGCTGCATGACAATGTGCCAGTTCACAAGGCCAGTGTTGTACATGTGCTGTGTCACGTGATTGGGTTTTTGTATATCATGCCTCGCCCGCTAGGGGTGGCAGGAGTGTACTTCTGGTCACGCAATAAAGTGGAGTAGATGGTGGCCCGCGTGCTTCTTGCGTCCCACCGCACCTCGTACACTCTAGTTGGCTGACGAGGATGGTTGAATACGGACTTATGCCCGTTTTCGACGGGGACGACTTCGAATTGTTTTCGGAGCAATTGGAATGCTACTTCCACGCGAACGATGTGGTCGACGAGAGCAAACAGAAGTCGATCTTCCTCGCTTCACTTTCGCCGGAGCATTATCGGCTACTGGGTGATTTAGTGGCACCGAACAGGCCCCGGGATGACGAGCTGTCGTTTCGGGACATTGTGGAGAAAATGAAAGCACACATGGCGCCGGAGAAGTCATTGCAGCTCGCTCGATTCCAGTTCGATCGCCTCTCGAAAGGGGCAGAGGAACGCGTCGCTGAGTTCGTGGCGCGGATTAAGCATTCTTCCGTGGCCTGCAAGTTCACGGCGGGGGAGTGTCCAGCTCGGCTCAGAGATCGTTTTATTGCTGGTTTACGAGATGCGAGGATGGTTTCAGCGGTGTTACGGCTGGAGGATGAAGCCATTACATTCGACTCGGCGGTCAGCGCGGCTACAGCGGTCGAGCAGACTCGCGGGGATGTTCGAGCCATCACCGGCCACGCGGGGTCGCGAGCACCCCGGGACGCGCGCACGACCTTCGATGTGGGTCGGACGTCGCCAGGCGGCCGCGCGTGCGGCGGGGTGACCCCGCGGACATGCTTGGGATGTGGAGGTCGACACCTGCGCCGTGCATGCCCGTGTAAAGGCAACGTGTGTTTGAATTGTCACAAGGTGGGTCATTTGGCGCGTGTGTGCCGTGGGGCGACGGCCACCGTTAAGGTCATGGACGGCGATGTGCGAGGCGACTCGGGGCGGAACCAGCGGCCGTTGTTGAGCCTGTTTTCAATTGGCCCGGCGGCGGCGCGCCCGATGACGGTGGAAGTCGAAGTGAACGAAACGCCGATCACGTTCCAGGTCGATACGGAAGCAGCGGTGTCGCTCATCGGCGAACAGACCGCACGTAGACTCAACAGCTTGAGGCTTATCAGGTCAAACCTCACGCTGTTCACGTACACCCGCGAGAAGATAACGCCAGTCAGGATGGCAGACGTGTCTGTGCGGTACCAAGGCCAGGTCGCCACGCTTCGGGTGTACGTCGTGCGGGGGAGCGGGCCGTCTCTCCTCGGCCGAGATTGGATGGCCCGCATCAGGCTAGACTGGGCCGCAGTTCACCTTGTGCAACCCGTGCCGAGCCAGTGGGAGGCTCAGTTGGAGGAGATTCTTCAAAGACATCAAGGGTTGTTTAGCGACGACCTTGGGAAACTCAAGGGCATGGAGGCGAAACTCTTCTTGAAGGAGGGGGTATTTCCTCGGTTTTGTAAACCGCGTCCGGTGCCGTATGCCCTGCGGGACAAGGTCAAGGGTGAACTGGATAGGCTGGAGGCCTGTGGAGTGATCAAACGGGTGTCATGCTCGGATTGGGCCACCCCGGTTGTCACGGTGCTGAAACGGAATGGAGACGTCCGATTGTGCGGGGACTTCAAATCCACGGTTAACCCGGGGCTCAGCGTGGAGCAATATCCATTGCCGTCAATCGATGAAATATATGCGCGATTGGCAGGGAGTCGATACTTCACGAAGCTAGACCTGCGTGATGCATATTTTCACCTGCCGATGGATCCCGGGAGTAGCGAGCTTTTGACAATCAACATGTGTCAAGGACTCTATCGATATACCCGACTCTGTTTTGGGATTGCTTCGGCCCCAGCTTTGTGGCAGAAAGCCATGGATTAGGTTTGCATTGGCCTGCCCGCTCAGACCTACCTGGACGATGTGCTCATTGCAGGGAAAACGGCGGACGAGCATCTTGCGAACATTGCCCAAGTGCTGACAAAGCTAGAAGCGTGCGGCCTGCGCTTGAACAGGGACAAGTGCGCGTTCTTCAAGCAGCGCTTGGAATACCTCGGGCACATCATCACGCCGGAGGGGCTGTTGAAAGGTCCTCGGAAGGTGGAAGCGATTCAACACATGCCACCGCCTCGCGACAAGACGCAGCTGCGCTCGTTCATTGGTATGGCCCAGTATTACCAAAGGTTCGTGCGCGGGCTCAGCTCACAACTTGCGCCGTTAACACGGTTGCTCAAGAAGGACGAGCGCTGGGCTTGGGGGCCTGCACACCAGGCGTCGTTCGACCGCGTCAAGCGGCTGCTCACAGAGGATACGGTCCTCGTGCACTACGAGCCTGCGCGTCCGCTCCTATTGGCATGCGACAGCTCTGCATATGGCATCGGGGCAGTGCTCTCCCACAGGATGGACGATGGTTCCGAGCGGCCTGTTTGTTTTGCATCCCGGACCCTGTCCACAGCAGAGCGCGGATATGCCCAGATTGAGCGTGAGGCTCTCAGCCTCGTCTGGGGTGTGCGGAGGTTTCATCAATATCTGCTGGGGCGGCGTTTCACTTTGCAGACGGATCACAAACCGCTTCAATTCATCCTGAGACCCGAACGCGGGGTGCCGGTGGTAGCAGCCGCGCGAATACAGCGGTGGTGTCTGTTTCTGGGTGCTTACGATTATGATATTCAGTTCCGAAGCACCGAGAAGCATGCTAACTGCGACGGGCTCTCACGCTTGCCGTGTGCGGAGGGTCCAGCTGCGTCTGAATTGAGCGACCGGATCGATGTGTTCGCGCTGGGCCAGGTCCAAAGCGGGCCGGTCACGGCCAGGCAGGTCGCGGTGGAATCGGCTCGTGATCCGGTGCTTGCCCGTGTCGTCCAGGCGATTTCTACGGGGAATTGGAGCGATCTGCCTTCGACACCGGCGTTTCAACCTTTCACGTCACGCGCAGCGGAACTGTCGTTGGTCCAACGGTGCGTAATGTGGGGAATGAGGACCGTGATTCCACCGAAGTTCAGGCAGCGGTGTTTGGAAGAACTGCATGTCAAGTCACCTTGGCATCGTGAAGACCAAGAGTCTTGCTCGTAGCCTGTTGTGGTGGCTGGGGTTGGACAAAGACATTGAGCAGTTGGTTAAGCGTTGCGCCACGTGCCAGACAGATGCTGATAACCCGAGTCGAGCTTCGGGTCTCTGGCCTGTGCCAGACCGAGATTGGCAGAGGGTCCATGTAGATTTTGCGGGACCGGTTAATGGCAAAATGTTTTTGATTGTGATCGATGCATTCTCTAAATGGCCGGAGGTTGTAGTAATGCAGCATACATCAGCAAACATTACAGTAGAGAAACTGTGGACGATCTTTGCTAATAAAGGGTTGCCGGAGATCCTGGTCTCTGATAATGGTCCGCAGTTCATCGCGGGTGTATTTGATGAGTTTATGCGCCATAATGGTATTCGACACCTAAGGTCCGCACCGTATCATCCTGAGACGAATGGCCAAGCTGAGTCGTTTGTCAAGATGTTGAAGCGGGCTCTGCGCAGGGGGGGTGTTGCACCTGTGCAGACGGTGGTCGATGTCTTTTTGCTCCATTACAGGAACGCAGTTCATCCTGTCACGGGTGATTCGCCTGCCATTCGTCTCTATGGACGGGCTTTGCGGTCCAGGCTGGATTTGCTGCGACCTGGAGGGTCGGGGAGTGTGGCAATGTCGTGTCCGACGCGGCTGCGCAGCTTCGAGGTGGGGCAACGGGTAATGGTGCGCGATTATTTCCACGGTTCCAAATGGGTGCCGGCGGTGGTCTCTGTGGTGCTGGGGCCGGCGAATTGCATGGTGCTGACTGATGGTGGGGATGTGTGGAAGCGGCACGTGGACCAAATGCATGATTGCTGTTCAGCGTCACCACCCCCACACCTCCCCGGGCCGAACGATGCGGGACCCCCACCGGTAGTATCGCCGGCACCTGACGTTGTGTCGCCGGGGCTGGTTGGGCCGACGCCAAGGGGGTCTTCGCCTGATGCCGTCCTACCCGAGGACGTCGAGCAGGCTGGGCGGTCGGGGGTGGCTGGTGTTGCGGAAAGTGCGAGTCCGGCGAGGGTGTCACCTCGACCGAGCCGGGAGGCGTCTGAGCCTGGGCTGTCTGGTTTGCGCTGCCCTTCCGAGGCGGGTCAGGGTGCGGCCGCGGTACTTGGAGGATTATGAGTGTTGATGGGTTTCAGATGGTCATGTTGTGCTTGTCCGTTCATCGTGTGACGGGTCATTTTACGAGGGGAGGAGTGTGCTGTGTCACGTGATTGGGTTTTCGTATATCATGCCTCGCCCGCTAGGGGTGGCAGGAGTGTACTTCTGTTCGCGCAATAAAGTGGAGTAGATGGTGGCCCGCGTGCTTCTTGCGTCCCACCGCACCTCGTACACTCTAGTACAGACCGTTATTCACCAGCATGGGTTAGAACAGTTGAATCATCCACCTGACAGTCCAGATTTGCTCCCGAGTGACTTATTCGTTCCGACCTCTGAAGTCTGAGCTGCGGAGTAAACGTTTTCAAAGCAATGATTCATTGGAGATCATCATTTACAAATTTTTGTTCTATTTTTTTGTATGCGTTGTCGAGGCTCGTATAAGAGCTAACACACAAAAACACACAACAAGTGGGACGGGAGAGGGAAGGAAAAAAACAGTGGGGAACAGAGACATGAGGAGATCTGAGGAATGGAGAGGGATGTGGCGGGGAACACGGGGAATACAAGATGGACACTACAGGGATTTTCATTGTTACAGGGACTTTCATTGTTACAGGGACTTTCAGTGTTACAGGGACTTTCAGGAAGGAAAGCAGGGAATTTGAAGGAGGTGGGTTTGGGGTGGATTAGTGGGGGTAGAAAAGATCGCGGTTTTGGATGGGGGAAGATAAGAGATGGTGGTGAACAGTTGTTTTGAAGACCTGAAGGGAAGAGTAGGATTGAAGAGAGTGTGGAGTTTGTCCCAAAGGTGAGAAAAAAGAGGAATGAAAGAGTGAAGGTGAGCAGTGATTCTTGATTTTGGTAGTTTGACCCGAAGGGGGTTGCTGGCGGACCTTGAGCGCCCTGAGGAAATATGGAGGCGACATATTTCAGACAGAGCAAAGGGGGGGGGGGCGGCGAGGCCGGAGAGGAGATGGTAGAAGACAGAAAGACCACCGACCTGCTTGCGGTGAGAGACCCAACGACACCCTCACCATGGGAGATATCAATGATCCTAAATGCCTTGGTTTGCACAGCATGAAGCCGGAAAGGTGAGAGGTGGAGCACCAGCCCAGAGGTCCAGATTGTGATTTTATCCAGATCTGCAGAGAGTGAAGAAGCTGCTGCTTGCTGACCTGAGAGATGACAGATGATATGGCAGACGATGGAGTCATTAGCCAAGAGATAAACAGGATTTTCCAGAGTCAGAGAGATCATTGATGAAAACCAGAAAAAGTACAGGGCCCAGAACACTGCCTTGAGGAACTCCAGCCTGGACAGGAAGCGTTGATGAGAGAACTCCATGAAGGGCCACACTTTGGGTGTGCAGGAGAGGAAGTCTGCAAACCATGAGTGGAGATGGCCTTGGATACCATGGGAAGAGAGTTTGTTGAACAGGGTAAGGTGCCAGACCGTATTAAAAGCGCGTGATATGTTTAGGGAGATGGCTCTGATTTCATGTCCAGCGTTGAGGACCTCCATCCATTGTTGGAAGAGCAGAAGCAACATATCCAGGGTAGAGTGACCTGGTCTGAATCCAAGTTGATGATTGGAAATCAAACCATTGGAGAAGAGGAAGGATTTGATGTCTGAAGCGATGATGGATTCCATAACCTTGCTGATGATTGGGAGAAGGCTGATTGGTCTGAAGTTGCAGGGATCTGTTTTTGCACCTGTTTTGTGCAGGGCAGTGATGTTTGCTGATTTCCAAGCAGATGGCAGATGACCTTGAGTAAATGAGAGGGTGAACAAAACAGAGAGAGGGTGAGCAAGAGCAGAAGAGCAGGTTTTTCGGACATGTGGGCTGATGCCGTCTGGAACGGTTGCAGAATCTGAGTCGAGGTTTGACAGCAAGCTCTCCACCTTGTCAGGAGAAAAGGACACAGAGTCCAGGGACAGTTGGGTGCGACTGGGTAAGGTGGGTACAGAAAGCGATGGGTTTGGGACACAAGATTTAGAAGCAAACACGGTGTTTATTCATTCAGCCTTTTCATGTGCCATGTCAGCTGGGCCGCCATTTGAGGTAAGGGAGGGGATGGAGGGGGAACAAACACCAGAAACAGACTTAACGAGACGCCACCAGAATTTTGAGGAGGGAGAGAGGTTTGAGAGTTCAGACTTGAGATGAGAAAGATGTTGCTTTCTGGCTCCCCTGAGGGTAGATACACACTTGTTCCAAGCTTTGTGGAAGGAACTGAGATTGCCCTCAGTTGGGTTTGCTTTCCATGAGGCAAAGGCAAGTTGTTTCAGGACAACTGGCTCACCACAAGCTTCAGTGAACCAAGGGCGGGAGGAAGGGTAGGACAACTGAAGACAAGAGGGGATAAATCTGTGTATGAGAGAGAGCAAGTTTCTTTGAAAGAATTCCCAGGATGAGTTGATGTTTGAGGAAGGAGAGATGGGAGACCAGTCTGGAAGTTTGGCTGTTTGAAGTCCTTGCCAGTCGGCCTGAGTGAAATGCCAGACTCGACGGCGGTGAGGTGGTTCTCTAATAATAGTCAGAGAGATGTCCACTTTGACAAGGACATGTTCAGATGAACCGATTGGAGCAAAGGAAGAACAGCAGATATTTTCAGGGAAATTGAAATGGTTAATGGAGAAATCTGAGGATTTCCGTTTTCAGAACTTGCCGTTTGAAGAACAAATTGGCTAAGTGTATTCAGATGAAGGGTGATTATGTGGGGCAAGATAAAATAAGTTACGTTGTTTCAACATACGGTACATGATTGAGTTGTGAAACATTTTCTTTTTGTTCTTGCGCATGGCAGCTTGGGTGCCAGATAGCTGTCATTTTGTTGGGACGCAACGATGCCACTGATGCTGTGCCCCGATACCAGTACCCTGGTACTCATTTCACCAACCATGGAAGGATGACAGGCTGAGTGAACCCCACCTGGTGTTAATTCAGCAGCCAAAAGGGCTCGAACTCAAGACGCTAACATCATCCCAAGCCAGCCACCCGAACCACCAAGCCCACACCAGGCTCGTAAAACATTTTGAAGCCTTCTTATAAATTGTCCAAAGATTTTGACAAAACTTCCCTAAGCTTTTTGCAAGAAAGTCACAACTGATGGCAGAGGGTGCCAAAAGCCACAAAGGTATGCTCGGCCATCAGAGCATCGACCTTATACATCCCACTGATTCTATGAAACTTGACTTGAGAGGAAACATTCCAACGTTTAGGCTTTGGGAATGGAATGAAGGACCCATTGATCCTCTCGCGACACCTTTCGTCCACATTGCAAAGACCCCAAATAATAATGACCATTTTTACAGCCATTTTTCCCTGCTGTGCAGGGGTTTGGCTTTTTCTTGAGGCAATGTTTTATGGCCGGATGCCCTTCCTGACGCCAACCCTGGTCGCCTCTTACGACACAAAGGGATATGGTACACCTATTCTAACCGGGGCATACACCGGGACCAGTACACTGGCACTCATTTCGCCGACCTCGGAAGGATGACAGGCTGAGTCAACCCCCTGGTGTTAATTCAGCAGCCAACGGGGCTTGAACTCAGGACCCTTGGATCCCAAGCCGCCACCCTAACCACTAAGCCGACACCAGGCTTATTGCAAAGACCCCAAGAACAACAAAAAAAGACCGACTTCATTGAGGTCATTGACAACTCTTCTCTGTCAAAAAAATGTGGTTTTTGTTATTGTTGTTTATTGTTTACATTCAGAAATCTCAACTTATGAACAAATTATGTCACTTATTGGTTATCCTGGAGCGCATCTCTCCATTGTTAGGACGTGGGGTTGTCAAATTGGGTTATTTGGTTGCTTATAGCGACATTAATAGCTCCTCTGGGAAAAGCAACATAATTTGTGCCATACACCATACGTCCTCTCTTTTGTTGTAAGGAGGAAGTGTAAACAAAATAGTGGAATGGTTTGTTTAAGCAAGTAAATAAAAGAACCTTTAAGGTGGTGTAACCAAATGAGTGAGGTGTGCTCATGGGATCTCGCCTCTGCTCCAAGTTGAGCAATGGCGAAAGGCTTTATCCACTGTCTCAGAGATAGCTTCGTCAGAAGTGATTCCATAGCTGTATGTTTGTTATATTTACACTGAGTTATTTATCGCCACATACTCAATTGTGTTGTCCCATATGTCGCAACATCATATTTTGAAAAATCCCTCCAAAAGGCTTGGTTTCGTTGTTCATACAACTGACTAGGTCATCAAGTCAGAATGCAGATGAACTCATCATAATCCTCGATGTACCATACATACTCTTCACAGAGCGTTGGTGTCGCCAAGGCATCCTTTTGCCAAGGGTTATCCTCTTGCTGGGTGGTTTGCTGTTGCCTTCACAGCAGTCCTTCAGGGCAGGAATTTCTCATTTGTTCAGGCTGCTGTGTATCACCGAGGATACCGAGCGATCTTTAATATCCACCACCACCCCTTCTGTTGGCAGATGGGCTTCCTCGCTTAATGTCCTTGCAATGAATGGCACACACATTGTTGCCTCGCCCTGCATGCAAAACACCAGGGTGACCATTTATAGCCAGGTTGAGATTCAAACCTGGACTAGACAACCTAACGATGAGTGTGCATATCTCCAAGCTAAGCTACCAGCCCCAAGAATCGTACTAGGTTTCCCTGAAAGCTGAATGGGGATTGAAAATTATTGAGGACCATAATCTGGGTTGAACCCATTGAAAACTGTATTGCAATCTTCTTCTTCTTGCGTATGGCAGCTTGGCTGCCGGGTAGCCATCATTTTGTTGGGGCGCAGCTACGCCGCTGATGCAGTACCTTTATACCAGTTCACTGGTACTCATTTCACTGACCTCGGAAGGATGACAGGCTGAGTCAACTCCACCTGGTGTTAACTTAGCAACCAACAGGGCTCGTACTCAGGACCCTAAGATCCCAAGGCAGCCACCCTAACTGCTAAGCCAACACCAGGCTTATTGCATTGCGATGATGCTTCGGTTTAATAGGAAGGAAGCTGCTATATGATCCTGTTATGAACTTCCTTTACCTTGCGACATAAGTACCTCCGTTGTTCCCTGGAAAGACACACTCCAGCCATCGCTAATCGTTGAACGGTGAGCAAGATGTGGAATGGTTCATCCAAATAAACCACGTTCACGACTCAACAGTGACAGACGCGGCACCTCTTCTGAAAAGTCGCAGCAATGTCACCGCAGATCATCTCAACGACACATGATAATCCCTGGAATGTAGCCGTCATTGGGAATTACAGAAAGCATGAATTTTACGCACTCTGTTGCTGCCAACCCATTTCGTTCTTTGTAACGCTTCATTTTGATCTGTATCTCAGTGAGGGGATGTTTAACACAAGCTCTTCTGACCTTAAGGTCATTGTTTGTTGGTCCAATTTCTCAATGTGGAGA
Source organism: Eptatretus burgeri (assembly GCF_056783735.1). Lineage (NCBI taxonomy): Eukaryota > Metazoa > Chordata > Myxini > Myxiniformes > Myxinidae > Eptatretus > Eptatretus burgeri. Next base: position 27,145,658 of record NC_140976.1, on the reverse strand, counting down.
CGCGAGCTCTCAAACGCCTGGTGTGAGTTTCATGGGTGGATGCAGCACATTGCCAATTAGATCCTTGAGACAGTTTGTCAGCACCAAGTAATCTTGACATTTGGTTCTTGATGTTGCATTTCTGCTTTAAATGTTATTGACGACATGCTAGGTTAGATTACATTTAGTGGCATTCTTTACACTCACTTGAATGTTGGCATTCTTGTTGTTCGGTGCGAGCGGATTAATTGCAATTATCGTTGTAATTCCTGAATCACCTTTGGAGATTTGATTTTTGGGGGGCCATCGATTTGGTAGGTATACATGAAGGGGTTGGGGTGGGGGAGTTGAATGAAATTGCCGAAATGAGAATAAGGAAAGATAAGGAGAGAGAGAGAGAGAGAGAGAGAGAGAGAGAGAGAGAGAGAGAGAGAGAGAGAGAGAGAGAGGAAGAGAGAGGAAGAGAGAGGAAGAGAGAGGAAGAGAGAGGAAGAGAGAGGAAGAGAGAGGAAGAGAGAGGAAGAGAGAGGAGAGAGAGGAGAGAGAGAGGAGAGAGAGAGAGAGAGAGAGAGAGAGAGAGAGAGGAGAGAGAGAGGAGAGAGAGAGGAGAGAGAGAGGAGAGAGAGAGGAGAGAGAGAGGAGAGAGAGAGGAGAGAGAGAGAGAGAGGAGAGAGAGAGAGAGGAGAGAGTGTGAGAGTATTGGAGAGAGAAGGGAAAAATGTGGGGAAGAGATAGGAGTAAGGCGATGGGATTGTTAAACTACTGGCTTATTTGCGTGCGTAATAATTAGTGGTGAGCATGGCTATTACAGGTAGAAGAGAATGCATTCTGATTCTCACCTTGCCACACACAGGGACAGTTGAATCTCACCATTTGCGTCTGTTTGGTCGCGTGGTGAGAGACTTGTTTCTTCCTCGAATGACTGGTGTGGGCTCGAATCCCATGGCTGTTCATTCTCACCGACCCGTGCTTGGCGAGCATGGCGAGTCTGCCAAACACTCCTCCAACATGAGTTGAAGGGGTTCTTTATCCTGTCGTGGACCAGTATGTAGGCTGCCTTTAATGGAGATCTTCATTTTCACCCCACGGGGTCTAAGCGCCGCTCACGTTCTCTCTTTTATTGTGTACAGTTCATTTGAACGTCGATTTCTCTATTATTCGTGAACAGAATTCTATGAAAATTGGCAGGCGTATACTAGACACATATGCGCAGGCATTAGCTGAGCCAAAAGTGCGATTGCGGCCCTTCGGGCCGAGGAACGGCCCATTTCGGCCCATTTTCTTAAAATTGTTGTTAAAAAAATATATATGTTAAATGCGCTGGGCGATGCCCAACGCAAAATTAAGTCGCAAATGATGATATGCAACGAGCCTCACTCTTGTGATGTGTTTTGGTTTCTTTTTCTGATGCGATGAAAATTTTACCAAATTTCAAAACTATCCGTCGTCCGTGCTATCGCTCACCTGAGAGTTGTACCAATGAACTCCCACGGGGTATGTTCGCAATTCGAACTTGTTTTAAAAAAACAACAACATATTATTTGCAAAAGATGTGGCATATTTGACGTTCGCATTGCGGAGTTGGCAGCCGATATAATGCCGCTTCCGAAGGACCGCATGCTCCTCAATGCCCTCACCTCTTTCTGAAACCGAACCTCCTGCAGTTTTGATGGAATACTTGTCGTCGTGGATTGAACTCCAGAGCAGAGAGCTCAGATCCGTGCATGCCCTCGCATAGCAATCCTGCCACTCACCGTGTGTGCTCTCATAGTATCATGTGATTCTGAATTGGTGATTTGTACGTTCGAACAGCTCTCGGTATTCTTCATGGCCATTCCATCCACAACGCTCTGAAAGTGACACTGCTGTCGATGGTATTGCAAAAACAGATGCCAGTTGGCATATCCCCAGACACAAGAAAATTGCTTGTCCAAGTGCTGTCTTGTTTCATCATACCCCATGCATGCCGTCCGTCTCGTGGTTCCTCGTGCGTGCTGTCTGCAGTTTATCTAGCATTTGTGGACATCTATGCTCGTCGATGTAAAAACAATTGTATGGCGTCGAGGCTCGTGGAGAAGCTGGAACATAGAAAAGATCAGGACACAACTGAACAAAATGAACAGCAGAAGGAGAGGAGGGAACACAAAACGCCAGGTGAGACTTCGAAGATGAAGAAGAATGAGGATGAGGGGAGAACACGGGGTGGACAAGATGAATACAGTTGCAAACTCTCAGGAAAAAACAGGAAAGTTGGAAAGAGGTGGGTTTTGGGAGAATTAACGGGGGCAAAAAATAAAAAGGTTATGGTTTTTGGATGGGGATATGATCTGAGATGGTGTTCAACAGCTGTCTTGTAAACCTGGAGGGTAGGAAGGAGATTGAAGAGAATGTGGAAGGACCGAATGAGTGATTCTGGATTTTGGTAGTTTCACCAGAAGGGGGTTGTTGGCAGACCTTGTGCGCCCTGCGGTACACCGACCTATCTGCGATGTGAAAGTAATAATCCCATCGACTCAGCCTCTTTGTGGAAGATTTCAATGATCATGAAGGCCTTAGTTTCCACGGCGTCAAGCTGAGCAAGGTATGAAGCCAGGGGTGTCAGGCCAAATGGATGAAGGCCTTGCATGTGGATAAAAGTTTAGGTGGGCCAAGGAAGGACTTTGCACGATGGAGGATGTCGGTGACTGGTTTTGGTGACCAACTTAGAGACGTGGTTTGACCAAAAAAAGATCATGGCTGACAGTGACACCCAGGAGTTTGAGTGACTGAACTTCTTCAAGAGGATTGTTAAGAAAGTAGATAGGAGGGTTTGCCAGACGGTCCTTTCACAGAGACCATGCTGTGAGATTTCGCAGGATTCAGACATATTCAAGGGTTTGATCAGCCCATGATTCTATCACGGTCTGCAGAGAGGGAAGCGGATGCTGCACGTCGATGTGAAGGCTGGGGATTGTTATGGCAGAGGGTGGAGTCATCAGCAAATAGATAAAGGGGACTTTCTAGAGGCATTATTTTTATATATATATATATATATATATATATATATATATATATATATATATATATATATATATATATATATATATATATATATATATATATATATAGCATTATTGGTTTTCATGAAAGCCTGCAATGATTCCACATGGAGTGCTATGCACAATGGAAAGCCTTTTCCTGGAGAATGTTATTGTGAATGGTAGAATGCAGATTTTTAGATCCTCGTGCAGGATCTCTAAGTCTTACTCACGTTGTTGTTCTTCATCTTCTTCTTGTGGACTTTTTTGTTTCACAGCCAACAGTTTTCATCGAAACTTCCTGAAACTTGGTGTATATATGTAAAAATACCCTGTGCGGACAGTAACCATCTCGGATTTTGAAAATTCCTCCTAGAAAAAAAAGTTATGACGTCAAAATATCTCCGCTAATGGAAATCGCCTCAAAAATTATCTCCGAAACTAGGCAAGCTTTTTGAATTCTGTTTGTGGGAATCGAACAAGGCATTAGCAGAGATGAATTACCGCACATATGATACATCACTATGACGTCATATCAATTTTTATGACGTCATTCCTATTTTTTGACATTTTTTTGTTTCACAACCCAGAGTTTTCATCGGATCTTCGTGAAACTTGCCATGTATATGCAGAAAGCCCACGCGCAGGCAGTAAGAGGACGAGGATCTCAGCTCATTTGAGCTTGTTCCACCCGACGTTTGTTATTTATGGAGATGGAATCCATGACTGGCGGATGTTTTGATGTCAAACTTTTTGGTCTGTGTGTGCAGAGTTCCTGCTCTACCCGTCAAAAACCTTGGTGGATCTGGTCCTGTGAACCCAGCCCTTGCTGGTAAGCGTGTTTGTTTCATTTCAGCAGAGACCTCTTTTGTTCCTAAGATCTCAACTCAGAGTAAACTACAGAGTTCGTGGAACACCTTACCCCACAGTCTTGAAAAAAATGGACGTGGGCGGGGTCTGCGAGTAGCAAATTTGATTGGTCGAGATGATGTAAAATGCCGTAATATTTTGTCCAAGTATTGCTAAACTGAAGGTTTTTGAAAATGTCAAAAAAGTGATTTGTGTTCTACAATGTTCAAGTATATAATTCTATTGAAGTAAAATAAAGATTTTGAAGGTTGTTGAGAAAAAAAAAATAATTGGAAGTTTACCGCGGTTGATGCAGCATCTTTTACATCACCTTATTTAACACGTTACATTAGTTCTTCATGCTTGGTGTTTGTGTCGTTCTTTATGATGTCGATAAAAACAGTTAGTTTCCTGTTTGGAATGATTTCCAATTTGATTTGACCGCCAGACAAGCAGACAGAGTAAATAAATTATTTCATTCCTCACTCACGTTCAAAGGAGCGTTTAACTTGGAACATCTACGTAGAAACGCTGGGATTTGAACGGAATTTGAATACCATGAAACACAAATGAAGCGTGTCTTTCCGTAATTGGAGATGGATTTGTTGAGGACCGTCAATCTGATCACAATGCCTGGCATTGGCTTAATGGTTAGGGCGGTGGGCTTGGGATGCTGGGGGTCCTGAGTTAAAATACCGCTCGGCCGTTGCATTAATACCAAATGGGGTTGATTCAGCCTGTCATCCTTCCGAGGTGGGCAAAATGAGCACCAGCTTGCTGGGATGATTGAGCCATTCGAGTAACCTGCATCAGAGTGGCAACCCGTTCAGGATTATGCCCAATCGCCCAGGAGACTGCTTCGGCAGCACCGACGCTCTGCGCAGGATATGGTCCCGTTGGATGGAATCTGGTCACAGTCAGCAATTTTAAAATAAAAAACCCTGAAACTTTGTGATTGATCCATCCATCAGGACCATACTCTGTGCAGAGCATTGGTGCTGCCTAAGCAGTCTCATGGACTATTGGGCACAATCCTGCACAAGTTGCCACTCTGATACAGGATACTCGCAAGCTGCTGGCACTCATTTTGCCGACCTCAGAAGGATGACAGGCAGAGTCAACCCCACCTGATATTAATTTAACAGGGGAGTGGGATTTGAACTCAGGATCCTTGGATCCCAAGCCCACCACCTGAACCATTAAGCCAACTCCAGGCAGAGAAAAACTTTGTGATGTATTTATACAAAGGATAGAGTCCCTCATATGGATAATAATTCGGGTTCCTCAATCAAGATCAATTTACTTAGACTTGAGTAAAACATTAAGAAGGTTGTTTAAAACTGTATAGCAAAAATTAACTCCAGTGCAACACAGAAATGAGTTGCCAAATGACCTCATTTCCTTGTTTAAGATCACTCGGGAGCGTGTGACCCCTCCTTACACTCAGTTTAGTCCCACAGAAACTGAACCCTTTGTATTCGGTATTACAGTACTTTCCATTCTGCATTTTGAACATAAATATTTAAATACAAGTGGTTGGATTCTCGTAAGCGAATCAACTTGGAGGCACAGGGGTGCAAGCCAGGCTCTGCCCCTCTCCCCGCCGAGGACGACACCCGATATAGGACGATCGATCGTCCAAAACACCGTTATTTCATATTTACACATCAATTTGATGAATAATTTTTTTAAAACAACAAAATTTCGTGACGTTGACCTTCCGCATGTGAAAATGTGGTTCAAAATATTTTGGGGGAAATTAGACCAGGGGTTTGGAAACGTGTAAGGAACAAACAGACGTGCTTTTATTAGATATACCTCTCAGCCATCCTGCCATGGTGTGGGGATGCATGGTGTTCATAATTAGTCAAAGAGAGAGGCTCAGAGTTGGCTGTCCCTTCCTCCATGTCTGACAACTCCGCAAGAGGACATCCTGGCTTATTATTTGCACTTATTGGTGATGGAGTTGGTGTTAATGTTGTTGAGGATGTTGGTGGTGTAGGTTCGTCAACTTGGTGTCTTTCACCCTTCTGGCAGAAGCTAAACAGAGTCTTCTGCACTGATTTTTTTTTTTCAGCAAGTATTGCTTTGTAGCCACTGAAAACATATTTCAATTCTCTCTTAAATTCATAGTTCACTTGCCCCATTACTTGACTCATTCTCATCCGTTATGTTAATCGTTCTTTTAAATTGATATTTAATTTAATTTATTTTGCCTTCCTTAAGGCCCAGTCACACCTTGATGTTTTAGCCAGCAATGGCAACGTATCAAAATGTATGTATAACGCTGGCGTACGTTGAACTTTTGATGTTTTTTTTTTAAAGATTCGGACGTATTCATAACGTGTTGGTCGTATGCATAACTTATTAGTAACGGACACAGAACGTTTCGTTGTCTTATAGATAACTTATACCAACGAATGCTTAGCCTGTTGTCGGCATTCACAACCTATGCCCAACGATAGTCTAACTTATGCATAGCGCGCTGCACGTATCGCCGACGATCACGTGGCGTAGCCTATTAAAAGGCTGCCGCACAACGATTCAAATCATAACCGCCGGAGAAATGGAAGTGTCAACATCACAGTCACACCTTGACGTTTTAACCAGCTTATGCTGATTTTTGAAAAATTTGTCTAAAACGCTGGCGCACGTCAAATACGGTATGGGTAAGTTTGGTATACGTGAATAGAACGCTAAAGTACGCTATCATACGTCGTAGTAAGTGGAGTACGTCTTGTACTTTTAAACGTGTTAAACATTTTACGACGTACTTGCCGTATGCTCACACGTTCCGCATGCGATGGGAATAAGTTGTACGCACGATATGAAATCGTTGGGACACGTCGACAAAAGTTACTTGTAAGTTACTCATAAGTCGAAACACGTCAAGGTAATGGTTAGCGTCAGTGTTCCAGACTCCCTGTTTTTTTAATTTTCTTCGGTATGACGGTGATGTTGACACTTCGATTTCCAGTGCGGTTATAATATAATACAATTAATAGGCTGCCGCTCAACAATTTAAATCATAACCACACTAGAAATCGAAGTGTCAACATGACCGTCATACCGAAGAAAAAATGAAAAAATAAAAAAACCAGGGAATCTGGAACACTCACGCTAACCATTACCTTGACGTGTTTCGACTTATGAGTACCTTACAAGTAACGTGTGTCGACGTGTGTCAACGATCGCATAACGTGCTTACAACTTATGGCCAGCGTAGCAGAACTTGTGAGTCAGACGCTGGCATAAGTCATAAAATTTCAAGTATGCTAAAATTTGAGGACAACCGCAAAGTATAACGATCAAAGCCAGCGTACTACGACGTATGGCAGTGTTTTTCAGCGTGCTCTCAGTGCTTCCAAAACTTACCCATTAGGTATTCGACGTGTGCCAGCGTTTTAAACAAATTTTTCAAAGTCGGCGTAAGGTGGCGAAAACGTCAAGGTGTGACTGGGCCTTAACCCTGGGGATTTCCCCCAAGGAGAATCCAGCCGCTGTCACCTTGCCACTCCTTGCAACATGGGAGCCTTTGCAGCCTTAATTATTTTTGTTGCACTCAATGAAGTGACACTTTGGGCACATTCCGTCATCTTTTCTTCACTTGATATTGTTACGGCTGTGGAAATTTGCATTACATCATAAAGGGCCCTCAGGTGAGATATCTCTGTAGGTACATGTGTCGTTAGCCCAAACCCGTCGTATAGAAGGAATTTATGTGATTCATCCGGGCAGCAACGTTTTGAGTTAGCCATTTTTTATTTTCCTATTGTTATTTTGGTGCACAAAACAACAACGAACATCGCCACAACCAACATCTCCACGATCACTCCATTCACTCCACGACGCCAACAACCTCGACACCAACAATCACTCCACTTACGCCTCGACGCCACCTTCCACAACTGCGCCACCACCATCTTCACCACTCGCCATTCATCGAGCATCGTGCGGTCACGATCTCCGCGGGACGGATGGAGGAGCGGAGTGGCAGTGGCAGCAACCAGTGCGTGAAGGGGCATCTCCCGCCAAGATCTCCTGCCCAAAACGCCCGCGCAAACATCTCCCGCCCAAAACGCCTGCGCGAACATTTCCCGCTTGAATCTCGTTCCCCTCTCCACCGAAGTGAGGAGAGGGAGGGGGGTGGCGTGTCCTCTCCCGATTGGCGGGTGCGCGATGTGATGCATCCGAACGGGGTGGGGCGCGGGGCGGAAAGAGGGAAGGACCTCCCTACAAAAGGCGTGGACAGAGAGAGTTCTGAGGGGATCGTTCAAAACTGGAGGGCAGCTCGGAACTGAGAGGATCGTTCAAAACGGAGAGTTCCAGAGAATAGCTCGAAACCGGGAATTGTTTCGTACTGGTCTCGTGTGTGCATCGCCTGTTCGAGTTCTTCTTCTCTTTTGGTTCGGTTGTGCACGGGGCTTCTCGAGCCTGTCGTTGCCGTCCCTAGACGGAGCGCCTGCCATTCCCCACCCCGTCCGCACCGAGATAGCGGGTGAAACGCGATCGAGTTCCCCCCCCCCTCCCAAAAAAAAAAAACCCCGTCCGAGCTGTCAGGCGCACGGCGCGAGATACACGCCGCACGAGCTGGTCGGTGCACCACGCCGACGGACGTGGGAGGAGGGACTCACCAGCCACAAAAGGGAAATCGCGACTTCCTTTCTTTCTTTTCGGGGTTTTGTTTGTGTAAATGACTGTGGGTGGCACCTGTCCGACAAGTAGAACTGTTTAAGTGTTGCTGTGTGTGCGCGTAGTCAGTTTTAACTCTTGCTTTTGCTTTATATGTGCATTTTGATTATTGTGACTGTAAATACGTGCCTTCCGTGCTGGTCTGTGTAAATTAAACGTGCTTGTGTGAACTTGTCCCCCGTTTCGCTGCGTCCTTTCCTTTGGTTGACTCTCCATCCTGCTTCACGTAAGGGGTTCGTAGTGGGTTCAACATCCCGTTAATTAATCGGAACCGTCAAGGCCGACGATAACACCGCTCGGTTATCACTGGAGCACGGAACGGACCGCTTTAGCGGTTCGTGTCCGGAGTCGGCCTGTGGCGTGGTGCGATCGCCCAGTCGACCATTCGCGCAGGTACTTAAGTAGATCGAATTTGGCGAGCAACCCTATCCTGCGCGGGTGGGCAATTGGTACGATCGTGGTGAGGTTAAACCCCCACCCGTGACTAGCTCCTGGCGTTGTTCCGCGAGGGTCACGACTGAATTGTCCGTCCGGTGGGCCACATGCCGCGATTTGAGTTACTTGGCCGTTTGCACGCCGGCGGGCGTGAATTCGCAACAATATAATTGTCCGAACAGTAGAAAAAGTTAAGTTTAATGCTTTGACAATTTCACATTTTCTTATGTAAATATGGAGAAGGAGGGAGCAGAGCCTTGCGTATTTTAAAGTAAACATGCTTTTTTTATAAGAATCGCTAAGTTCTTAAAATTTTCAAATTTCACTCTAGATTGTCAGGTCAGGTGAGGTCAGGTGAGGTCAGGTATGGGAGCATGTGCCGGAGCAGTGCGTCGCTGTCCTTTTCCGCTGGTACTCAAGGGGCCTCCATCCGTTCATCCCCCAGGTAGATGCCTGGCTTTATACCCATCTCCTTGAGATACCAATCAACCTGCGACAAACACGAAGCACGTGGTCGGCCCACCGGCCTCCTCCACTCACGAGACTCCCTTACTGAGAGAATCTGGTGAGCAGGATATAGCGCCTGGAAAACGAACCACATGTCCATACAGCCTCAGCTGACGTTCACGGACCATGCAGGTAACAAATCTCATTTGAGTCTCTCTCGGAAACCGCTCGTTGGACACAAAGTCCGACCAGCGATAGCGAAGGATTCTCTGAAGAGACCTGGTACCAAAGGAATTAAGTCTCCGTCTCAAATCCCTGGTCAGAGTCCAAATCTCACATCCATAGAGCAAAACTGGAAGCACCAAGGACCTGAAGACTCAGACTTTCGTCCTCCTGCACAGGTACCGACAGTGTCCTAATTGTGGAGTAATTAAGTGTCCAGATTGTGACACTTAATTAGTCCACAAGCTTTGATCCTCAAATCCGAAGACACATTTTGATTATGTATACTTTAATTTATCCATGAGAGGCCATCATGGAAAATTGCATTATATAATGCATAAGATCTCTCCAAGCTCCTAATTTGAATATTATAGCTCTTAAAAAAGTGATGTATATGGTGATTCGTAGGTACAGTATGAAGATCTTGCATTTGGTGATATGAGTGAGGAAAGTGAAAAAATTAATTTTGAGGACTTTATCGTACAGATACCGTTGCGGTCTGTTCCACGACAAGGAAGGCATTGTTTTGCAGGCTGAAACAAAATGGCAGCTTAAGACGCCTACAAAGTGACAAGGGGTTAACCAAGATGGTCAAGGTTTGTCAAGGATTAATTGAGCTTCATTTCAGCATTGAACTTTCTGTTCTACATCAGTTGCCAGGGATTCCAACACTTCACTTATGGGAGTGTAACCTTTGAGAAGGGCTGCCACTGTGAGAAGGGCTGCCACTGCTCCGTAACTTGTAACCGTCATGCAGCTGAAAGCTGCCTGACAACAAATCGCCCTAACGGCTTCAGTTTTTCACAAAGCAGTTGCCAGTGACAAGTCGAGGCAGAGAGACAAGTGTACAACTTTTGTGCAATGTCGAAGAATCTGAAGATCACTGGGCTGCATTCAACGGCACTTTTCACCACAAGGTTGAGTAAGTGAGCTGTGCATGGTGCAAACGTCGTCGTATATGGGCATTGCTCCCTGATTATATTTTGTATACTGATGTATTTCCCATTCATATTTGATGCATTATCAAACAATTGTCCGTGACAATTTTTTTATGTCGATCCCATTCTCGTCCAGAAAGGTTTGCATAATTTCTGCTATTTCTCGTCCAGTATGACCGATCATCAGCAAGAACTTGAGGAACCTTTCTTCCGGACCAGTTGGAAGAACATAGTGGAAGACAAACGTCAGCTGATTTGAGCATGTGACATCTGGCAGTGAATCCACAGATACTGAATTGAGCTTTGATGATTTCAGTTCCTTGATAATTGTCTCAAGTACTTTACCACCTCTCAGACTAATCAATTCTTCACAAGTGGTGGAGGACAAGTATGAGGTATGCCCCCTGCCTTCGTTGGCAAACCGTTTGATGGGTTCAGAAAGGAATGCATCATAGTTTGCAAGAACCACAAAAACACTCAGATAATAATTATCGTTGCTTGGAGACCCAACAATTTCATCTCTGCCTCGCAATGAAAGATCTCGTTCATGAAGAACCATTATCACACAGACAGCTTACTCTAGCACCTTGCACCAGTTATGCTGTTCATTTTCAAAGTGGAGGATAACATGACCATCCACACAACCAGTCCACATTGGTCTGGTGTACATTACTACCATGGCTTCTCGATGCAGATGGCTGTTTTCATGATGTGAAATCCTCTCATCTGCATGCTTCCAGTCATTAAACCCAGGAGTAAAGGGCTGCGAGCTTGCAAGCAAAGCAGTATACTCTTCCATTTGAAGGTGAGTGACAGAGCCGCATGCGCTCTGCACGCTCCACTGTCAGCAGATGCATACGTGTGAGGAAGGACTTCGAGCAGTATCGGCGATAGCCTTACTTGGCATGAATCACACCAGAGTTTTGGAAATCTCTTATCACAGTTTTGGCAATCCTCTCTAACTTTTTCAGTCCAATGGCTCAACATATCTTCTGGGATATTGTTTCCCCACAGCCCAATGTCACTCATAAGTTGCACCTCTTTCAGCTCTGTGTGCACCAGTTGGCTTTGATCTTTTAATTTTTAGACTTGGGAGCTCCGACTCGACCAACTCTGGGTCTGGTGCCACTAATTGTTCAGTTCGTTCTGGTTTGGGTGCATGACAACCACATGCTATGCAGGGTGTTGAAGTTGACTGCACAGCGTCGTCTTTGTTTTCATCTTCATGATGTTGAGTTTTTAGTTGGAAAAAATTGTCTCATTTAGACAGTTTGGCTACTTCTCGTCTCTTTTGCTCCTCGCGTAGCTGGTGCTCTTTCCTTTTTTTCGCCCCGACTTGTGTGGAGAATGCATTCTTAGAAAAAGGGGGAAAACAATGCGTTGAAAATAGTTTGATTTGGATAAGAATCAAATAAGACTTAACAATACCAACTACACGTATATGTACACAGGTAATAGCTGAAACCATGTTTACAATGTAAAAATGAGTGAGTGTAATCCGCTCCTTGTTAAAATATAAGAATATACGAAGCATTTCTCAAGTGTGTTGTCAGTAGGGTTGTAGCTGTGTCCGATTCCTGAGCGCAAACACCCGCCATGAAGAAGTTAATCTGTCCCTGCATAGGCGCCCTCTAGGATTGGGCACTGGGTGAACCACTCATTCGCCACCCCACCCTTAATCCGTCATTAGCACTATTAAATAACTATTATAAACTAATCCCATTTCATCCGTAAGCCAGATCCATAACAATACTATTCAGAGAAGAAGAGGTGGACGGTAAAATGGTGGGCATTTCCGAGTCTGTGCGGTCTGTACCAACAGAGAGCAGTTTATGTGCTTCGGCCATTTTGCTTTTCAGGCAGCCTGGGAGGATGTGAAAGTCTGTGATGGGCTTCCTGTAAAAATTGGTGTCATGTTTATTTTCTGAAGGGTCCTGAATGTTACAAAAGCAAATCAGACCCACAATCTCATCCATTTTGGCTCGGCCTACCTAGTCCCACTGGCCGTTAAGGTATGGTGTACAAATAAACGTATCTACAGAGACCAACGAGATAGCACTGGAGGTGTCGGTTTGAGATTACTCTGGATTCAGTGTGCAGCCTTACTGTGGTGGTTTTGGATTATGGCCGAGATGTTTCTGAGATTCTAGAATGTTCTACTGTGCATGCCGAAGCTTACTGTTATCATTTGTGGAAAGGCAAAAGCAATGTGCGAGTCAACAGTGACAACATTTAGGTGTCTGTTGTTATGCCATCAAAAATGAATGTGCAGAGATTGAAGAATTTGCCATAATTAGGCTGACTCACAAATGGTAGTACTGTTTACTTACTGAACCAAGCCTGACAGACATGTTTCTGTGACTTGAACTCATTGAGAACGATTTGTGTCATTTTATGTTTTTGAAGCGGGTGGACTCATGTGCAAGCATTGATTATACGATCAGCAAGGCTTTGCTCATTTGCTTCCTCTTCCCCTGCCTCCCACAGGCATGACGGGCATCCTGCTCGCAGCAGCAGCTCTGCCAGTCTTCCTGACACGAGCCCCGCGTCCTGTCCTGCACCCGCCAGCAGTTGGCAAGGCTGACCTGCGGCCGGTTCTCGGAGTTCCAGGCAGTTGTCGTAAGCTGAAGAAAAAGCACACCAAGCGAGGTGCTGCTTCCATCATGCACAGTGCCTTTGTCTGCCTCTGCTTGATCCCTTCACCTTGCTTCTCAGATGTCCCTTGTTGAAATGCTTTGATTTTCATCTTCTTTTCCACTACCTCTCTTATTTAATTCCTGACAGTTTTTATTTATAAGTCTTCCTTACTCTTCATATTTTTGAGATTCCTGGGATGACAGAAGAGCTCAGATGCTGTATTCTCACCTTTGAAATGTATATTCTGGGTTCGATTCCTGACCTGACCACCATCAACAGTTATCATTAATGCTTCGTAGACTAGGGTGTTGCGTCAATGAACATGTCGACCTTCTGAGGGAACATGAACCCAGTTGTCCCACTTCATAGCATTCTCTTTAGGACATGAAAGATGTCACTGCCTTTCTGAAGGAGTGTGCTTCTCACAGTGCCTCTCAAAAACGAAAGCAATTATTGAAGTTCTCCAACCTGGACAAACACCGTTATTATACCGTCACAACGACGTCATGACTGCAAACCCAGAAGGGCCTCAGGCAGTCCAAAGATGTCAAGGTCAAATGCTGTCACAAAGTAAATGAAAAGCAATGCTACTGACTAGTTTTGCCCTTATTGGGGCTTGTCAGGGCAACACATCACTGTTCCACCCACTTAATAACTTTGAAGCCTTTCGCCATTTATACTGGTAGATAAGCCTGGTGTTGGCTTAGTGGTTAGAGTGACAGCTTGGGATCCTAGGGTCCTGAGTTCAAGCCCCGTTGGCCGCTGAATTAAAATAAACCAGGAGGTTGACTCAGCCTGTCATCCTTCTGAGGTTGGCAAAATGAGTACCAGTGTACTGGTAAGGGGAATACTGCATCAGCGGCATAGCCGCGTCGCAACCAGCAGCCACAGGCTGCACTCAATAGAGAGAGACTGGTAGATGATGCATTATTAGGGTTGGGCACACATCGATTTTTTCTCTGTTGTTCCGTTGAAAGGAGTGTTTTTTATGGCCATTTTTCATGCTGATCACGAATCCGTTGAAATTTTTGACCTAGGATGATGTCTAAGTAAGATGTCTTTCCGAAAGGCCCTGAATGTGTCTTTCCGAAAGGCCCTGTCTTAGTAAGACATCATCCTAGGTCAAAAATTTCCACGGATTCGTGATCAGCATGAAAAATGGCCATAAAAAACACTCCTTTCAAGGGGACAACAGAGAAAAAGTTGATGTGTGCCCAACCCAAATATTACATGCCCTAGTAAGCCATAATTATCAAATTTTACCTAAAAAGTGGGTAAATTTAGTGGCCATTTTCAATTTTTGCATTTTACCAACCTAAGACATCATCCTATGTCAAAAAGTTCAACGGATTCGTGATCAGCGTAAAAAATGGCCATAAAAAACACTCCTTTCAAGGGGACAACAGAGAAAAAGTCGATGTGTGCTCAACCCCAATATTACATGCCCTAGTAAGCCATAATTATCAAATTTTACCTAAAAAGTGGGTAAATTTAGCGGCCATTTTCAATTTTTGCATTTTACCAACCTAAGACATCATCCTATGTCAAAAAGTTCAACGGATTCGTGATCAGCGTGAAATTTGGCCATAAAAAAGACTCCTTTCAAAAAAAGTATGGTTGTATGCCCAACCCTAGCATTATCATTAGCTATTGTTGGCTGCTGGTTGCATCATTTTCTGGGGGAGCAATTGTACCGCTGATGCAGTGCCCTCTATTACCAGTACACTGGTACTCATTTTGCTGACCACGGAAGGATGACAGGCTCAGTCAACCCCACCTGCTGTTAATTCAATGAAAAAAACAGGGACTCAAACTCAAGACTAACATCTTAAGCCAGCCCTCTTAACCATTAATCCAATACCAAGCTTACATTGTCATTAACTGGTATATAAGCTGGTTAATGATAATGTATCATCAAAACACAATGTGTCCATGTCCAGGTCAGAGACCTTCAATAATCATATTCATGTAGCTCCCAACTGTTTATAACAACAGTGATACTTCCTGGTGAGGGTTTGGTGGAACGAAATGCAATGTGTCCATGTGGCAGATGGCACTTATGGGTTCCTGATATGATCTGGCGACCTCACCAATCACAGTTAGAGGTGTATCACCAATAATAGGCATCTACAACCAGACTTGACCATGTTATGGAACCTTTATTTGCTTTTAAATTTGTTTTCTCCACAACTGCTTGGGCTATTGACACAAAACTTTCAACATAGCAGCACCTACCCACCCATGGAGAATTCTTTTAACAAAATTACATGATTATTTGATGGAAAATGTGGCTGGTGTTCCAAAAAATCCATTTTCTGCTGGCATAGGTTGCAGGGTGTTTCACGTATCACTAATAAATGGCCTCAACCTTTCTTTGTTCGGCCTCGTTCGAATTAACCTCGAGGATATGAGTCGAAAGACTTCGAAGTCATAAAGATAATTGGACAGCAATGCGTTGCCCTGACGAGCCCCGATAAGGGCGCACCGAGTCGGTAGCTTCACCTTTCATCTGCTTGGTGACCGCATTTGACCTTGACATCTTAGCACTGCGAGAGGCCGGTGGCTTAAGCACTCAAGCAAGCACTCCATCCGAAACCATTGATAAGGAATGGCTGGCTTTGCAAGCGCTATCTGGCTGCTTGGTGACTGCACATACCCCTTGACGTCTTGACGGCATACAGAACATAAACAAGGACAAATGTGTCCAAGAGCCGCGTCCTAAAGGTTTTGTCTTCACCAGAAGAAGAACAAGAAGAAGAGGAAGAAGAACAACGCGGAGCTCTCTTCGAGCCAGCGTTCGCTACGCGAGACGCGGCTAAAAAAGGACAGTTTTTAAATTAAAGACTTCATATGTTAATCATGATTATTTTCGTTGTAATGAAAACATACCTTGTTCAATTTTAAAATGCACATAAACTCAAAGGTGATATTGACTGTACCAAAGTGCACATGTACATTTCATACATAACTTATTTAAAGTATACATGTACATCATAAATATCTCTGGGGAATTTCCACGGCCTCCCAAGTAATTAATTACCGACACAGGTATTTCACAACCAAGTCAATTTTAATGTTTATTTACTTCCATAACATGTGTATTACATGTCCATCAGTTTGTTTATAAGCTTTGAAAAGTTGGGCAAAAACGAAGATTTTTTTTTGTCATGAGAGACCACGATTTTGTTTCCTCCGCATTATGAGAATGTACAGCACCTTCATTGGGCGGTTTATATCAGACCGCTGCCACGATCGCTGCAAACAAAACATGCTTTACCTCGTTTGAGTTGTAATCAAAATGCACCTTTGTTTCCTCAAAACGTTATCTTCATTTAATGATTATTATCAAATACCACCCGCCGCTTCACTGATGGTAATACTGGGGGAGGGGGGAAGAGGGGAGAGAGAAAGGGGTGGGGGAGAGAGAGAGAGGTGGGAGGGGGAGCGAGGAGGGAGGGAGACTGAGGAGGGTGGGGGAGCGAGGAAGGAGGGGGAGTGAGGAATGTTGGGGGGTGATGAAGGAGGGGAGCGAGGAGGGGTGGGGGAAGGGAAGGCAGTGTGTGGGGAGGGGAACGAAATATGAGAGGAAGGGGAGGGAGGGAAGGCAGTGTGAGGGGAGGGTCCGTCCGGACATAACCACCATCTGGACACGTCCGGACATAACCACCATCCAGACATGTATGGAGATAACCATCGTCTGGCCATAAACACCGTCTTGACATAGCCACCGTCTGGATATGTACGAAGATAGCTCCCATCTGGATATGTGCGAAGATAACCACCATCTGGATATGTCCGGAGATAGGCACTGTCCGGATACGTGCTGCGACAACCACTGTCCAGATACGTCCGGAGATAACCACCACCTGGATAAGTGCAAAGATAACCACCGTCCAGACATAACCGCTATCAGGATATTTCCGGAGGGAGAGAGGGGGGGGTGGAGGAGTTAGCAGAGATTATACGTTATCCTTTATGAACAACACACACATGCACACACGATATATATTAGTGCTTGGTCGATATTGGTAATTTTTCCATCATTGGCTGATTGGAGTCAGTGTCATTGGCCGATTCGGTCATTGATTACCGACTACAGTACGTACTGTATACAACCCAAAAACCTTGAGTAGCTTTCACTTTTGTTTTGGTGGAGTTTCAATAAACAAATTTTAAAAAACAATGTTGCATTATAAACATTTCAAGGAGATGTGCATAAACATTATTCTTTATAAACAGCTGCCAATTGTCATGACGGGAAGAAAAAAAATTGCTTCTGTAATTTAGAAAACTTGTTAATACGGCAAATGACTTGCAAATCGGGTGTTATCAAATGTATTTTGCTTTGAAACTCACAAGGAGAAACTATATAACCTTTCTAAAACACACCAAGTCATATAAAATAACCAATTGCTTTCGAAACAGCCACAAGGAAAAGGACAAATACAAAGGAGGATACTGCTGAGGTTAAAAGTTAAAACCTTCACCACAGTGCCACATATGATGGGGACACGCACCATAAGCCTGGATGTGAGTTCGGTCCACGCACCTACGAATCCCGTGCACTGCAAACGCATAACACCCACGAAGAGTCCCTTTACAAAGCCAAAGCTGCCCATTTATACCACGTCCGTGTGTGCTGTCTACGTACCTCTTCATGCTTAGATCAAACTGAACTTCAGATCAGGACACAAACTATGTGCGTAATACCGATATCGACTGTAGGGCGCTAGCCAAGTGGCTTAAGCACTCAAGCAAGCACTGCGACAAAATGGTTGATGAGGAACGGCCGGCTGCGCAAGCGATAGCAAGCCGATTGTTAACGGGACATACCCGCAAACACCAAATAGTCCGGGAGCCAACCTGTGTACGAGGCTGTTTTAGGGTTGGACCTTACAGCCTCTGCTAAAAAATTTTACACCCCCAGGATGTTTAGATATATGTTTGCAGTTCATGAAAACCAATGTTGGCAATTCATAAGCTCTTGCGAAAAATTTTGGCGGACGTTTTTGTTTGAGGAAGATTTGAAAAATTTGATAAAACAGCAATTGTCAATAAAATTTCTAAAAAAATTAAAAAATCACATTCATGAAAAATAAATGTGAACTAAATGTAAGAATTCAATCAGTGCATTGTAAAATGACAAAAAAAAATTGCCTTTGTGAAAGTAAACCTCGTAAAAGTACATAATTTTGTGAAAAATGCCTTAAAAATAACGTTTTTTGAAGATGGCCTTTAGAACTTTTCTTATCATAGGCAGATGCTGCATTAGAATACTAATTTCTCTTAATGTGATATGAACATGGTATCCATGGCTAATTAAAACAGCAAATTTGAGTGAGTTCTATCAATTTTTAAAGAGAAAATTAACATTTTTGTCAACCAAAGTTACCCCTACCCCCAAAATCCTCTTACTCTATTGAACACAGTTCGGTTAAGGTTTGCTAGATCCAGGTTGGGTACTTCACAGTTCACTCTTCCAAAGGAAAATTCAATGGTGTTTGGAGTGACATGGCCCTGGAGCAGACATACAACAATGAAGGGAAGACATCGCTGTTCAAAGGCATATCTCAGGCACCAGCTGCTCGAGATAAATATGTGAAGACAGCACCATTTCTCACAGCTGTATCAGAGAACATAAAGTCTATGGCTAATCTAGGCCAACAGGAATCTACTCATCATGGAGAAACACATAAGCAGGCAACAGAAGAACATATGCATGTTGAGGAGATCAAGAAAGTGATATGCCAGCAGATGATAAACCCATTCCAGTGTAACAACCAAGTGGATCTGCTCAATAGAGCAACTGGTGAGAAGGATGCTTCAAAAGACTTGGTCCATGCTCAAGCTAAGGGCATGGAAGCCATTATGAAAGCAGAAGAGGTGGTCTCTATTAAGATTGAACCACTGAAGCTGGTAACTTTCTCCTCACAGAAGAAATCAAACCCATCAAGGAAACAGAGTTTAATCAGGATCTATCAAGATGAGACTGCAACTACACGTGTGTTGTGTTTCTATCGAGATGCCGACCCAGTCACAAGACAGATTGCATTTTCCCATGAGTGGACAGACTATCCATCATCCCTGTTTGAGGTTGATCCACGCTTAGCACAGGGGTTTGTAATGCGCAAAGGCAACGAGTCTGATTTCGTGGCAGTGCTAATTGCTGAAGCTGAGCAGGATGTTGTTTTACAGCTGCCATCATTACCACAGAGTGACCTATACACAGTTTATCTGGTAGACACAATGGCATTTGTAAATAAATACCAAAAAATGGGTGCAAAAACATTTGGTGAACTTCCCCAGCTGTATCTTCGCAAGCTCCTGCAGTTGAAACCTGAAATGTGCAACTGTGTCAACATCATTGGTGATCAGTATGATTTTGATGATAGCCATACTTTGAAGGGTGATGAGCAGCAGAGGAGAAACCAGAGAGACCAGGCAAGACAATTCTCACCATCCAAGAGTCTAGAAATTCCGGACTGGAATTTACTCATGAAGAATCCAAGAAATAAAGGAAATCTTCAGAACTTCATTGGCACTTCCCTTTGTGAGAGTCCTGAAGCTATTCCGGATGGAGTGACCATCATTCTTGGTGGTATGATGGAAAACAAAGGTCACACTCTTTCCATCACATCAGCATCAAGTTCAGTTCTGGACTTACCTTGTGAAGAACATGAAGAGGCAGACACAAGGATTATTGCTCATCTTGCATATTGTGTGGAATATCTTGATCACCATCAAGCTGTTGTGCATGCAACAGATACAGACATAATTATGCTGTGTATATATCACTTCTGCTGCTTGAACACATTGCAAGAACTCTGGATACAACGGCAGAATCAATACCTACCTATTCATGAGCTGGTAGAAGTGTTGAGCAAGAAGTACCAGAAAATCCTCTTGATGTCGCAGCTACACTTCTGTGCACATATGTGTTGTGTGGATGTGACACAGTGAGCTACCCATTCAGAAGGGGAAAAGAAGAGGTCAGGTCAGGTATGGGAGCATGTGCCAGAACAGCGCGTCGCTGCGTCCACTTTCCGCCGGTACTCCAGGGGCCTCCGTCTGGCCACCCCCCAGGCAGATGCCAGTCCCATCCCCATCTCCTTGAGATGATGGTCAACCTGCTGCAACCATGAGGCACGTGGTCGGCCCATTGGCCTCCTCCACTCATGAGACTCCCTCGCTGAGAGAATCTGGTGAGCAGGATCAGCGTCAGGAAAACGAGCCACATGTCCATATAGCCGCAGCTGACGCTCACGGACTATGCAGGTAACAAATCTCATCCGAGTCTCTCTCAGCAACCGCTCGTTGGACACAAAATCCGACCAGCGATAGCCAAGGATTCTTTGAAGAGACCTGGTACCAAAGGAATTAAGTCTCCGTCTCAGATCCTTGGTCAAAGTCCAAGTCTCGCACCCATAGAGCAAGACTGGAAGTACCAAGGACCTGAAGACTCGGACTTTCGTCCTCCCGCACAGGTACCGGCAGCGCCACACCCCATGATCCAGTGAATCCATGACTCCCCAGGCCCGACCCAGACGTCTATTGACCTCCGGCTCACAACCTGCGGAGACATGAATATCACTGCCAAGGTAAGTGAATCTATCCACGACCTCAACATCCTCACCACAAACAGACACAGACAGGACAGCAGCATCCAAGATGTCACCGAAAGCCTGGATCTTAGTTTTGACCCAAGAAATCCGTAATCCCAACGGCTCCGACTCCTCATTCAGCACCTCGAGGGCCCCCAAGAGGATGTCTAAAGTCTCCGCAAAGATGACTGCATCATCTGCAAAATCAAGGTCCGAGATCTTTACATTGCCAAACGATGCACCGCAACTTGATCTCTCCGACATCCTCCCTAAAATCCAGTCCATACAAGTGCTGAAAAGTGTGGGGGCAAGTACACATCCCTGACGAACTCCAGTAACAACTGGAAATAAGTCAGAGATGGTACCACCACACTTCACAGCACTCTCAGTACCAGAGTAGAGTTCAGACATCAGATCGATCAGTTTCGGTGGCACCCCACGAAGACCAAGAATCCTCCAGAGGACATCCCGATTCACTGAATCGAACGCTTTACAGAGATCAACATAAGCTGCAAGCAGCCCCTGCCGAAACTCGTCTGCGTTTGGTGAGGACACGAAGTGCAAGGATACGGTCAATCGTTGACCTCTTTGGTGTAAAGCCTGACTGCTCTGGACGCTGGTGCTCACAGATGGTGGCGAACCCTATCGAGAATTATCCGAGCAAAGACCTTGCCCGGCACTGAGAGCTGCGTCACCCCTCGGTAGTTGTTGCAGTCTTGGCGATCACCCTTCCCTTTCCAGAGAGGGACAACAAGGCCCCTCTTCCAGTCAGTTGGGATGATGCCTGTGTTCCTGTGAAAGAAGAGCGCACAGGTTTCTCTGGGACTGATAGGAAACCTTCCCCACCTTGTTGATTTTGGAAGAGATAGTGAAATGGCAGCAACAGAATGTGTCATTGATGAGGCCAGAGTATACTGGACTGCTCTGCATGGCCAAAAAGGGTTCAGCTGTTTGGATACCCTCAGGCAGCATATGTTTGTCTCTTCAAAATTAGACCTTAGGTCACTGCCAGCAACAGAAGATGCGTTTTACTTCCTTGTTGTAAGAGCATTGTATCAATTGCTTCTGTATAGACGTGCACATCTCAGTGACCGAGCACTTCCCCCAGCCACAACATTTGGCAGAACCCTTATCAATGGAAAACTGGTCCCAATTCTCATGTCTAAGCCAGCCAAGCCAAACATAGACAAAACTGTGTCTTGCATGTGCAAATTATCCAAATGTCTGAAACGATGTTCATGCAAAAAGGCTGCTGTGCCTTGCTGAGTGACATGCATATGCCTTGGTCAGAGAGGTTCATGTGGTGGAGTTGTTTCAGAGAGTGACTCTTCCTCTGAAGAGGATGTTTCATGTCACAATATTGTGTTAATCCATTTCTAATTTTATCTTCCTTAAAACCATGGCATGTAAAAGTATGTTCTTGTTCCTGACCCCATTGATAGTCAAGCATTTCTGAGTTGCATAAATCTTTTGTTGTTTGACATATAACCTTGTCAATTGTAGGTAGGTTAAATCTACACCAATTGTGATATAGGAAATGAACTCCTCTTTAATATGAGGGGTCATTTGTGTATATAGGTTTAGTGGTTATGATTTTAGGACAATATGAATTACCCCTACCCCCATCCTACATCTTCGCTTTTGCCAACATTTTGTTATCAGAGGGGGCTCGCAAAAGTGTTGACTGTGTTGTTGCGCAAGAGTTTCACCATTGCCAACATTGGTTTTCATATACTCAAAGGGTGTCTCTTTATGAAAATCAACACAAAAATTTTATAGCAGACCGGGCAATTTTTTTTTAATTTTGATCGGTTGGCTCCCGGACTAAAATAAACATCGCCGATTTCTTAACATTTTCAGATTTCACAACAGATTTCAACAGTTATTTTGTCCACGTTATCCGATCCTCAAAACAGCAATTATGTTTCGATGATATACTTTAATTTGTCCGTGAGAGTAGATCGTGGAAAATTGCATCATACTATGCATGAAATCACTTCAAGCTCCTAATTTGAAAACTATAGCACTTACAAAAGCGATGTAGACAGCGATTTGTAGTTATGAGGATCAGGCATTTGTTGATATGAGTGAGGAAAGTGAAAAAAAATCATTTGAGCGCTTTGTCGTTAAGAAACCGTGGTGGCCTTTTCCATGTCAAGGCATTGTTAGGCAGGCCCCCAAAAATGCCAAATTAAGATCCCAGCGAGGGCGAGCAGGCTGACCAACGATGAGCCGACAAAGGATAATTAAATAAGGCCCTCAATTATCCACAAAAGGGGTGTTTAAATGAACCCAAACACCTAATTTTCAGCCATGCACTCCCTTGGAGCTCCTTTAGTATGCATGCAAAGTTTGAGGCTGCTATGTTTTATGGTTTTGGAGTTACGGGGGAGACACACTGACACACACACACACACACACACACTGACATTTATTAGTATAGATTGAGCTTCAGTGCGTCTGTCCAGGCCATAATTTTTTCCCATTTGAGTTTTGCCGTCAAATTTTCAACAAACTTTTATGAGAAAGAATATGGAGAACACTAATTAATAAATTTTGGCTGTTGTTTACGTCACGTTTAGTTGCATTACAAAACCGATTGTGACAGGCTTTGCCTATTGAGATGTTCTAGTTTGTAATCGGCTCGGTCTGTCTGTCTCTGCCTATCCGTCCGTCACGCTATACCCTCCTGAATGGTTTAGTACACTGACTTTTATTAGTACAGATAGAAAATGCGTTTTTCAGTCTTCAAATGTACATCAGAGGCCTTTAAACAATCTGAGCTATGGGGAGCGAAAAATATTGCAGCGATTTCTGTGAGGCTGGAAGGAAAGAAGGCACGCCCTGTATAATGGGCGGGACTTATGACCCATACACAGACACCAACTCAGATATCTACACACACACATATATATATATA
>NC_140976.1:27066921-27119421 GCF_056783735.1 Eptatretus burgeri | reverse complement strand
CATTTTGTCCCAGAAGGCAGGAGTGCTGAAGAGGTCGTGAAGAAGTTTTTGCAGAAGTTAAAGAATCCTCCAGATGAAGTGAGTCTGAAAGTGCTTTTAAGGTGATGGATGAATAAAGAGGAAAGGACAGAGGTAAAGGAGCAAGGAAGTACATTATGTGAAACTATGTTATTGATATTGAAACATGCATGGGGGGAAAAAAGAGTTGGGAAGCAGGGTCTATGGTCATGTATATATGTAGTAAAATCACTCAGGAATGTTTTTATTTGTATTGTCAAGTTTTCTTGTGGGAAGACAGTAAGGCATGCGTTGCGTCGAGTGTCAGTTAGGGGATGCTTTATTAGAGTTATCCTGCAAACCCATGGCTTCCCACTTTTTTCCCCTCCTCCCTTTCATGACTATAAGCCTTGCTATATATCTCTTCTACCCCCCTCCCTCCTTCCCCACACCCCGAAATCTCCCTCCCTGCAAAACTGCATGAGTCCAGTCCATGAGGACCCAAAGGGCGAGTTTCTTAGGGTGGAATATCACACTGCATGAAGATTTAAGGACTGCTAGGCCTTCACACAGCCCTTAAAAGACAGCATGCATGGACGACCTGGGGTAGGAGGAAAAGGGAGACATACCAACTGACTGACTCAGTTTGCAAACATGTTTTTCTTGTGTTGAACACAAACCAACTCCCAACACTAATCTGATATGGATGGTGCCTTGAGCAGCCTTCATCAGGGAAACATTCAGTACTAGAATAGCACTCGGTGGAGCACATACCTCCCTTCCACAAGGCTAACAGTTTACGTTTGATATCGCACTGATTGGCCGGATTTGTGAGATTGGCCGAAACATAACCTCTATCCACCTTCGGTGGCGGAGGTAACAAACAAACACCGACAGGTGGTGGGACCCTAATGACATCAACACACTGACCGTCTTGTTGTGGAAGTCTCGCTGTAAACACGTTATGTTAAAATTATGTTTACATCGGAGAAAAAGGAGAGAGCAGTTATTTTCACATAATTATCTCTGGGGAGGATAAATATGTGTAAATAACTAGGAAGTCGACATGCTGATTTGGTGCGGCAGTACTCGGCTCGTGGGGTGTTGAAAGTGCCAAGGTGGGGAGGGTGACCGAATGGCACCTACACCATTCTAATCATTTAAAACTCAAAGGATCCTCTGACACGCCAGTTACCTTATTCTATCCTTACTAGTGGTAGACACATATTGTTTGGTTCGAAGGAGACCATCTAATCCAGCAGTACTACATAATAAAAGCTGTTTCTTCATTTACTTTTAATCTTGCTACAGTGGTCATAACGACCTATTTTACCCACTACTGAGCTTCCTGGTCTCGTCCAACGAACTTTGGCATGGCCCTCATAAATTAATCCGAGCTGGGCCCTGTTCTTTTTCTGGTTTTCATCGATGATCTCTCTGACTCTGGAAAATCCTCTTTATCTCTTTGCTGATGACTCCACCCTCTGCCGTACCATCGGTCATCCCTCAGACTGGCAAGCAGCAGCTTCTTCGCTTTCTGCAGATCTGGATAAGATCACAAACTGGTCCGACACGTGGAACATGTCTTTCAATCCGGACAAATCTCACACTCTCACTATGTCTCTCCGAAAGGACCGTTTGAACCCCCCCTCCCCATCCACTTTCTCAACAATCCTCTGGAGGAAGTCCTTTCATTCAAGCTTCTGGGTCTCACTATCTGCCATGACCTTTCCTGGGAAAGCCACATTTCCAACCTCGCCTCCAAAGCCAGTCTCCGATTGGGAATCATCCGTCGTGCAAAGTCCTTCCTTGGCCCACCTCTGCTCCTGACCACATACCAAGTTTTCGGCCGCAGCCTGATGGAGTACTGCTTTCCCCTCTGGGCTGGTGCTCCTGCCGCCCACCTTTCTCGGCTTCACGCTGTGTAAACCAAGGCATTTCGGATCATTGGCATCTCTCGCGATGAGGCTGAGTCTTTGGGCCTCTCACTCAATCACGCAGGTTGGTCCCCATCTTATCGTCCCCCATCCAAATCTTCGATCTTTTCTACCCCCGATAATCCACCCAAGCATTTCCTTCCTGAAAGTCCCTGTAATGTCCATTTAGTATACCCCGTGTTCCCCGCCCAATCCCTCCCCCTTCCACAGATCTCCTAATGTCTCTGTTCCCCACTGTTTTGTCCTTCCCACTCCTGCCCCGATTGTCTCATGCCACCCCCCCCTGCTGTGCATTGTGTGTTAGCTCTCACACGAGCTTCAACAAGGTATACAAAAAAAAAGATCCTATTTTGTGCCTTGACCCAATCAGCTGGCTGGGGAGTGTGGCCCCGACTCAGGCCTCCTTGCCTGGCTGTATCTCTGTGTGACACCGTGACCTAGGGCTGACCTGAAGCGTCTATTCCACACTTACTAATTGTGGAGCTCTCCCTAGCTCCCACCTTGGGGCTCTTCTTGGGCACCCACTGTGCCGTCTTCGACCTCACACGCCGCAGGCTTTCTTCTAGGTGCCCCGGATCTTGTTCTCGCTAAGTCGTCCTCTTGGCGTCTCTTGTGGCTCTTAGCCATTCAGGTTTCCCCAAGCTTTGGTGCCTTCAATAAGTACTCTCCTTCTATCTTTCGGGCAACACTCTCAGCTCACAAACTACATGTTTGTACACCCAATGACCAGCAGCTTCAGAGCTTCCATTATCCAAACAAATCCTCTAACCCCTCTAGCTCACCGACACCAACTGGAGGCTTCCTCCAATAAATGCCACGAGGTTATTATTTGGGTCAAGGAAAATAAATACTGGCAAACAATTTATACCTTTAAAATAAGTTGATAAAATGCTGACCAAAAGGAGAAGCATCCATCCGTGTATGTACCCGTCATGCTTTATTCGAAAATCTAAAGGGTTCCTGCTGTCATAGAAAAATGAAAATGGTCCCATTGGAAAACTAATGATACATTTACTTGGAACAAAAATTGGTGTCAGTTTAATCATCAAGATGCCCGTTTTAATATAAAAGCCCGTCTTTCCAGATTTGAAGAAGGATAAGAACAAGAAGAACAAGAAGAAGAACAAGAACAAGAACAAGAAGAAGCCGTGTGATTTGAGGTTTAATGTCGTCGTTCTAACTGTCTAACAGTAACATTTTTATTATTCCACGACAGCAGGAATCATTTGGGAGACCAAAAAGCACGGGAGAGCTTCACTGAATGATGAAGCACGGAATACTCTGTGCGGAATAGGGTATTGTCTCAGTGCTTGGGAATTCTGCATGGCCAGGGCCTAATAACCCCATACATATGACAATATATGTTTTCACTTTCTCATAATGAAGCCGCCATTGCCCT
This sequence comes from Eptatretus burgeri, assembly GCF_056783735.1. NCBI lineage: Eukaryota > Metazoa > Chordata > Myxini > Myxiniformes > Myxinidae > Eptatretus > Eptatretus burgeri. Next base: position 27,116,088 of record NC_140976.1, on the reverse strand, counting down.
TTGTTCCCACCCAAAGGATTGCACCATCTGCATGGAACGCTTGACCATCTCTTCAGGCTATGAAGTGGCTTGTCGTCCGAGCAATGTGCGCCCCGAGGCCGTGGGTCGTCTCGGAAGGTGTGGCCACTCCTTTCACCTGCTCTGCATGCTGGCTATGTATTCCAATGGAAACAAGGTACACTCTCGAACACCACACCTTTTTATTTGGTTTACTTATTGAAAAAGCCGTCATTGACATTTTACGTGTAAAGTTCTTATTCGTTAAATATCAACAGGCTGACCACAAAATAAAAATGGTACCCATACAATTTACTAAACCTTTATTTTTATTCTTCGCTCGCAAATACCACCTGTTGTTACTTCGCTGAAGCCATTACTCAGTTGGCGGAGAGAGAAGGGTGCGAAAAGGAACAAAAATTGGTGTCAGTTTTTCGTGGTCATCTCGGGGGAGAGCAAAGAGGGTGGAGGGGGGGAAGAATGAGGAGGGGAGGGAGTGTGATGGAGGGGGAGAGGAGGGGAGGGAGAGAGGAAGGAGAGGTGGGGGAATGAGAAGGAGGGCATTGAGGAGGGGTGGGGAGCAAGGAAGTTGGGAGGAGAGCAACGCCTCACCACATGTCGTTATACACTCCGAGAGGGAGGGGTGCAAGGAGGTGGTGGGTGGGAGCGAGAGAAAGAGAGAGGGAGTGGGGAGAGAGAGCTGTGGGAAGAGAGTGCTGCACTTTATTAGGATAGGGGAGTGAGAAGAGGATAGAGAGAAGGGTGGGGGGGGGAGATAAAAAGAAAGAGAAAGGTTAGGGGGTAAGGGAAGTAGACAAAAAGAATGTTATGTTTTGCTTTATGACAACACACACACACATATGTGGACATCCATATATCTACATACCCGCACTTCCCTATTTACGTCATTGATGCGTTCCTGTAAAACATTGTTCAAATCGAAATGATGTAAATCAAGCTTCAAAATCCCATTGACTTAATGTATTAAATGAGGAATGCATTCCTGACCGGAAAAAAAAAATTGTTTGGAAATTTTTAAGAGTTAATTAACTAAAATATTATTACAATATAATACAATGCATTGGGGTCTGGTCGTCTTCTTTTTTCTTGTGCAGGACAAGGCTGCAAGAAGCATCATTGACTGAGGGTGTGCCAGTACTGCTGATGCAGTGCCCCTTGGGTTAGAGCAGGAATTTGGAATTTTGCCAGGATGTCGGAGATAGCTCCCCTACTCTTCACGAAGGACACCACGAAGGGATCTTTAATGTCCACCAACTAATTCCGGCAGATGAGACACCCAGTTTCACGTCCATCTGAGGGACGGCACACACACACACATTGATTAATCACCCTACCTATGAAACACCAGGATGACAGTTATAAGTGGGATGGGATTCAAACCCAGGCGAGACAGCTTAGAAGGAGTGTGTGTATTTCTCGGTCATCCTGCCATGGTTTGGGGATGCATGGTGTTGATAATAATTAGTGAGACAGAGGTTCACGGTTGTCTGCCACTTCCTCCATGTCTGACAACTCCATGATTGCACCTGCTGGCTTCTTCTTTGCACTTCTTGGTGATGGAGTTGGTGTTGATGTTATAAAATAACTTGAGGATGTTGATGCTGTAGGTTCATCTGCTCAATGTGTTTCAACCTTCTGTAAGAAGGAAAACATAATCCTCTGCACTGGTTTCTTCTTTTCGTTCAGCAAGCATTGCTTTGTAGCCACTGAAAACATTTTCCAATTGCTCTTGAATTTGTCGTTCACTTGTCCCGTTGCTTTCCTCATTCTAATCCGTTATGTTAATCATCTATCTATAATTCCAGCAATGTGTGTGTGTGTGTGTGTGTGTGTGTGTGTGTGTGTGTGTGTGTGTGTGTGTGTGTGTGTGTGTGTGTGTGTGTGTGTGTGTGTGTGTGTGTGTGTGTGTCTGTCTGCGACCGCCGTTTCTCGCCGACCGCCAGTTCGATCTGATTGAAACTTGCCAGGAATATTGCCGGGGCCCCGCAGACGTGCCTTTTCAAGGTTTGATATTAATCGGATGAGCAGTTCCCAAGTTACGGCCATTTATCTGTCGACCAATATCTGCGAGAGAGGGGGACGGGAGAGGGGGATGAGAGTGGGGGCGAGAGAGGAGGGGGAGAGAGGAAGTGGAGACTAGGGGGGATAGAGAGGGGGCAAGAGAGGGGGACGGGAGAGGGGGATGAGAGTGGGGGCGAGAGAGGAGGGGGGAGAGAGGAAGGGCGAGACTAGGGGGGGGATAGAGAGGCGGGGAGAGAGAGAAGGGCTAGAGAGGAGGGGGGAGAGAGGAGGGGCGAGACTAGGGGTGAGAGAGCGGGGGAGAGAGAGGGGGAATAGAGGAGGGGTGAGACTAGGGGGAGAGAGAAGGGGAGAGAGGGGGAAAAGAGGGGGTGAGAGAGAGGGGGAGAGAGGAGGGGCGAGAGAGAGAGGGGGAGAGAGGAAGGGGCGAGAGAGAGGGGTGAGAGTGGGGGCGAGAGAGAGGGGGGAGAGAGGAGGGGGAGCGAGGGGGTGAGAGAGAGGGGGCGTTACAATTCTTCTTCATTTGATATGATGTCACAATTGATGCTGGGGTCCTGAATATGTTTCCCAGGTGTTTCCCAAGTTGTGGCCATTTATGGTACGGTTGGTCCGATCTAATTGAAATAATGCCCCAATCCAGTCATCGTTTACGCACCTACGGGCCCGTACTCGTTCTTTTAATTCGATCTTTAATTCACCTTATTTTGCCTTCCTAACTCTGGGGATTTTGCCCACAGAGAAGCCCAGTCGCAGTCGCTATGCACACTGTTCACCTTCGCAGTGATCCTGCAGGCGAACTTGTCCCGCTGCTTCATTATTTTCGTTGCACTCAATGAAGTTGCACTTTGTGCACATTCCTTAATCTTTTGTTCACTCAATGTAGTTGTCTGAACAGGAGAAAAAGTTGAGTTTAATGCTTTGGCAATGTCATATTTTCTCATAAATATGGAGAAGGAAGGAGCACAACCTCGCTCGTCGTAATAAGAATCGCTAAATTCTTTAAAATTCTCAGATTTCTCTCCAGATTTCGACATTTAATCAGTTCACGAGCTCCGATCCTCAAATCCGAAGGCAGATTTCGATTGTATACTTTAATTAGCCTGTGAGAGTTGATCGTGGAAAGCCACGTTGTATAATGCATAAGATCGCTCGCTGCAAGCTCCTAACTTGAAAACTATAGCACCTACAAAAATGACGTATACAGAAATTCGAAGGTATGAAGGTCAGGCATTCGATGATATGAGTGAGGAAAGTGGGAAAATAAATTTTGAGCACTTTATCATGCAGAAACTATTGCGGCCAGTTCCACATCAAGGCATTGTTGAACAAGCTGAAATATAATGATGTAAATATAATGATGAAATATAATGATAATGATGAAATATAATGATGAAAAAATATAATGATGTCACCCCTGTGAGGTGACAGCGGGCTGACCAAGATTGCATGTCGCCATCTTGTTAAGGCTTTTTTTGGTTTTTAATGACGAGCACCCCATTAATTATCTTCAAAAGGGATGTTTAAATTTACCCAACCACCTAGTTTTCATTCAAACACTCCCTTGGAGTTCCCTTAGTATGTATGCAAAGTTTCGGGCCACTAGGTTTCATGGTTTTGGAGTTATGAGGACACACACACACAAACACTGACATTTATTCTTCTACAAATGACACATTCCTTGATGCACATTTGCTTCACATGATGTATAGTTAGCTATTGTGTTCAGCCTGTGGTGGCTGCTTGCATCATTTTCTGGGAGCACTGCTGTACCGCTGATGCAGGGCCCTCAATTACCAGTATACTGGTACTCATTTCTTCGACCTCAGAAAGATGACAGGCTGAGTCAACCACACCTGGTGTTCTTTCAACAGCCGACAGGGGCTCAACCTAAGGTGACTGGCTTGAGACCCTGGGATCTTAAGCCAGCCACCTTTCCATTAAACCAACACCAGGCTTACGTGATGCATGTTCACGATGGAAAGTTTCAGATGGATATATTTGATGTCATTGATTTGACCGAAGTCGGAGCACATGGTCCATATGTCGGCCTCGTACACTGCATGCACACTTGGATTCGACGGGAAAAATTGTTGATTGCTCTGACACATTTGGCTGCAGTGATTGAAATCATTTTGGCAGTTATTGCTGTTTTTGAAATTATCTATGGATTGTGGCCTTCCTCGGTAGGACGTTGTCCTTAAGCATGTAACCTGAACTCATTTTGACTCTTCTTGAAGGATTTTGTTCTCAGGTAGATTTTGATTGAAAACAATGTTTTATTCGGTTGTCAATGACATGCTGAAAAAACAGGACCATCTTGACTAAATCTCGGTCTGCTGATCATACACGAACTCCACTTTGCTCACCTGCAAAAAGTAAAAGGATATCGTTAGCGTGGAGGAAGTTATTAGATGTTCGGTTGGTACCGTTTTTTTTTGTGGTCATCCTGCAGCAACTTAACACAATAAGTAACTGGACGATTCAAGGAAAAAATTTACAGTAATGTTCCCATTCCCAGTATATTGAAACATGTATGGGGAGCGGTATGAACCCCCCCCCCACCCCCTTTTGGTTTGTAATACCTATGTGAATTACCAGACAGCAGAAGTTTTTTTTCTGTAGAGCTACTGTGGACAATTTTTGCCTGTCGACAAAGATGTAAAGATAAATGAAGCAGTTGGAGAAGTTAGATGGCCAGGAGTCCCATGGGTTCCCTATCCCTCCAGCCACCACCCGTTCAATTATCTACGTTCTCGCCGGCATTCTGCTGCACCCTGAGAGGTGGATGGGGTTCATGTCAACCCATGGAGTGCGACACTGCGACTTGCCAGGAGGTGTGCTCTGGGCCGAGCCATAAGAGGTGGCAGCACAAGCAATCCCCAGTGAGTCCTGCGAGAGAACCAGGGGGAGACTGAACATCAGAGTGGTGATTGTGGAGCATGGTGGTCACAACGGTTACCGCTTGGCAGAGAACAGGGCTGACAAAGGAGTGGAGTGGAGACCATCAGCTGCCAGTTTGAGCTGCTTCAAAAAGGTGGCACTGCCAGGTTCCCTGACTCAACACAGCTGTCGTTGCCCGCCGTGCTTCGCGACCATAAGGTGGACATCATTTTCACCACCACCACAAGAGCTCCAGCCTCGCCACTACCCACACTCTCGACACTCGGATGAATGGAAAATGACAAGGACAAGTGTCAAACAGATGCAGGGCTTATTCCGTAGTCCATCTAATTGTACTTAAAGCATAATCAATATTACTTCTCTACCCCCATGACACTGCATCTGCCCCAAATGTTTTGTTTGTGATGAACTGGGTGGGGACAGGTGAGGACTAAAGTGTATGAAAACCTAACCTCTTCAACTTAACTTTTATCATTGTCTTCGGTTCATCACAACCTGACAGGGCCATGTCGTTTCGCAGGATGGAAGCCTTCAGTGCCCGACGTGCAAAACGATATACGGGCAAAAAACAGGAAGCCAGCCGCCAGGGAAGATGGAGTTTCATGTAATTCCATATTCGCTGCCAGGTCACCCAGAACAGAAGACCATTCGTATCATCTATGACATCCCCCCCGGAATTCAGGTTTGTCCGATGCTGCACCTGCACGCATGCTTGTATGTCGTCGCTGTAGTTCCATTTGGTGGATGATTCATGTCAGCTGTTGTCATCAAAGGTAGAGTCGATAGAAGTCGATAGAACTGATAGAAGAGACGTATTTCTGAGAAATGTGCATCCTCGAAGCATTTTTTAGTAAAAGTTGGGAACATGACTTTAACATAATTAAGGTATGCTGAATTTGACTTGCCCTGTTTCCAAGCTGAATTTTGAGTTTTTGACCGTCTAATTAGCATAAACAAAATGGCTGCCAAATTGACAATTTTGGGCACTTTCTTGGGGCAGGCACTACTATACCATTTAAATAAATGCACATTGTTCACATGTACGCATCTTAGAAATGTCCCTTGAGCAAAAGATCAAAGCTACAGGCTAATAAATTTTCTCACATGCCAAAAATCTATTATTATGCTAATTAGCTACCGCCATGACCAAAAAACTATTTTCTGCTGTAACTTTGTGACTATGTATGCAAACCTGACAAATGAGTTGTCTAGACCTACGTTTTGAGGGTCAAGAAAAATGATTAAGACATATTTGAAGCATTTTAATTAATGTTTACATGGTTACCGATGTTTATTAATAAAATGTCGAAGTTAAAGTTGCTAGTCTGTAATCATAAAAACTAAACAATGTTCTATCATGCTGCTACGTGAACAAATTTCAGTCAGCATAAACAGTTTTCAGGAATGCCTAACATATTTTAGGCAAATCACATTGTATTCATGCAAGGAGTCTGATCATCAACCTGTTGCTGGCATGCACACATTGATGTGCATCGTAATCCTGAATTCCGGCATGTGCAGCGGCGAGTCTTGCATTGTTTCCGACATGCACAGGCTACCATCTCGAGGCAACTGTCTGGAATGGGACTCAATGCCAACAGTATGGGTCGCAGTCCTGATTCCCCAAGTCTCCATCCCATTTCAGAGGGTGCAGGGAGCTCAGGTGTGGGGCAGTGGGAATTTCTCCATATCATCGCTTGATAGTGTACTCTCATCAAATGGAAACGGAGCGCATCACTTGTTGGGGCCATGGCTTCTGACTTCCCCGTCTTGGAGAACAATAAATGCCGTGCTGCATCAACAGAGTCTGTTGTGTGTACATTGTATATTCTGCAGACAAACGTTTCTGAACATTTGCTGGTTTCCTCTTTGAGTTCACTAATGCCCAAGTTCTTCAGCAATTCATGGTGCTCTTCAAAGACCTTCCATGATGAACGTTTGGTGTGATTCACGATGTAGGAGGTGGTGTCACACCCAGTAAATGCGTGATATGCTAGCAAGGATGCTGCTGAGCCTCTTGGTAGTTTGTTGAAAACTGCATCAATGGGTACATACCGCCGTTTCTTAGATGTGCCCGACATCATCCAGAGATGCTCGCATTGCATACGTCGAAAGTGGGATACCAGAAGCAGGAGAACATCAGTGTCCCTGGAAGACACAACTCTATTAAACTGGCTGTGGACGGCATGCAGCACCAATCTTGTGTCCGCTTCTTCATGTGTGGATTTCAGAGGTGTCAAATCAAGTTGTACCTTTTGATGACTTCACCTCGAGTTCCTCTCTAAATCCCCCGGCAACTACAATTTCTTTATCCTTAGGCGCCTGCGAACACAGTTCCTCAGACAAGAAATGTGCTAGATCTGCTTTATTATCAGCTTGTGACATAAAATTTGACCAGTTCTTTGGAAGAGGTACATCACGACCTTCCACAGGCCTTCTGATTGGCCGTGCTGCTTTACTGCACCGCATACTGGTTGTACCCTTGATTGTTTCTTCCCTGTATCTGTCGAACACAATATCAATTCTTTGATATTTAGAACCTGCTTTCAGCACAGTTTTCATGTACGTGTTGGCCAAATCTCCAAAGGTTACAGCATCATCAAGCTTTCCAAGAGCTACTACCAATGCTTGTCCATCAATGATAAGGCAAGTTGACGTGTCATGAATTTGAATTGTCTCAGGACAGTCTATGTCTTCTGTTATCACGTTGGCAAGTCACGACTTGTTTCTAGTGCGTAGTGTACCATTCATTTCGGCAAGGGATACAGGGACCGGAAGAAGCTCATGTTGGAGTACAGATGGCAAATGAACTGGCCGACCCGCCTCATAGGCAGTAATTAGATGTCGGATGACACTTCTGTCTGTCTTCAGAACAATTTTCTTGTCTTTGTCCTTTGTGTGTTTAACCACATCGTATAAAGTGGCAAATGTTGGGGCATTATTCCTGCACAGATGGTCATGGATTGAAACATGTGGCTTATCACATTGCTCAGCCACGATCAACCTGTCCTGAACAAATTTCTTGACTTCTTCTTGTCCAAGCTCCTTCGCACGTAGTAATGATTCTTGAATTGACTCTGTTGCTAGGTATTTCGTAACAAGGCTTTGCAACGTACCTGGATGTGATGCAGATGAGAACACACTGAATCCCTGGAAAGTGGAAAGTAAACAATTCTCGTCATCATTGTCTCTTGTTTGTCGTGATTTGGTTGCTTCGTTGTGAAGGTCTGTACTCCCACAGTGGAGACTGTACATTCCATGGGTTTGTTCTGCTATGTGAGATCTCAGGTTAACGGAGAGTGTCCACCTACACAGAGCTGATGTCGTCTTGGTGATACCAATGATACCACCTCCTTTCTTGCCTGTTCCATTTATCCATTCCATGGCCTGGTCAGGATCTACTTGGCTGAACTTGTGAGCAGATCTCTTGACTACAAAATTGCCTCTTTGGAACTCTGTTAAAACAGGTTCTGGAAGATTATGCATCTCCACTAGATACACTGGACCCCATCGTGCATAGTTCAGGTGGTCATACCGCTTGAAGTAGGGCAACATCAGACTGAAAGAGTAAAGATGGAGATCCCAGATGCCATCACGCTGAGCTCGAGTTTATTGCAGAAGTATAGCGACCATGTCCATATATTGCCACCAGAAGCTGAAGTTCACATCATCAGATCTACTCTCAACAAAATCATCCAGGAGCTTCCTGAACTTTTCCTGATCCAGAAATGTCATCAGTTCTGGAATCTTCTGTGGGTCATCATCAGAAGCCATCCTGGAAATGCAAGCATGGTAGTCCTCGTCCACCTCTGCAACAAAGGAGAGAAGGCTTGGCATCAGGAGATGCCACAGAGCTTGCAAAGTCAGTTTGTGTGCCCTCATAGCTTTGTTGTATGCCTTTCCTGCCAGAACAAGTTCTACAGCGCCTTGCCCGAGCAGTCCACTCTCCATCCATACTTCAGCTTGTCCGGAACCATTAATATAATCTCCTATGTCCTTGAGGAAGTTCATCGATACGTGAAGGCCACCTCGGCGAGGTATTAACTTATCCTGGTATTCTGGAACAGACCACTTTAGCTCCATAAGTCTGCAGTGCAGCGCTTGGTTGACTGTGAGGACTGTATGTTCCTGTCCAAAATGTGAAGATATTGCCATGCAACTCTTCACGGCGGTATTCAAAGTATCCAACTCATGAGCGGGAGCAAGGATTATAGGCAAATATCTTAATGCTTGCTGTCTGTCTGTTCTGGTTCCTCTGATGGCAATGACTGATTGAATAGTGTCCAAGAAGGTTTTATCTCTGAATTTTGATGGCGCAAGAAGAAAGCTAGGTCTGTAGCTTTTGCTTGTCTTGCATACTCATTGTCCTCCCCAGATTCGCCAAAGCAGGCTTAGTCGACGGGTGCTGTGAATACTGGCTTGCATTTTCCACGAGTTATACTGACAGGATGCAGCTCCTCCAGGCCATTTGGCACAATCAAAGTATGTCTTGTGGATAGCTCGAGATTTTAAGAGAAGCATCAGTTGTTTGGCCTCGTTGCCATGCTGCCATTTGAGTTGCATGGAAGGTATTCTTTCCATCAAGTGTTTCATCAAGGATGTCAATGTTATCGCAGGTGTAGTGGATGAATTTATTTGCCTCAATGTTTGGTGGAATGATGGCATCAGTTGCTTTGTCCAATGATTTGAGAGTGCCCTCAGCCAAGGAAGTGTCTACTTGCAACACCTGTTCGTAACTCAGGCAATGCCCTGCCTTGTTGAACAATTGTACTAGATCTTTTGACTGCGTAGCTTAATGAAGAGTACTTGCAAGACCAACATGTTTTGGAGTCCATTTTTTGCCACCACTGACGCAGTCGACAAGACCTTGTGCCACACTCAGAATTCTGCTCCGGACTTGTTCTTCATTGTTCCCAGGGCTATCATCTTCAAGGGATGCCTGGCCACCGACGATCAGTCTCGGTAGCATATATAAACTCTTGGGAATGCATGCTATGGCATCTTCTTCACTGACAGAGAACCCTTTGTGTCCTGGAGTTTCCATCATGTCTCCACGGACTTTCATAGCTACATGAACAAGTGTTAGGAAAATGTCATCCTGGGGCTCATATTTTGGAAAGGCTAACTTTTCCTCACTCTCCTCTGTGTCTGCTTTCATCTGCAAAACTGCTGTTGGCTGGTACTTAGTGGGAATCAATACGGTTTTTCGTTCTGATATACAACTGTCAAGAGGTTGAAAGAAATTGAAAATATCCCCAAGCTGTGACTGCAACTTTTCCTTTAATGTTCCTCTTCTGCTTTGATAGGACGGCTGAATCATGGTTGAAGATTCCTCAGCTAGCTCCTTATACCTTTCCCATACATCATCCAGAAGAATCACATGTCCTTTGTCAGCTGATTGATGGAGCTCTTGGCAAAGCCATATCATAGCAAGGTCAGTATTTGCTGACTCCTGCTTTATTTTGGAGGTAGACCTGTTAAATGCGCTAAGAGAAGGCAGATGATATTTGGCTTCAGCTGCAATTAGGTCAATCACTCCTGCCAGTCAAAGGCCAACTTTGTAGTCAATATGTGAGGCTTGAATTATTTGATCACTCATTTGCTTAGTCATGACGGAGATCAGTCGTGCCTTCTTATTTGCAGTTTGACAGAAAATGCAAAGGCTGCAGTTGACTGGCTGCACACCTTTTCGCAATGAACGTCTGTTACCACCTGGAACACCTGAACTGCAACCTGCTCCCTCTGTTGAATACTCTGTGTGAGTCCTCTGAAGACGTTCTATTTTACTCTTGTCCGTGAAGTGGGCATAGCACATTCTGTGCCACACAAGAGATACGGCTGTGGCAGAATCTATTGCATTCTCAAGACGATCAATTAAGTCTATATTTTTGGAGTCCCTCAGCTTCTTTCTGCTGCATTCCTGCATTCCTGCAGGCTACATTCCTGAGTGTTCTGAGTCCATGTTCAGTTGCTTCACTCAGGTTTTTTTCTGGCTTTATGCGTTTGGCAGAAAATTCACAGGCTGTAGTCTACCGGTGACGGCCTCTTCAAGCTAATCACGGGATCCATTGTTGCCTGCAAACAAGAATGAATCATTAGTATAGGCCTACACAAGCCCTTAACAACTTAACAGTTAACTTAACAACTTAACAGTTGTTCACAAGTAAAATAGATTAGCATTGTGCTGGTATAGTAGTGCCTGTCTCAAGAAAGTGCCCAAAATTGTCAATTTGGCAGCCATTTTGTTTATGCTAATTAGATTGTCAAAAACTCAAAATTCAGCTTGGGAACAGGCCTAGTCGAATTCAGCATACCTTAATTATGTTAAAAAGTCATGTTCCCAACTTTTACTAAAAAAAATTTCTCGAGCCTCATACAGGGAGGGCCCTTTTCAAGAAATAATTCTGGTCTATGAAGGATTTTTTTCAAAATGCTGACATTATGAATATGCAGAACATCATGTGTAATGAGTATCCGACGTTAACGCTGTATCGGCCTGTGAAAATAAATACGGGAAGCAACACACCTGCGTTACTTTTCACCCTTTCAGTTAACGTGTAACAATAATATTGTGCAAATTAAAACCTTTGACTTCATTTGTTCAGGACTCCATGAAGCTTTTTGTTCACCAGAAATAACAGCCGTTTCCATTGATCACGGGATCGTTTCACAACACTATGTCCAACATATCTTTGATACAGTTTGCACTTTCAAACATAAACCACATTTGCATTTGTGATGGTTAACCTCCACTGTCGAAGTGGCCGAAGGCATTGTGTTTTCGGGTTATACGTGCGTGCATCCGTCCATGCTAATTTTCTCTGCAACCGCTTATCTGATTGACACAAAATTTTCACCGTAGTTGCGACTACTCATGTAGAATGTTTGCAGGATAATTATGACGTTGTAGGTCACGTGGTGTGGCAGCCATGTTGGAAAAAAGGAAAAACTTTGGACCTCTGTATCTCTGAAATCGCTCCATATTACTATAATTAATCATCTGTCCGTCTGTCTGTTCCCAGGTACCGCAAAAACGGCTGAACCGATCGTAACCATTTTTTGGGTGTGTAATCCTGGGATCCCTTGGAGTAAAATAGGCATAAATATAATAACATTACCCCCTTGATGGCTACCGTAGGGAGCGGGTGATTCTAATAGAAAAAATTGAAACTTGACACAATGATGTCAAGTATTCTATGGGGAATAAGTGATTTATTGTTGATGACGTCATAGGTGGCTTCATTATGACATCATAATTGCATATATCCAATGCTTTATCCAATCAGTATGAATATTTTTGAAGGTAATCTCGGGCTAAATTGTATGGGGGGGGAAGGGGTGGGAATTGATGACGTCATCGGTCACATCGTTCGTCAGCCATATTTTTTTAAACATAAAAGCCTTCAATAATAAAAAGTAGGCATAAACATAAAAGTAGACAGAGGCATATCTGTCGACGTGGCGACGACGACGAGTGCCGTTCTAGTTTTTTATTTTTACTCATCTCTTTCACTTTTCCCAACCTTGTATTGCCAAGTACTTTTCTTAAAGCCGTAACGATGTGGGTAAAAATAAAAACAAAGGCCACCACAAACAGAGTACAGAGTGCTTGGGTGGGACACAAAGGTTTTGGCAAACCTCAGCCATTTCTGAAATTCCTCAAATTTGATTATCTCTGACCAAAAGAGCATCCCACACATGTGATAATGTTTCTACAGCATCTATTATGTTTCGATGTATTTTAAAAGGAATTAAATTATCGCAACTAAAAAAAACCCCCTACATTCTGACTGGAATAAAATGAGTTGTGTACATATACATAATCATAAAACAAAATTGCCAGGTGCTTGCACCTCTCGTTCTATCACCGTCCTTATTTTAACCTTTCTTGCCCACACAGAAATACAAAAATTGAACTTGTTAACCTTTTATGCTTTGGCGGGCTCACAATCACCCTGCAAAATCTCCAGGAACTTGTTCAGGATTATAAAATCCATCCCAGAATGCCTGTTGGGTTGAGAGCCGCAGCAGGTGAAGCCACTTGACCTCATTTCTGGCATCAGTACAAGAATGTTTTGTCATTAACGAACCATTGCTATCAGGTTGTACTTTCAGTTCTGACATGTGGCTTTTCATCCCTCTTGTGGTCAACAATTTAAGAATTACTAGTGGACCCATTGGTCCATTGGACCAAATTTTCATTGGTTTTCATGGCCTTGCAGCGTACATTCGTTGCTCTACTGCTTGAGCACGAGCTTGCCTTTCACAAAGCCCAGATATGCTTGAGTCAGCGCGGGTATTATACATTCGTTATTATTATTGCCAAATGACGCTACTATTGATGTTGTTAATATTATCTGTATTAGATAATATATGCTTTGTTATGATGTTATCATTGTTTTTGTTATTTATTTTGTCATGAGAATTGCCATGCCATGGAAGGACCGATTAATATGCTCTATACACCTTCAGATGGTATGCATTTAAAACATGGGAATGCTTCCAAGTTCTTTGTAGTTAATTATCCGAATCAACTCAGGAGATCATGACGATCATTTTGGTGTGTCACACTCCACATCAGAGAGCTCCAGTAGAACTCCACAACAAACATGCCTCACACACACACACACACACACACACACACACACACACACACACACACACACACACACACACACACACACACACACACACACACACACACACACACACCTCATCCATTTCATCCATCATTATTGTGCCCTCAGGAATGACTTGACAATGTGTTGCACAGATTCTCGTGTCGGCTCTGTCCAAGGAACGCTGCATTGAGTACTGGGATTTGATAATTAAAACAACGTTTGGAGCAAACTCAAACACCAGAACTGGCATGAACCCGCTTTTAATGGAGACCCGGTGTTAGTTTAGTTGAGCAATCATATGCAGAGCACAATTTCAGTTCCATCAACTCCAACCTGGCGTGCCCCTTTAAGAAAGTGATGTGATTGTTCTGGTCAGACGATTATCTTGTTTCCATGCACCATTTGTTTCCATGTTGAAGACTGTGTTTTGGCTGCCAAAAGTGAGATCACCACTATTTTATTTTGACTCTTTCCTCGAGCATGCGGATGCACAATTGGGATGAGGCCAGCAAAACAGGTGACAAGTTGGAGTTTACATTTTGTCAAACCTAAAGGATTTTATTTCGATTAAAACCTCGATTTTTTTTTTGGGCCATTTTCTGGCCGACGATAATCCTAACGAGTAATAGGAGTACCCAACCATCCGAGACAATGTTGTGGAATGTTAGCCGAAGCCTTCACTTTTTTCCACCTTTGTTCACTTTTCAATTAGTTTTTCCGCAACAGCTTGAGCGATTGACAAAGAAAACTTTCAACATGTGAGCACCTCCCCATGGAGAATGTTTCAACAAAGTTACGTGATGATTGGACGGAAAATGCGGCCGGTGTTCCAAAAAGTCCGTTTTCTGCAGGCCTGGGTTGCAGGTTGTTTCAGAATGGAGAGGTTACAAAAGATTAAGATCACAGGTGATTTTTATCTTTCAGAGACGATACACCGTCAAGGTCTGAAATTGTACATACAAATAGAGGTGTCATTTCTCTCGGGCCTCGCAACACACCTCAGACCACAGACAGCCCTGGTGTGCTAATCGAGCCTGTGGTCTCATGCGTGCTGCAAGGCCCAAGAGAATGCCTGTGCCTGTGGGCAGTTCATACCTTGAATGTGTATTACATCCTTCAAAAATTCCCACTGAATGGAAACCTGAGCCTTTCACTCAGCTCAGATAGACGATCATATGCAGGCTGCGAAAGACCCTGGGTCGGGTGGTAAATGATACATGTGATGTATTGCAGGCAATGGTCAAGGGCATGTCAAAATGTCTTGAAGGATTTTAAAGTGACTTCCACGCTGGTTTAGTCGTATCATGAGGCACTGGCTCATGGTGGATGTTGAGCTGGACATCTCACGCACGTACATGCAGATGTACAGTATACCATGTTGTTTTGAACTTTTGTTCCAATGCTGTGGATAAGCAGGTTTCTACAGCAGATAAAGTGTGCACCAGGACAATGTGATGAGTGGTTTAATTAGTTACACTCCCTTATCTTACCCAATGTCACAGAATTATTCTGTAAACAAAAATAGAAATTAATAAAAGTAGCTTTTCCATATTATTGTTAAGAACCATATGAAAATTTGTTACATTCTCAGAAGCTTTGCTGCATAAGTCTCTTTTCAACATTAGCAACACGACAATAATCCCAGATTCCTGTTATGTAGGTTCAAGTGACAGTAGAAGTCAATTGGATGTCTATATAGGACAAGCATGAGGAGCCATAATGGCCATTTTCTGTGTACATGTTGTTACCTCCACGAGCGAAGGTAAACGGAAGTTATGTTTTCACCCTGTCTGTCTGTGAACAGGATATCTCAAAACGCTGTGGACAGGTTCGGTGTGTGACAAGGACGAACTGATTCGATTTTGGTGAAGATCCAGATCTCCAATGACTCGAATTTTTAAAGTGATTTTTCACCATTGAGAGTTAGGGCCAAAATGGATATATAGCACGATATCTCAAAAGGTTTTGGACGGATTCGGATGAAACTTGTTGGATGAGTTGATTAGGTGACAAGAACAAGCTGATGAAATTTTGCTTCAGGTCCGGTTCCAGATCCAGCTTATCAGTGAGATACAAAATGTAAACTCTTTAGCCTGGCGGAAGTATGCGCGCTACTGAATGCCATTCTAGTTTTTATCCCCCGCCAACCAACGAAGTTGGTGGGGGATATAGAAATGGGTTCCGTCCGTCCGTCCATCACATTTTGTTTCCGGAGCTTAACTACAAATCCCCTCAAGATATATTTACGAAATTTGGTACACATGTCAAGCAAGTGGTGAACTGGTGCCTTTTGATATTTTCTAATTGATAGGTCACATGGTTTAGCAGCCATGTTGGATTCAAGAAAAATATTAAATAATGTTTTCTCTGGAATCACATAACCTAACAAAGCAAAAATTTGCAACTATCATCTTCCATCATGTCTGTATACATAGCAAAAATTATGACATCACAAGTCACATGGTTTGGTGGCCATCTTGGGTAGAAAAACACACCTCATCCGATTAACACGAAACTTCACACACGTATTCCACTGGAGGATTGGAGGCAGAATGTAAATTTATGATGTCGTAGGTCACATGGTTCGTCAGCCATCTTGGATTGAAAATTAAGAAATTTTAAAAATCTTCTTCTCCAGAATGGCTGGACATATCAAGGGGAAACTTCACAAACATATTGCACACACTTAAGGAATACAAGTTTGTTCATCCTCATTTACTATGGCGGGGGATATCGAAGACTTTGTTAAGTTTTTTTTTTGTAGTTATATTGCTTACCAAATCCATAAGTGCATTTATACTTCTCCACAGGGAACCGAGCACCAAAATCCAGCGAAAAAATTCACAGCACGAGGATTCCCACGTCATTGCTACCTGCCCGACAATGAGAAAGGGAGGCTGGTGAGAAATATTGCTGTTCAGGTTTTTGTTGCCGTCGATTTATTTTTGCTTTTATGACAACATGGCAGAAATCATTCAGAACTTTTGGCCATTGTTTGTTTTCAATCTTTTCCTCCACTGAAAGTGAGTACTAATCAACAATGTAAAAGTTATTTCCTTTCCTACACTTTGCACCCACTTGTTCCTTCATCCCAGGCCTTGCGATTATTGATAATAGCGTGGGAGCGCCGCCTCATCTTCACAGTGGGAACGTCAAGCACGACAGGTGAAATTGACACGGTGGTGTGGAACGAAATCCACCACAAGACAGAGTTTGGTTCCAATGTCACAGGCCATGGTTATCCCGACCCAAACTACTTGGATAACGTTTTGGCCGAGCTGGCGGCCCAGGGAGTTCAGGAACCCGGCGTTGCTGAGTGAGGCTGCAGCACCCTTCACACACACCACATTCCTCTGCTGCAGCATCACAAGGATTTGATGACCGATCACAGCTCATATGCAGATTGGTTTCCGAAAGGGGATGCCCATTTTCCTACCTGGGCCTTGTTGCTGTTTCAAAGCATTGCCAGGGAAAATCCAGCTGTCCGCAAAAACAATATCTCTCCAATCTTGAACTGCGCAGATCTGCGCCGCTCGTAGATGTATTCATAGAGAGACTGTGCAGACTCATTGCAGATGTGCCAACTTCCTCAGCCCCTATTTGAGCCAGCATGTTGTCCTCCTCTTGAGTGACACTCCTGATATTTTGAATCGGAGCACGGGGAGTGTCAACATACCTTTTTTTGTTTTTGAAGAGGAATCTCAAGAGACCACTTGCCTGAGTGATTATTCACCGTTCGCAACAACGGCTCCACATCAACTTACGCAAGTGTCTTCTGGCTCAGAATGCGAGTGCCGGATGGTGCCGTGCCTACTATGATCCCTCTCCATTGTCTTTCATGTTTTGCAAGCTTGCGGTGCCAACCACAGCATCGCGTTCTGGTGTCTCTAGCAGGGGACCGAATATGACGGTGCTGTGGAGTATTTGATTTCTATCATTTATGACTTAAAACTCTCACCATTTTATGCCAAACTTCATGCGGCCACAGAAATTGTTCGGACGCCTTCCTTGAACACCGTGTAGATGTTCTTCAGCACTGCATGTTGGAATCAAATTAAACTGTCCCACTCCATCATTTTTCATCAAACAGCATCTTTGTGGTGGAGAATCTAAACTACGCAAAGGTTTTCCTATCAATATGTACCCATCTTATAATTTATGTTTCGAAGTCTTCACCACCCGTTCAGCAATGATCTACTCCAAGCAGATGTGAAGTGCTTATGTGGAGCTGTTTTTTTTCTTTTTCTGTGGAATCTCCTGACTAATCTCAATAACTTTGGGATTTCAAGGGGCTTGTTTTATTCTCTGTTTTCCTTTCCACTTTCTGGCGCAGCGTGTCGAGGCCGGTGATCATCCAGATCACAAGCGAGGAACTCACACGCTTCAGTTATCCGAGCTTCTTTTTTGTTTTATTTTCTTACTTTCCCGTTCCAAGGCACTCTCCATTTTCTCTCGTCTCGAGCAAATAGAAACCTTGCGGGCGTCAATGATCGACGAAGCAAATATAGTGGGTCGCCTGGTGTACATAAGTGAAAAGGTTAGTGTTTCTCATGATAGGAATGTATCATTATGAATATAACAAACAGACTAAATGGTGGTTGATGCTTCGAAGAGCTCACATGGTTACAAAGCAAGCCCAGCGAGTAGAAAGAATTTTTTTTGTCTGGAGATGAACGAGCAGTTTACCGCGGCATTGCCAATGCATGTGGTCATGAAATCCTTTAACGGTGCTGTTCTATTCCGATTTTGAAACGTTTGACCGAATACGTTTTCCATGAGTCGAAAGCAAATTGGAGCCAAAAAAATATATAAAAATTCTAACGGTTCTGATGTTAACATTCCAATATGTTGCATTCCTGTTTTTGCACCACGGGCTAATGACCACCCTCCTGAGTGCACTCGTTTTCTCTTGTGCCAAAAGCAAGCTGAATATTACATTTTATGCCTGGAAAACAAGAAGAGTCTTTCATGCTTTCAGCGCCCCTCGGCATGGCTATGTTGTGGCCCA
Organism: Eptatretus burgeri; assembly: GCF_056783735.1. Taxonomy (NCBI): domain Eukaryota; kingdom Metazoa; phylum Chordata; class Myxini; order Myxiniformes; family Myxinidae; genus Eptatretus; species Eptatretus burgeri. Next base: position 27,097,521 of record NC_140976.1, on the reverse strand, counting down.
GTCTGTACCCACTTTTGGGAATACTGCTTCGATCTGGTCATTTGCCTTCCGAATAAACAGATCAATCTTGTAACCAGCGGACGTGCACTTTACCAGCCCGATGCATGCTGCCTTCACAACTACAAGCTTAATTGTGGATTTCGAATGATAAAGGTAGATCAAGGAGGACATGTAACAGCCACTGAACACGTGATAATATTTTACAACTAGCATTTTGGAATTTGACGATAATTCGTACATTTGTGATTTTAATCTGCAACTGGTTTTAATATCTTGATCTACTGAAGCGAAAAGGAAATGTACTACATCAGTCCCTGTTTATAATACTTATGGGAAAGTTTGAATGCAGACCAGACAATGTGGTTAAGAGATAGTTCTAACAGTGCCAACCATATTACAGCTGCCTTTGTAGTTTTTTGGGTTTTTTTTTTTACAACCAAACGGGTTGCAAACCCATAGGTGGCTCCATAAATGTTCAAACTGCTCCACGACGTGCATGATCCACTGTGTGGTCGGAGACGCACATTTTGCACATGTTTGTAGAAGCTGCAATATTTTAGGGTGACAAAAAGAAAAAGAAATAAAGGTTTCAAATGGTGAATTTCTGTTCTGGTGTTTTGTTTCTCTACAAGAGCGACGCACGTGGAAGAGTACGGTAAAATTGTCATTGGGGTAGTGGGGCAACAATTATGCAGAGCCAGCAAGGTAATAAACAAAGAGGAGAAGAAGAGGGAGTTAGAGGAGGAAACACTGAAGCCAGCAAGTAAGACAATTGCATTAAGAAGGGTTAATAGGGGTAATAAAACTAATGTCAGGCTTCGGGTGTCAGTAAGACAACTGGTCTCAATGGTTGGATGGATAGTCAGAATGGGGGGATTGGGTGACATGAGGTGACAGTGCACTGCCTGCTAGAAGGAGGAGGAGGAGATTGGGACCATACTCTGTGCAGAACGTTGGTGCTGCCTAAGCAGTCTCCTTGGCTATTGGGCACAATCCTGGACGGGTCGCCACTCCGACACAGGATGCCAGCCAGCAAGCTGGCACTCATTTTGCCGACCTCGGAAGGATGACAGGCTGAGTTAACCCCACCTGGTATTAATTCAACAGCTGAGCGGGATTTGAACTCAGGACTATGGGATCCAAAGCCTGCCACCCTAACCATTAAGCCAATACCAGGCATGCCTGCTAGAAGCCCTGGAGGGAACCCTGGGAAAGAACAGTATTTTAACTGGGAGGGGACTACTGGAAGAACGCGTGCATCCTGGAGTTGCAGGGGAGTGTCGGAAGGCAGAGAGTGGCGGAGGGAGCAACATTAGACAAGGTCAGGTCAGGTATGGGAGCATGCACCAGAGCAGCACGTTGCTGCGTCCACTTTCTGTCTGTACTCCAGGTGCATCCATCTGGCCATCCCCCAGGCAGGTGCCTGGCCCATCCCCATCTCCTTGAGATGCTGATCAACCTGCTGCAACCACAAGGCACATGGTCAGGCCTCTTGGCCTCCTCCACTCACGAGGCTTCCATGCTGAGAGAATCTGGTGAGCAGGATCAGTGTGAGGAAAACGAGCCACATGTCCATACAGTTGCAGCTGATGCTCACGGACTATACAGGTAACAAATGTCATCTGTTTCCCTCTCATCAACCACTCGTTGAACACAAAGTCTGACCAGCAATAGTCAAGGATTCTCCGAAGATACCTGGGACCGAAAGAGTTAAGTCTCCATCTCAGATCCCTGGTCAGCATCCAAATTTCACATCCCGAAAGCAAGACTGGAAGCACCAAGGACTTAAAGACTCTGACTTTTGTCCTCCTGCATAGGTAGCGACAGCACCACATCCCATGATCCAGTGAATGCATGACTCCCAGGCCTGACCCAGACATCTATTGAACTCTGGCTCACAACATGCAGAGACATGAATGTCACTGCCAAGGTAAGTGAATCTTTCCATGACCTCAACTTCCTCACCACAAACAGCATCCAAGTACAGACAGGATTGCAGCATCCAAGATGTCATTGAAAGCCTGGATCTTAGTTTTGACCCAGGAAACCCGTAATCCCTGCGGCTCTGATGCCTCATTCAGCAGCTCGAGTGCCCCCATAAGGATATGCAGTATCTCCACAAAAATGTTTGCATCATCTGCAACATCAAGGAAAGAGATCTTGACATTCCCAAATTATGCACCGCAGCTTGATCTCTCTGACATCCTTTCAAGAATCCAGTCCATACAAGCACTGAAAAGTGTGGGGCCAGTGCACACCCCTGATAAACTCCAATAACAACTGGAAATAAGTTGGAGGTGTAACCACCACACCTCACAGCACTCACTACCAGAGTATAGTTCAGAAATCAGATCGATCAGTTTTGGTGACACCACCACAACCCAAACCAAGAAGGTTACCCTGTGCTTTTCATCCTACAATCAAAAAATTGGGATCCCAAAGGCTTTGCCACAATCTGGTGAGCTGCCTGTGAAGGGCATCTGCACAGGAGGTACTCCCACGGAGTGGGTTTTCAGCTTGATTTGCGTTTTGTTTTGTGTTTTGCGGAATGAAGTGTTTTACGGTTGCTGCAGTGCAAATCCTGCCACCAACCTCCGAGAAAATGGTAACCCAACTGCAGGAGGACGTCCGCAGACACAGTTGGGTACCAGATATGGATGGCCGTTGGCTCATAAGGAGCTCCTCTGCCTTTGACAGGTTTTGTTTTTAATCCTACTGGGGTGAGGAAACATTGGGGGGGGGGAGGGGGGCAGTGGCAGAAACTTTCAATGTGATCTGGCCTGAGTCACAGATTTGATCTGGCCTGACCTGACAATAATATCTTCAGGAAGACCATTCCATGCATTAATTACTCTTTGAGTGAAAGATCAGTCCCTATTACCCTCCACCCCAGTGATCTTCAATATTTTTTAGAGGGGGGCCACTTATGCCGATAAGACATCCGTGTGAGAGCCGCCACACCCCTTGCAGGACTCCGTAATGGCTGCTATTCAGCCACACCCACACATACTCTTCTTTGTTGTGGTTAACTGGGCTGCAAGCATAATTGGTTATATTCTGCTTTCTACTTATGTAGTTATGTTACTTTTTTGCTTCGTGTTGGAACATTCATTTGAAATCATTGGGTCAATTTGATAGTATTTATGGCGGATTAGGATGGGGGTGTTTTCACATTTGTGTATTGTCGGCCGCACTTTAGCCCACTAGGGGCCACCAGTGGCTCCCACGCCGTGCAATGAAGAACAGAGCTGCACTCTCCACTTATTTAATCTCAGGCTATGGCCCCTCGTCCTATCACTGTCTATTCTGTTGAAGAACTCTTTTGTACTTCTTTTGTCTCTCCCATTTGTTGTCTTTAACATCTCTACCATATTCCCTAATTATTGCCTCCTTTCTCATGTATAAAGTCCTGTCTTCTACAGCCTGGAAATGCTGATCCCTTTGCCCCTGAAATTATTCCCACTAGTTCCTAAGTGCAAATCTTCTGCCTTACACCATTCTTACAGCCACAGGTTGACATACATCGCTCATCTCATGAATTCTATTCCATTTCCGAAACCTTTCCTCGCAACCCTTTACTTGCAGTTGCTTGCCCAATATCCTGTCGTTATTTTCCAAATCCTGTGAGTAAACTTTCCCGACATCATTTTGTGCTTGGTGTACCACAACCACAACCAACGTCTTGCTGCCGTCACCATCATTGGACTCGGGAAAGAAGCCCTGATCCTCTAACGCCCCAGCGGTTTTTATCATTGTCACACTGCACTTTAGTGTCTTCACATGCTTGAGAAGATCAGACTTATGAAAGGTCGAAGCGCTCATTCCACCAGTGCTTGTCTCATTTAGACTTAATATAAATTCATTTGTCGTCTTGGCTTCAATGACTTCCCGCGGAAGACTGTTCCAGTCATCCACCACTAAACTGCTAAAAAAAAATCACTTTCTGCAGTCTAGTCTGCTCCTCCCCGAAAATAACTTCCCTGAGTGACCTCTAGTCAGTCTAGTAACATGCAGTACATCTTGCTGTCGGTTTGTGATCGAGAAACAACTTAATTTCGATTGAATGTTATATTTTTAACACAAATCGGAAAACAAATCTGTAGTTTCACAGTACTTTGGCCATGAAATTCCTCTTCGAGGGGGCAACTCCCCCCCTCACCCCCACCGTGGACACCCATAGACCCCGATTTTTTTTTACTGCCATGAATAAACTTTGGTGCAATACATGATGACCAACGTTATGGTGAAGTTTCATATATCATGTATAGTTAAAGAGAATAAGTTGAAAGTATTTGTGGACGGTCGGATGACGACGCGCCATCCCAAAAGCTTCCCGGAGCTCTGTTCCAGGTGAGCTAAAATCGGGGTCTAAGAGGACATATGGGAGGGAGGGGGATCCCCCCAAAATATGTATTTGCTTTCTTCTCCTAAACTTTACACACAATTCCAATGAAACTTGACCACAACCTTCATCACCCGTGATGTACCAAAGTTTGTTCACACCAGAAAATTAATCGGGTCCGAAGGGGGTCTACCGGGGGATGTCCCCCAAAATATGTATTTGCTATAACATTGCTTCATTGGTACGTTTTGCTGATTCCGCCCCACCGTGACTTCCTCCTCAGTATCATTATTGTTCCCTGTGAATTGCCCTTATTATTTGTTCGCCCTTAATCATGGAAGCAGGAAATGGGGTTCATGGATAACGTGACGTCATCTAAATATGCATCGCTTTTTGCTCTCTGCAACCAAATAAATCTGTATATTCATGTTTACATCGAAGTCCTTCTAATCGTGAAAGTTATAATGCATTAATTGGTAGAATATGGCAAATTTATTTTCTCTGCTATTCGGTGAATGATACAAGCCTTGTAAGTGGTGTTTTATATAGACTGCAGTAGATCCTGCCGACGTCAGAGTTTGTAATTGGTTCAACGTGCTTGGAATTCTGGGTGTACGTCATCTGGTTCTCTTTTTCAATGCCCGCTTCGCTGAGGTGAGGGATAGCACCGTGTCTGCGACATTATGGATTATAAAAACAATTATACATTTAATGGCTCTTGAATTTGCATCGTTTTCATTTGTAGCGAAGGAGAAGTAAATGATTTCCTCAAATTACGACAAATAACGGGTTTTGTAAACGCACGGAGGGTTCTGAGGCCTAACTCACACGGAGGGTCCTGAGGCCTAACTCGCACGGAGGGTCCTGAGGCCTAACTCGCACGGAGGGTCCTGAGGCCTAACTCGCACGGAGGGTCCTGAGGCCTAACTCGCACGGAGGGTCCTGAGGCCTAACTCGCACGGAGGGTCCTGAGGCCTAACTCGCACGGAGGGTCCTGAGGCCTAACTCGCACGGAGGGTCCTGAGGCCTAACTCGCACGGAGGGTTCTGAGGCCTAACTCGCACGGAGGGTTCTGAGGCCTAACTCGCACGAGGTTCGCGGCCTGCTCGGTGCAATGGATCGATTACGTGTTCGACTAGTCGCTCGTTTGAACTAGTTTATTTAGTTTGGTCCGTGGTTGCAGTCTTTATTCGCTTTCTCTTCAACTCGGCGGAATGTGACGTTTTTCTCCGGGATTAATAACAAAGGGACATTTCGTCTCGGCTTCCAATGTAAACCTTCCCTGGCATTGTCGATCTTCCTCATCCTGAGTGATTGTGATTTGTTGTCTTCACTGGCGTTCTTGTACCTTAGGATACTTTGTAAACGACAATAAAAAGATTGCTCGGCTTGGAATTTGCGCAATCGAAGGTTTAATATGGAACTAGTGCATGCCCGTAGGTGCGTGCCCGTACATGCGTGGCCGTACGTGCAAACAAAACAAAAAAAAAATAAAACCGATGTCACCCGCAGGGTGACCCGTATCTTGCCAAAAGGTGACCACGTGTGACTTCTTTAAGGTCACACTGAGGTGAACAGAGCTGCTATCCACCAGGAGCGACTCCTTGAGGAATATCTGCCTACGAGAGATTCCGATGAGAATCGTTCTACAGAGTAACCATGAAAAATATGCTTTTGCCTCATAACGTCACCAAATGACGTCATAATGTCTCAAGCTTGACATATCTAGAAAGCACTCATCGAGGTGTTCAATTTGAGGTATTACACGATATGGTTCCTAAAACTTGAAAATTTGACCTTGGGGTCAAATATGTTTGACCTGAGGCGCTAACCATGCAGGTCAAGGCCAATCGCCACCAAAAATTAATCAGCTGAGCGCCAGACCATGAACTATATTCCCCTGAAGTTTGAAGGTGATCCGATCAAAATTACTCAAAAAATAAGGGTTTCGTCGACTCCCCTGATTTGTGACCTTGACCTTTGACCTTGACCTTCAAAATTTTATGCGCTGAAAGGCACCTCTATAGGCCTCTGATATGCGAAGTTACAAAAATTTCCAATAACTGTGCTCTGCAGAGTGATTTATACGTGATTACAGACAAAAAAAAAAAAACGTATGAAGGTCAAGGCCAATCGCCACCAAAAATTAATCAGCTGAGTGCCAGACCATGAACTATATTCCCATGAAGTTTGAAGACTATCCGTTAAAATTACTCAAAAAAATAAGGGTTTCGTCGACTCCCCTGATTTGCGACAGTGACCTTGACTTTTGACCTTCACCTTCAAAATTTTGTGCGCTGAAAGGGACCTCTATATGCCTCTGATATGCGAAGTTACAAAAATTTCCAATGATAACTGCTCTGCAGAATTTTTTATACGTGATTACAGACAAACAAACAAAAAAAAAAAACATACAAGCTGACTAACATATCTTGCAAAAACTTCGTTTTGGCAAGATAAAAAAAACTTTCAAACCGCGTGCCAGAAACAACAACCACACTGGCCGTTCCTTCGCTCTCACGTGCCCGTACGTGCGTGGCCGTATGTGCAAAAAAAACCTTTCAAACAACTAGACAGGCCGTTCATTCACTGTCGTAAACGACGACTGCATTGGGGCATTGTGTTTAAGAAAATCGAGAAAGAAAGAATACAGTCAGTCGATAAATCGAGAAAGAATGCAGTAATCGTCACTGACTGGATTGGGGCCTTGTATTTAAGAAAATCATTAAAGAATACAGTAAGTCGATATATCGAGAAAGAATACAGTACTCGTCACTATCCGGAAGTTCGCATATCGCAGTTATGATTATTCGCAATTTAGTTTTAATGGCCAATTATTCAATTAGCGCCAACGTATTTTGCCTTTTCACAAGGAAAAACACGGAGAGGAGAGAAAAAACCCGTAATGGCGAACGCGGCTGAGTTTCTCTTCACCATCGACCACGGCTACGCAGCAACGCTTCCTGTCATTGGTTGATATCAAATAGCCACAGCAACGGTTCCTGTCATTGGTTGATATAAAATGGCCACAGCAACGGTTCCTGTCATTGGTTGGTAAATATTTGGCCATAACTTGGGAAACACTCGTCCGATTAATATCAAACCTTGAAAAGGCACATCCTCAGGTCCCCAGCAATATATCTGGCAAGTTTCAATTAGATCGGAACAGCGGTCACACACACACGCACACACATTGCTGGAATTATAGATAGATAGGCAAATCCTAGAAGCAAACATAGAATTCTTCTTACATTCGCTTCTGACTTTACCTATTACCTCAACATTACCCTCACAACAACTACACCGCCGAGAACAGGATCTCATCTAAAAAAAAAATATTACCTCAACATTACCTTCACAACGCCAACTACACCGCCTAGAACAGGATCTCATATGAGATAAATATCAAATATCTCAAATAAATACGAGAACCGAACGTAGAATTCTTCTTACATTCGCTTCTGACTTTACCTACAACTTGTTCACAACTGTATACGCAATTTCCGGTTACTTCGGCCTGGATTCAGGATCAGCGATCAAATAACGTAAATAACGATAAAAAATTATTTTTTGATGATGTGGGAGATATCTTTATTAAAATCGGTGGAGGAAATATACACCATGTCTGATATTTGGGTCTTTCATGTCTTCTACGATGCCTGTATCTCCCGGCATGCATCATTCCCCATGACAAAAACCAGAAGCAAAAAAAAAAAAAACTGGAAGCAAAAGGGTCATAGGCAACGACACTGATTCCAAATTGCCATGGTATTGTGTTGTTGTTGTTTCCTATTCTCTCATGTGCACGCGTTAAGTAATATTCACGAGATAGAAATAAAACCCAATCGTGTTTATACACCGCACAGCGTTTAAAAAAAAACGGAGGTAAAAGGTCATAGCCAACAACACGGATTCCAAATTGCCAGGGCTATTGTGTTGTTGTTGTTGTTGTTGTTTCCTATTCTCTCACGTGCACGCTTTAAGTATGAAGCTCGCTGCGTTCGCGATAATTGTTCGCTTCGACTTTGTCAAACTTTTGATCGTCTTTTTCATTGATCATCATCTCGTCCTTGATTGACCAAATCGTTCACATCTTGGCTGTTTCCATCCCTTGGCCTGGTTTAGTGTTTTCATTCGAGCACATTGCTCAGCATGCTTGCTTGGATCCCAGTTTCGAATTTCACATCCTGTGTTGTTTTGTCCACTCACTGCTCGTGTAATGGAATCACTGGAATGATGTCTCCTCCTGGGGTGTGTTCAGTTACCAAGTATCTTGTAGAGCGCTCGCTAAGCGGCTTAAGTACTCGAGCAAGTACTCCATGCGAAATTGTTGATGAACGTCTGGCTTGGCGAGCGATAGCTAGCTGCTTGGTAACTGAACACACCTCTGTTGTCCTGCAATCGTACACAATCAGCCTCCTCAGCTTGGAGGTAGCAAGCAGCTTGTTTTCTCAATCTGGAAAGCTCACCCTACTCGGGGCAACTTTAGTTCCTTCCCATCACGTTCGTGATGCGTGTCCACCCTGAGGCACACCGGAGAGTCCACTGTCTCCTATTTTCCTGGAATTTACCCCTGCTCTTCCATCAATATTGAATCACTTTTCCAAAAATAAGCCCTCAATAAAAGTCAACAAAGAGATGACACGTTTGAATCCATTTTTTTAAAATATTTAAGGTGTCTGTCTTTTGAGAGGCTGGGGTTAGAGCTTGGAGGTTGTGCAATCATCTTTGAGCCGTCAAGCCTGGGTTCGCATGTCGTCTCAGCTTGACTGGTATTTCGCAGGCAGGGCCAGCCATCAATGCGCCAGCAAGCAGGGCCAGCCTCTGATCGATGTTCAACTGGAGGACCCGTCTGTCAGTGCTTGTTGGTGGACATTAAGATCTCTTGTGTTTCATGAAGAGTCGGTGAATTATCGCCATCAGCCTGAACGAATTAAAAATTCCTGCTCAAATTGCCTTCAGTTAAACGCAAGGCCTGGCCAGCCTGTTCCTGAAAGACTTAGGCCTACACATTCCCCTGCCGACCCAGCAAGGTGGGATTGATTAGGGCCATTAACGAAGTAGTTAGTTTTTGTCTTTTTGAACAAGGCGATGAGTTAATTTGTGCCACAAATAAAATAATTTTATTTGTTGGAGAGGTGACAATATGGTGTCGAATGTGAATTTCTTTATTTATTTTTAAACAGCTGCACTCTGTCTAATTAGCTTTGAGCTTATCTGGAATTAAATTCCAGATAAGGTATTGTCATCACGCACCGTCCGTCTGTCCGTCCGTCCGTCTCCTTTTTCAACTTCTCCGGCCAAACCGCTGAGCTGATAAAGCTGAAAATTTGCAGCAACGTTCCTCTCCTTACTGATAACACGAATGATAAAGCTCGTTCCGGTCACATGACTTTAAGTAGGTCAAAATTGCCGACTTAGTAAATTTATTCAAAAATCTTCACCAGATCCACCAGTCAGAATGCTTCCAAATTTGGGTTACAACATTAGACCAGGGTAGGGATGTTAAATTACGAAGCTCATGCCGATCACATGACTTTAAGTAGGTCAAAATGGCCGACAGTCAATTTTTGAAGAAAATCGTGTAAATTCCTCCAAAAATCTTCTCCAGAACCACCAGTCAAAATCCTACTAAATTTGGGTTACAACATTAGGACACTGTCCTAATGTTAAATTGCGGGGGCCATGCTGATCATGTGACCGGAAGTATGTCAAAATGGCGGTCACGCAAATTCCTTCCAAAGTCTTCTCGAGACCAACCTGTCAGAAAGCTACCAAATTTGGGTTGCAACATTATGATAGGGTAGGGATAACAATTAGATTGTGCAATTAATGTGGATTACTTAACTGGAAGTGTGTCAAAATGGCCGACCTCGTCAGTTTTTGGGGAAAATCATATAGATTCCTTCAAAAATCTTTTTCCCCAGACCCACCAGTCAGAATGCAACCATATTTGGATTACAACATTAGGCCAGGGCCCAGATAAGCTACTGGTCCAGTGGTCCTATTTTTGTTGTTTTTGCTTCTCTTTTTTTTTTGACTGCAGTCTTTAAACCAGTTTTGGCAATCCCTGGACGCACATCACGATGCCCAAGGAAGACAAGGCAACTTGGAAAGCAAACTATTTTTCTAAGATCATTGTAAGTAACTGGCAAGTGCATCATCACTTTTGCATAACAGTTTTTTTGCATGAATAAACTTTCATTTCATGGTTAGCAAGTCTGCAGCATGTAATTTTCTGGTAGTTAACATATTGTGCTTCGTGCTTAGTTCTGGTGAATATTCTGTGGAACGATGGCTAATGTAAGGGGACATTTTGACGAATTATTTCCTATTTTATGTGGGTGAATCAAATGTTTTATTTCTATATAATACACACACCTCATTTTTTTTCATTTTCTGTTTCTAACAAATATATATATATATATATATATATATATATATATATATATATATATATATATATATATATACATATATATATATATATATATATATATATATATATATATATATATATATATATATATATATATATATATATATATCTCGCACTCGCACTCACACGTACAGTATCGGCTATTCCTGAAATATAATTTAAAGGATTGCTGTAAATGATATTAACCTCAAAACGTAGTTCCCTTACCGAAAGAACCTGCACCTGTAAGCAAATTAATGATTTTCTGACCTGTGTGCACTTTCCTCCACTCTTGTATGTCACCCTGTGTTCCTCCTTCTTCTTGAAATGCGTATTTACCACTGCCATTTCCATTCTTTTTGCAAACTCTACCACCATTTGCCCTTCCACATTTCTCTTGTTGAGACTGTACCTCCCCATCACCTCCTCATCCTCTTTATTCCCTTCCCCAACATGCCCATTGAAATCTGCTCCAATCACCACTCTTTCATCCTTGGATACTTATTTTGGATATATATATATATATATATATATATATATATATATATATATATATATATATATCTATATATATGTACTATAATCTATGAAGCTAATCAAATACAAATCCACCACGAACAGGAAAACACACACAATCTCGGATCATGGAAGTTAGATGACAGGATAATAAGGCAACATGGTGACAGTGGGATTCAACAAGCAACAGAATGAACTAATAGGAAAAGGGGAGAGAGGAGGGAAGCAAACAGTTTAGTTTTGTGTCGGTACAGGGTTGGGTAGGGTTAATGTGAGTAGAAAAGATTGAAGGTAGGGATGGGGGAGGGGACATGAGAGGGGTGCACTGTTTGATGCTTGAAGGGAATATTCTGATGGAACCCTCTCCAGAAACGATTCCACGAATGAGAGAAGAGGCTAACTAAAGTGTAGAGGTGTGCAGTGAGCCTGAATTTGGGGGGTTTAACCAGAGTAGTTACTGGAAGAACGTGTGCATCTCGCAAGAGCTGGGGAGGGCTGTAAGCCTGAGAGAGCAGATGGGGGTAGACAGGAGTGTTTATTTTAAAAATAAAAAAAAACTCAGTGTGAAAGTACAAAAGGCCTCTGAGAGAGTACATGACATCCAGAGACTTTGTGCTTCAGCCTCATTGTGGGAGATGCCAATGATGTTAGGGGCTTTAGATCCCACAGAATCCAGGATAACTTTTCCTTTCTCTTTGTAAATATATCCAAGATGACATAACCAGCTTAACAATAAGCATCCTTCTTAAGATTATTTGCAAGGGATGACATATCTGTGGATTAAGTTGAAAATTGGAGATAAGCAGTTCCCTTGCAACTCTTTGTGATTTGCAATAACAAGCTCCCACGAGTCCTTACCAGCCATGATTGACACAATTTATTGCAAACTGCGATAAGGAGGAACTTTGAAAAATGCCTACTATCACTTTCTGAATGTAATGCACATTTTTTTTCACCAAAATTTTATCGAGAAGTTGTGGTGCGTATACATGGTAACAAATCAAAACACATGTATGATATATATATATATATATATATATATATATATATATATATATATATATATATATATATATATATATATATTCAGCTAAAGAAGCACACAGACGATGACACGACGATGATGTCATGTGCATAAATTACATCAACACATCACCTCCAGGTTGTGCAGAAAGCATTGTGATGGGACTCGATCTGTACCCTGCTGTCTCATCAAGTTAGGGGGGTTGATTCAGATATACATATATATATGTATATATATATATATATATATATGTATTTATATTTACATAATTTCTAAGAAGTTACTGAAAGTAAACTATTGCGGTCCTTTTCGGTACACATACCCTTGAAGACTTGGCAAACCGACGTTGTGTTTGCAGAAACTGCTTGATGAATACCCTCGCTGCTTCATCGTTGGAGCAGACAATGTTGGCTCCAAGCAGATGCAACAGATACGCATGTCCCTGCGAGGGAAGGCTGTTGTTCTCATGGGCAAGAACACCATGATGCGCAAAGCCATCCGCGGCCACCTGGAGAGTATCCCAACCTTAGAAAAGTACGTTTCCGGGCAGGTTTTGTGCAGCCGCAGTCGGTTTGCTACGACTCCGTGCGTTGTGGTTCTATGTGAACACTTTTTTCAATTTTTTTATATTTTATGTTTGCAAGCTGCTCATCGTGTGAAATAACCTCCTAACGCTGTACTTTTACATTGGTTTTATTCTTCCACTTTACAGACTGCTTTCTCACATAAAAGGCAACGTTGGCTTTGTGTTTACAAAGGAAGACCTGGCTGAAATTCGTGACCTGCTTTTGAAAAACAAGGTTTGTGATCTTAGTAACGTGGCAACTCGGAATAGAATACAAGCAATGTACACTTTGATTGCATCTATGCAATGTGTACTTGTCGTGGCAAATATTACTTGCGTTCTTCTGCTGATGCAATTCGCTCAGTTTACCTCGTGGGATTAAAGTGAGGTTGCAATTAACATGTTTGGAAGAGTTTTGGAAATGTGACTCAGATGGTGCAAAGGGGTATTGTTGGGAAATGTGTGGGAGGAAAATCATTGGGTAGCTCTCATGTGCACCTGGACACTGAGTTTGTTCCAAGTAAGCTATTGCTGCTCATCGTGCTGTCTTGTACCAGGTTCCAGCTGCGGCCCGCGCAGGTGCCATTGCTCCATGCGATGTTATGGTGCCAGCACAGAACACGGGCCTTGGCCCCGAGAAAACCTCATTCTTCCAAGCTCTCGGCATCACCACAAAGATATCTCGTGGTACCATCGAAATATTGGTACGCTGCTTGAGTCCTCGGTCTGAGGTCTTCTGTTGCCTTCCCATTATTCTTGGGGGTTTACAGTGTACGTACTATTTTACGGCCAATACATTGTGATGGAGGCATGTGCAGCGGCAAAACAGGTGTGCCAATGTCGGATTTGTTTTATGGGGAAAAGATTTTAAGGGAAGATAATACATATCTGCACACTTGCGCTTATCAGAATAACCAGGTTCTTATTGTCTTTAAATGTTATCATTTACATGGAATGACATTGTATTCATTCTACACCCATCCATCCCACCCCCCCCTCACCCTTTCCTCATTGTTGGTTTTATTTAACATATTTTGGCTTGTATCCACTAATCTTAGTTCTAAACTAAAAACTAATGTTTTTGTTCAGTGTTGAGGCTCATGGTAGAGCAAGAACACTGAACGGATGACGATGCAGCAGAACAAAAGTAATGGTCGTGGCTGGGGGGGGACCACACAAGCAGCAGTGTTGAAGGACAAAATAAAAATGGAGGGAGACTTGGACAAACAATCAATGTGAAGGGGGAGGGTGCACGTTGTGAACAAGATGGGTACAGAAGAAAACACTCAGGAAGGAAAAACTGGAAATTTGGAAGGAGGTTGTGCTTGGGGGAGGAGCAGTTCGTTAATAGGGGTAGAGAAGGTCATGGTTTTGGGTGGGCGATGATCTGAGATGGGGCTGAACAGCTGTTTTGACTGCTTTTTATGCTCCCTCGTGAATTCGTAGACACCCTGGTATGATAGTGTTTATTTTGAAAATGATTCATGTCATATGCTCTTTAAAATCCACGGTTTACATTTATATTTGTGCAAATGGAATGAGCTTGATCCTAATCCATGCTGCTTTTTCTTCTTTGTTTTTTTTTTCTCCTCCCCCCTCCTATCCCCAATTCTTTTTTTCGATTTCTAGAGTAATGTCCAGCTTATAAAAATGAGTGAGAGGGTCGGAGCCAGCGAAGCAACACTGCTCAACATGCTGAACATCTCTCCATTCACCTTCGGGCTCCTCATCCAGCAGGTGTATGACAGCGGTAGCATTTACAGCCCTGAAGTGCTCGACATCACCGAGGCTGATCTACATGCACGTTTCCTCGAAGCAAGTCCTTGGTTTTAATTCGCTCTCTCTCTCTCGTGGTTTGTGGGGCCGGGAGTTTAAGGGGGTGAGCAGTGGCTGAAATCCAGTTTCGCCATGATCAACATCTATTAACTTTCGCCATGATGAACATCTTGCCTTTCTCTCCTTGAATGCACACATTCATTCATTCATTAACTCAATTGCAGCATCTGGCTGTTGGCTGTATCATTTCTGGCAGTACAACTGTCTCGTTGATGCACTGTCTGCTGGAGTTTAGGATGGGAATTTTTAATTTGTTTGGTGTGCTGGCAATAATAACTTTACTCTTTGCGAAATATACTGTGAGATCTGTAAATAAATACGAGTTCCCTCACAAGAAACTTCAACGCGGAAGGAGGCTATTAGATCCATCAAAGCACGTGCAATGCACCGAGCAATTTTTAAAGTCTTTGGTAAGACTCGGCCGGGGTTCGAACCGCCGACCTCCCAGATTCTTAGTGGACGATCTAACCATTACACCACCGAGTCTGGTTTGCCTAACGTAAAGCAACCACCAGTGTTGGCAGATGGATCTCCAGATTAACATCCCGACCGTAGGATTGCACACTCATCGATGCATTGCCCTGGCTGCGAAGCACAGATCTGATCGGATTTTGTACCTGGACTACACAGCTCAAAGATGAGTTCACCCTCTCTGCTCTATCCTGTTGGCCCCTTATTGGGAAATGGTGAATTCTCGTGGGTCACGCGATAAAATATTTTATTCTATTTGTTCTTTTGTCTATGCTTATTTTCTCCATCTCCCCCACCCCCACATCTTACCATGAATTCTGTCCAAGTAAACCTCGTAATTTTTGTCCACAGGGGGTTCGGAACATTGCCAGCGTTTGTCTGGAAATCGGTTATCCCACTGTGGCCTCAATCTCACACTCTATCATCAACGGATACAAGCGCGTGCTGGCTGTGGCCTTGGAAACGGACTACACCTTCCCATTGGCTGAAAAGGTGAGGGGCTGTTTTGGCACGAATTGCGGTGAAACACTAATAGGTTGGGATTTCATGATTTATTGAAAAAGGCAAATTCTAATAAACCCACCTCCAGCCAAACAATGGCCATCTTCATGTCATCTACTTATGTGCAAGTGGGAATGGGGACCAGTTCATGGCCTTTTAGCTTGGTAGTTGTCATGGGGACCATTTCAGGATGGTACAAGTATGTACATTGAGGAAGTTATTTTTATAATCATGCTGAGATGTATTTCATGCCAATTAAAATTCGTTTTGCACAGTGCATAGGGAGAGCCTTCCCCTGTGGTCCTTTCAGCCTCCTGATGACTGCTTCATGTTGTGAAATCGGCAGAGAAATCTGCCATTGTTTTGGCCTTATTCGGTGTGTATGGAATCTGCCTTTGAAAGTAATCTCTTCTTATCCCAAAAAATGAAGTTGAGTATGTGATGTTGGCGATTGGAACCCTGGTCAAGTCGTACCAAAGACTTTAAAAATGGTACGTGCTGATGCCTTGCTTGGCGATCAGCATTATCAGAGGATTGAGCATGGACAAACAGTGTTGGGAAGGCGATGGAAAACCATCCAAATACACCCCTTGCCAATAAACTGCTTTGGCAGCATCAACACTGTTAAGAGGGTTCATCAAAATAAAAAAATTTAAATGGTTAGCTGAAAGGAAGGTTGTGTGCTCATTTACAGTTGTAACACCTGATGGCACCGATTAATTATATGCAAAGGACATAAAGTATCGATATCTACAGAGCTGGGAGGCAAAAAATATGGAATCGATTTGAGCAATGGTAATTCAAATGGACTTGCTCAGAACTGACACTTCCTGATGTAATTGTGTCCCGGCAGGTGAAGGAAATGCTTGCCAACCCATCAGCCTTTGTCGTGGATAAACCTGCTGTAGTTGCTGTTGCTGCCCCCACTGAAGCTCCCCCAGCCAAGGTGGAAGAGGAGTCTGAAGAGTCTGATGATGACATGGGTTTTGGGCTTTTTGACTAAGCATCATGCCTGGGTGTCCAGCTGTGGCCATAAAGGCCTGGAAACTGCTAATTGTACAGCTCGTATTCCAATTTTTCAGCCTGACCTCCAAAATAAATCATTTGAAACGGATTTTTTTTTGACTCGAGTTATGAAAAATGGGAAGCTTGGCTGTGTTTGGTCAAGGAGAGGAAATTGTGCTTTGGATGGAGGGGCCCTGGGAGTTCAACATTAAATATGTAATATGTAAAACATTAAAGTTTAACGTCAGCACTTCAACTTTAATGTTTTACATATTCATGAAATACCCAGCTGCTTGACGTAATGAGATCTCCATGAATCTTGTGCAAAGAGGTGTATTTTGAGTGGGACGCTGGACCATCCGGAGTTTCTGCTTCGCTGGCATTGTGTGAAACACCCAGAGAAGCGTGTTTTTTAGATCGAATTAGAGCACCACACATTTTAAGATGAACCTGCGTGGTGTTCTTATTCAATACATGTGTTCTTCCTTATTTTTTAAACCATTTTGTCAAAGTTGTTATTCTGCTCGAGCCTCGTACATGAATTGGGTAAAACTTGTTTTATGGAAAACATTCCGGTGATTTTACCAAAAGGCTGAACATCATGCAGCGGGGTCAAATTGTTAGCAGGGATCGAAGGAATACATCCTTGATTGATTACCACAATGGATGGAGGAACTGAGACCTGGCCTTGTTTGTCATTGTTTATCTTGTGTAAATGTCTCATAAACCCCACAACTGAGATACAGCGGGCATAGTCCAAAGGCGTTAGTGTTTGGTATGACTGTTATTTCTCTAGATGGCTCCTTACATGCACTGATCCATGGTCATTGTTGTTTGGTGCGACTGCACACCTGTAGATGTCTCCTTCTTAGTCGATGGTGTTGGTTGTGACTGTTATAACTAGACGCCCTCTCGCGGGTACTGATCTGTGGTCGGTGGTGTTGGAGTACAGTTGTTTCTCCAACTCACAATTGTGCAAATATCCTGTGTGCTTACGTAGTTCACGTGCTTGCAGTGTGACTCCACATTCCAACTTGTTTTTCTCTCCTTTATCACCTGCCCTGAGTATGGAGGAGAGACGTGTTTTCATAATTCCTGAGACGTCGATCGCTTACTTGGCAATTTATAGTTAACAGTGCAAATCGTGTGGTCAAGTGAAGTGCTTACTTTTAAAGAACTATTTTTGTTTTAATGTCCTCGCCACAGGGCCGTCTGATTTTGGATTTGAAACCGTAACAGAATAGAATCCAGTCGTAAAATGCCCTTCAAGAAAGGGATTGCTGCATATCACTGCATGCATCCACCTACTGTATGGTGTGCTTAGTAGCCTGCCCTGGCCCTATTTCTTGTCGAGAGATTAAAGGGTTTGGGGACATGTTTGTTAAAAATGACAAAGGGGTGAGTGAGTACGTGGCCTTTTGACGTTTTCTTGCATAAAATGGATGAGACGAGGCCGAAAGTACATAAATCAGTTTACATCAAAAAACACTGGTATTTTGTAACTGCGGTGTTCGTGAAAAGGTTACCTCCAACACCGAAGCTGAAGGAGGTTATGTTTTTCACCCCTTTCTGTCTGTGTGCAGGATATCTTAAAAAGTTGTGGACGATTCGGATGAAATTTTGTGGACAGGTTGGGTGTGTGACAAGGACGAACTGATTAGGTTTTGGTGAAGATCTGGAACCGGATCTAACTACAATAATTTTTTAAATGATTCTTCACCATTGAGAGATGGGGCTAAAACGACATATATATATATATATATATATATATATATATATATATATATATATATATATATATATATATATATATATATATATATATATATATATATATAAAACTATTTTTAAAAGTTGTGGACGGATTCGGACGAAGCTTGGACACATTGGGTGTGTGGCAAGGACGAATCGATTTGATTTTGGTGACGATCCGAAATCTGGATACGTTAATTATTTATTTTTTAAAGTCATTCTTCGCCATTGAGAGATACGGCCAAAAACGATATATAGCACGATATTTCAACAATATTTGGCCCGATATGTTTTCGTGGATCAGGCATTGCGTGGTGGAGGTATGCGCTCTACCTAGTGCCCTTATAGTTTTGTTTTGTTTTTAGCATTCTGCACATAACATAACTGCATCACTGACAAAAATAGAGCAAACACCCTTTTAATAGAATGGCTGAACAGACACTCTTTAATAGCGATTTTTGTGTGACGTCGAAAATATGTACAGGTGAGTCAAGTGAAACTCCAGCCATTTCCTTCATGGTTTAGCTTTAAGGCCCTGTCACACCTTGACGTTTTAGCCAGCGTATGGCAAGGTATCAAAATGTATGTAAAACGCTGGTGTACGCTGAACTATTGATGTTTTTTCCAGTTTTGGATATATTCATAACGAGTTGGACGTATGCATAATGTATTAGTAACGTACACAGAACGTTTCGATAACTTATATCAACGAATGCTGAGCGTGTTGTCGGCATTCACAACCTATGCCCAACGATAGTCGAACTTATGCATAGTGCGCAGCAGTGTATCGCCGACGATCACGTGGCCGACGATCACGTGGCGTAGCCTATTAAAAGGCTGCGGCTCGACGATTCAAATCATAACCGCACTAGACATCAAAGTGTCAAGCCGCTGTCACACCTTGACGTTTTAGCCAGCGTATGCCGACGTATGAAAAATTTTCCGAATACGTTATGGGTAAGTTTTGTATACGTTAAGAGCACGCTGGCATACGCCGCGTACATTGACAAATTTTCAGCATGTTGAAAATTTTTCGACATATGCCAGCGTATGACGCACACGTTCCGCATACGCTGGCCATAAGTTGTAGGCACATTACGCGATCATCGACACATGTTAGTTGTAAGTTCCTCATAAATCGAAACACGTCGAGGTAATGTTTAGCGTCAGTGTTCCAGACTCCCTGGTTCTTCTTGTTCTTCTTGTTGTTCTTGTTCTTCTTCTTGTTCTTCTTCTTGTTCTTCTTGTTATTCTTCTTCTTCTTCTTGTTATTCTTCTTCTTCTTGTTCTTGTTATTCTTCTTCTTATTCTTATTCTTATTCTTATTCTTATTCTTATTCTTATTCTTATTCTTCCGATTTCTAGTGCGGTTATGATTTAAATCGTTGAGCAGCAGCCTAATAATTATATTATAACCGCACTAGAAATCGAAGTGTCAACATCACTGTCATACCGAAGGGAAAAAAAACAGGGAGTCTGGAACACTGACGCTAAACATTACCTCGACGTGTTTCGACTTGTGAGTAACTTACAAGTAACGTGTCAACGATCGCGTAACGTGCCTACAACACGTTACTCATAGGTTAGAAATAAGTTTCGGGTACGCTAAGCATTACCTCGACGTGTTTCGACTTATGAGTAACTTACAACTGACTGTCAACGATCGCATAACGTGCCTGCAACTTATGGCCAGCGTATGCGGAACGTGTGTCATACGCTGGCATACATCGAAAAATTTTCAACATGCTGAAAATTTGTCGACGTACTCGGCGTACTAAGACATGCCAGCGTGCTCTTAACGTATACAAAACTTACCCAGAACGTATTTGACGTGTGCCAGCGTTTTAGACAAATTTTTCATCCGTCAGCATACGCTGGCTAAATCGTCAAGGTGTGACTGGCCCTTGAGGAAACACCAGGAATCGTTTTGATGGGTAAAGGGAGTGTTCCTAGAAATATGATCATCGGCTGAACAGAAAGGGAGCAGCAGGATCTGCAAAGGGAATTGTGGATGGAAACGATGTTTTTAGGACTTCAAAGAGGCAAAAATGGAGGAACTGTAAAATAAACCATCTTGCCAAAAGGTGACCACGTGTGACTTCTTAAAGGTCACACTGAGGTGAACAGAGCTGCTATCCACCAGGAGCGACTCCTTGAGGAATATCTGCCTATGAGAGATTCCGATGAGAATCGTTCTACAGAGTAACCATGAAAAATATGCTTTTGCCTCATAACGTCACCAAATGACGCCATAATGTCTCAAGCTTGACATATCTAGAAAGCACTCATCGAGGTGTTCAATTTGAGGTACTACACGATATGGTTCCTAAAACTTGAAAATTTGACCTTGGGGTCAAATATGTTTGACCTTCGGCGTGAACCATGAAGGTCAAGGCCAATCAGGTCAGGTCAGGTATGGGAGCATGTGCCAGAACAGCACATCGCTGCGTCCACTTTCCGCCGGTACTCCAGGGGCCTCCGTCTGGCCATCCCCCAGGCAGATGCCAGGCCCATCCCCATCTCCTTGAGATGATGGTCAACCTGTTGCAACCATGAGGCACGTGGTCGACCCACTGGCCTCCTCCACTCATGAGACTCCCTCGCTGAGAGAATCTGGTGAGCAGGATCAGAGTCAGGAAAACGAGCCACATGTGCATACAGCCGCAACTGACGCTCACGGACTATGCAGGTAACAAATCTCATCCGAGTCTCTCTCAGCAACCGCTCGTTGGATACAAAATCCAACCAGCGATAGCCAAGGATTCTCCGAAGAGACCTGGTCCCAAAGGAATTAAGTCTCCGTCTCAGATCCTTGGTCAGAGTCCAAGTCTCGCACCCATAGAGCAAGACTGGAAGTACCAAGGACCTGAAGACTCGGACTTTCGTCCTCCCGCACAGGTACCGGCAGCGCCACACCCCATGATCCAGTGAATCCATGACTCCCCAGGCCCGACCCAGACGTCTATTGACCTCTGACTCGCAGCCAGCAGAAACATGAATATCACTGCCAAGGTAAGTGAATCTCTCCACGACCTCAACATCCTCACCACAAACAGACACAGACAGGACAGCAGCATCCAAGATGTCACCGAAAGCCTGGATCTTAGTTTTGACCCAAGAAACCCGTAATCCCAACGGCTCCGACTCCTCATTCAGCACCTCGAGGGCCCCCAAGAGGATGTCTAAAGTCTCCGCAAAGATGACTGCATCATCTGCAAAGTCAAGGTCCGAGATCTTGACATTCCCAAATGACGCACCGCAACTTCATCTCTCCGACATCCTCCCTAGAATCCAGTCCATACAAGTGCTGAAAAGTGCGAGGGCAAGTACACATCCCTGACGAACTCCAGTAACAACTGGAAATAAGTCAGAGGTGGTACCACCACACTTCACAGCACTCTCAGTACCAGAGTAGAGTTCAGACATCAGATCGATCAGTTTTGGTGGCACCCCACGAAGACCAAGAATCCTCCAGAGGACATCCCGATTCACTGAATCGAACGCTTCACAGAGATCAACATAGGCTGCAAGCAGCCCCTGCCGAAACTCTCGTCTGCGTTCGGTGAGGACACGAAGTGCAAGGATACGGTCAATCGTTGACCTCTTTGGTGTAAAGCCTGACTGCTCTGGACGCTGGTGCTCAAGCAGATGGTGGCGAACCCTATTGAGAATTATCCGAGCAAAGACCTTGCCCGGCACTGAGAGCAGCGTCACCCCTCGGTAGTTGTTGCAGTCTTGGCGATCACCCTTCCCTTTCCAGAGAGGGACAACAAGGCCCCTCTTCCAGTCAGTTGGGATGATGCCTGTGTTCCAGGCAGAGCACAAAACTGCATGCAACGACACGAGTGCAGCATTTCCACCAGCGTTGAGAAGTTCGGCATGGATGCCACAGATCCCTGGAGCTTTGCCCCGTTTCAACTGGTTCACCGCAGCCCGTGTTTCCACAAGCGTAGGTGGACCACAGTTGATTCGAGGGTCAGCAACAGGGATTGTAACACCCTAGACGTCCAACTCGACAGTTGGGGGATCAGCCTGGTACAACCGCTCAAAGTAACCGGCCCAGCGGGCCTTCACTTCAGACTCCTCTGTCAAGAGCCTACCACTCTCTGCTCGAACTGTAGTGCTCCGAGGGATGGGCTTGGATGAACGTAATGCGCGAATTCCCCTGTAAGCGGGACGAGAATCACCTGTCCACAGGTGATGCTCTACCCCCTCACAGATTCCTCGCACATAGGCCTCCTTGTCCACCCTCAGTGCACGTACAGTTTTACGCCTCAGCTCCCTGATCAGCTCAGCTCTGCCATTCAGCCTGGCCCTGCGACTCTGGTCAATGGTATCCAGTGTCCCTTGAGAGACAAAATTCTTCTTTGCCCTGCGGTGAGCTCCAAGGCATCCACCGGCAACATCAAGGACGGTGGTCTTGAAGGCGCTCCACAACTCTTCAGGACCCCCCAAAGCACCCAGACCCCCCAAGTGTCCACTCAGCCTGTTCGCAAACTCCTCAGCTACTCTCTCATCCCTGAGCTTGGCAACATCCAGCCTCGGCTGGGATGGTACCATTCTCCAGGATTTAAGGTGCAGCTTTAGAGTTGCTACAACAAGCCTGTGGTCAGTATTGAGGAACTGAGCACTCCGGTAGACCCTGCAGTTCTGGATCATCCTCCAACGACCGTCAATGAGGACATGGTCAATCTCCTTTGCCACACCGCCAGCGTTGGAATACCAAGTCCAGCGATGAGCTTGTGGGCGCTGAAACCATGAACCAGCCACCCTAAGTCCATGACTTCTTGCAAAGTCAAGGAACTTAGTGCTATTCTGGTTCATAGTTCCTGACCCATGGGGACCAACACACACCTCATAACCATCCCTATCAGTTCCAGTCGATGCATTGAAATCCCCCAAGACTAGAAGTGTATCTCGTCTGGGGCACTGATCAACCACAGACTCGAGTGTGGCGTAGAATGCATCCTTCACGGTGAGATCACTCGCCTCAGTCGGAGCATAAACAGAGACCAGGGAAATGACACCTAAGGAGTGACGAATCCTTAATCTCATAATACGCTCATTGACCGGTGTTACCTCAATTATCATTGGGGTCAGCTTGTTGGACACAGCTACAGCAACTCCTTGGGTATGGTAACCATCAGGAGCGACCAGACCAATAGTAGGTGTAGCCACCCACCATTATCTCGCCGCAATCCGGTCTCCGAACCTCAGAGAGAGCTGCAATCCCGATGTCCAAACGCTTGAGCTCAGATGATAACAGAGACAGGTGATCATCCTCTCTTAGGGATAGGACATTCCAGGCACCCACCCAAAGGGACCGCCTCAGGTTAACCCAAGGAGACCGCCGTCTGGTGGACGACACCTCAGCACCACTCCGACACACTCTCCCGCAATCTGACCCAGGGATGTTACCCCGTGGTTTTGCTCCTATCAAAGATTGGGGGTCCCGAAGGCTTTGCCCCAATCCCGTCATCCGGTGAGCTGCCCTGCGAAGGGAAGCTGCACAGGAGGTACTCCCACGGAGTGGGTTTTCAGATTTTTTTGCGTTTTGCGGAATGAAGGGTTTTACGGTGGCCGGAGTGCAAATCCTGCCACCAACCTCCTAATAAGAAGTGACCCAACTGCAGGAGGACGTCCGCAGACACAGTTGGGCACTAGATATGGATGGCCGTTGGCTCACAAGGAGTTCCTCCGCCCTTTGACAGGTTTTGTTTTTAATCCTGCTGGGTGTCCATATCCAAACACCCTCCTCACCAGAAAACCTGGTGGGGGAGACGGTTTAGTCGCCGACAACCCGACCATGGAACAGGTTAGTACAGGTTTACATGGTACCTGTAGCAGGTCACAGATCGAACCTGACCTGACAAAATCGCCACCAAAAATTAATCAGCTGAGCGCCAGACCATGAACTATATTCCCATGAAGTTTGAAGACGATCCGATCAAAATTACTTTTAAAATTATGGTTTCGTCGACTCCCCTGATTTGCGACAAAGTGACCTTGACCTTTGACCTTGACCTTCAAAATTTTGTGCGCTGAAAGGGACCTCTATAGGCCTCTGATATGCGAAGTTACAAAAATTTCCAATGATAACTGTGCTCTGCAGAGTGATTTATATGTGATTACAGACCAAAAAAAAAAAAAACATATGAAGGTCAAGGTCAATCACCACCAAAAAATAATCAGCTGAGCGCCAGACCATGAACTATATTCCCATGAAGTTTGAAGACGATCCGATCAAAATTACTCAAAAAATAAGGGTTTTGTCGACTCCCCTGATTTGCGCCAAAGTGACCTTGACTTTTGACCTTGTCCCTTTCAGCGCAGAAAATTTTGAAGGTCCTCTATAGGCCTCTGATATGCGAAGTTACAAAAATTTCCAATGATAACTGTGCTCTGCAGAATTTTTATATGTGATTACAGACAAACAAACAAACAAAAAAAAAAACACAAGCTGACTAACATATCTTGCAAAAACTTCGTTTTGGCAAGATAACAACATTAAGGGCAGGTAGGAAAAGGTAATTGCAGGAAGGCGAATTTTTCATGTTTTAATTGCATACCAATGTTCGGAGTTTAAATTTTAAGATGGAAGAACTTGAAGTGAAAGTACATAGTTACTTGCAGTGAGTGAGACGTGGTTTAATGAAGACAGGATTAGAAGGCTACAAGATCTCGAGGTGTGAAAGGAAAGTGAAAATATGTGCAGCAATTTAGGGAAAAGACTATTGTATGGAGAGAAAGGAATGGCATCGAGGTAAAGGATTCTGTGTGGATAGAGATTATAGTTGGTGAGAATGGTAAGATACTCAAAAGGTTCTCTTATTGGGCTCCTCGTATGAGGAAAGAGCAGAAATTCAGAAGGGCAAGTGGTAAGGGAAGGGTATTGATTATTGGATATTTTCATTTTCCAGGGATAGATCGGGTCCATAAACAGGGAAACGATGGTGAGTGAAATGTTCGACCTCTTTTTAAGTCGTGATCGGGAAACGGTGGAGAAGGTCGAGGTAGCTGGGTATTTAGGGACAAGTGACCATAACATAGTGTGTGCAAGGATTCTTTTAAGATTTTGAAATGGTAAAAGAATGGTTATTAGATTTCAGGAAGGCAAAGGTTGAGATTAGGAGAGAGGTTGGTTCTCTAAATTGGGAAAAGCTTTCAGTAAGACAATCAGCATCAGAAAAATGGGAAACCTTCAAGGAAATGGGAAACCTTGTTTCAGTAATGTTGCTGTCTGGAGTTAAAGGGCTGGCCCATATTTATGTACAACTAAAATGGCCACCAGTCGGCCATCTTTGATCAGATCACAAAATGTAGTGAGGGGCACGTGTATGCTGTCATGTACTGTGCTTGTGTCAAATTTGAACAAAATCGGACCATGCAAGTCAGAAATGGTTGGGGACACATTTAAATAACAAAATGGCCACTAGTCAGCCATCTTTGATGCCATCTCGAAACAAAATGATGTGCACATGTATACCATTATTTGTTGCCTTTGTGCCAAGTACGAATAAAATTGGTCCATATCCATCCGAAATATGGTTGCAGGCACGCACACACATTAAAATCGAGACCAAATCCATAAGCCCCGTTTCTGACTGAATGCAACGGGGGCTAATAATCTTTGAGTATATAAGGGATAAGTGTGGGCTTATTGAGGGATATCACAGGGAGAGTGGTTAGTGAGGAAAGCGAGATGGCAGGCTTATTAAATAGGTATTTTGCTTTAACATTTACACAAGAACAGTCAGGAGAATTGCTAATAGCTGAGAGTATCTATCAAGGAGGTGAAGAAGGACTTTTGGAGGAGTTCCAGGTTGGAGTGGAGGAAGTAAAGAAACAGCTAAGAGTAGATAAAGCCAGATAATATGGACCTGAGAGTTTTGAAAGAGGTGATTGAGTTGGCGAGATGTTAACAGATATCTTTAACAGCTTGTTGGAGTCAGGACAGGGACCAGAGGATTGGAGAGTAGCGAATGTAACACCATTATTTAAGAAAGGATCCAGAGAAGAATTGGGAAACTATAGACCTGTTAGTTTGACTTCAGTTGTGGGGAAGGTGTTGGAGACATTAATTCTGGACCAGATGAGGAACCATTAAAATAAATACAAACTAATTAAAGGTCGTCAGCATGGGTTTACCAAAAGGAACAAATTTATTGGAGTTGTATGAAGCAGTTTCTGATTGGGTGGATGAAGGAAGGGTAGTGGACATAGTATATTTAGAGTTTCAGAAGGTATTTGATAAACTTCGATGTTGTTATCTCAGGTGAGTGGTTGGTGGAGTTGCAAACAGGATTGAAAATTGCCTTAGTAATTGGATGCATTTGACTTTCCAGGCTGACTGCACACCTTAACTCACTCCTCTCTTCTTTCATGTGGAACCCTTCCGCCATCTCTTGTCATCCACAATCTGTATTGCCCACATTTACCCTTCCCAACCAAACCCTCCTACTTGCAGGTTGCTGTGTTTCCTTCGCTCCTCTCCCTCCACTTTCCATTTGTTCATTATCTTGCTTGTTGTGTCGAAGAGTTACCCCATTGCCCTACTCTCACTTCTTAACCTTGCTCTTACATGAGCTTTGACAGAGAAAAAAATTAAGCAAAGAGTGGCTGTGAATGGGAGAATGTCTGGCTGAGAGGTTGTAAGTGATGCGGTACCTCTGGGAATCAGTAAGTACTTGGATTATTGTTATTTATAGTTTACATCAATTATTTGGATAGTGGGGTAAAGATCAGCTTTCCAAATTTGCAGATATCACAATGCTTGGAGGTGAGACAACATGGGGAGGGTGGCGATCAAATTCAGGAAAGTCTAGATGCTGCACTTTAAGAGGTTGGGCAAAATATTGACAGATGTAGTTTAGCATTTGCAATGTAAGGGAATTGGGATGGGTAGGAATAATGAAAATCGGGATTACATGATGCAAGGGGCAATGTTGGAGTGTTTGACACAGGAGAAGGATCTGTGGGTAGTAATATATTTGGGGGGTAAGCAGGCAGCTCGAGGTGAAGTTAAGAGGGTTTTAGGTTGTATTCTTGGGATGTGAATTGTAAATCAAAAGAGGTAGTGGTAACTCTGAAGAGGAATTTAGTGAGGCCTCATCTGGAATATTGTGTTTGGTTTTCTCACATCTGATGAAGGACAGCTGCCAAAGAGAGGATACAGTGCAGAGCAACTATATTGATTCTGAGTTGGCTCGACTAAGCCATCACGAGTGGCTGAGAGACAGCACTTTTTACATAGAAAGGAGATGAGTGGATAGAGATGATTAGGATAATGAAGGGTGTAAAAATAAATATAGAAGTTTTTCAGCAGAATGGGCAGTGTTAGGACCAGGGCCTGCAGTGTTTGAGTAAAGAGGAGAGTTATGACCATAGTAAGGCAGCAGTCTTTCACTTGGAGAGTAGTTAATCCATGGGATAGTCTCCCTGAAAATGTAGTGGCAACTGTGGAACGATTTAAACTAGAATTTGATGATTACCCAGAAACCATGAGGATAGAGGGGTAGATGGCCATTGGGAGGTAGCAGGGGTATGGATCGGTGATTGTATCCATGCGTTGTCTATGAGAAGGTCTGGTCAAAAAGTGAATGTGCTATCAGTGTTTGTTCATTCCTTAACCTGCAATGATCATCTCCAAAATCAAAATAAAATGTCAGTGTGACTATTTCATGCATTAACGACTGTCCGAGTGAAAGAGAGAAGCATAACACCCTGGTGATGTCCCTGTGCCTGCCCCACTGTTTTCCTCTTCAATGCTCCCCTCCCCATTGGAATGAAGTAAATTAACAGCACAGGCATGATGGGCCAAATGGCCTCCTCCTGTGTCCTGTTTTGTGATTGCTTTACACCGTTAAACCAGTGATGCACAATGGAGATATCATTATTTTGTGTTCCTTTGTTCCATTGAAATAATACGTAGCCATGGTGAGGCAGAGAAGAAACAGGGATGGCCATGGGGGGCGGGGGGGGGGGAGTAATGGAGACAGACGTACATGTAAGGTGAAGGTGTGGTCAAAACCTACCATTTTGGTTTAAATCATGTTCAAAAAGTTCTGCGAAGACGAAACAATTCTCCAAGAAACGCCAACACTTGTTTTTTATTATTTAGTTTCAAGCTTATACAATGCAAACAAATATTATTTTGCTTAATAATCATACAATGAAGAGTCCTGACGTTTCTGCTGTGAGTGCAGGGGTCCACTTTGATTAAACGTGGTGACCTACAGATAACCATCCACGTCGATGGGTCGTGACCCATGAAGGAGAACGGATGCCCCTGAGCCCGTGACTGTCATCATAATATGGGAGTCGCTCCACAAATCGCCCGAGAAGATGAGTGGAAAGCCTTGGAAGGAAACAAAGGTCATGAGATGCGTTATCGGCCTGCTTTGTGTAACTAGATCATAATGGAGAAAAAAAAACCCATGCAAGTTAGAAACTTTCCTCTTCTAACTCATCACCACTTGAAGTCAACACACCTCTCCCCTCCCTTTCTCCACGGGGAATGATAATCCTGTACCCGTGGACTCGTCTGCCTAGGAATCTGAGAATTGCCTCCTTGGTGATGCACGCGGTCCAGTCCTTCTCCATTGTAACATTTTGGCTCAGTCTCAGGCAAAATAACGAGTTCATTGTGACTTATGCGGTCCAGTATAAGTCAATTGTGATGCACGCAATCCGGTGCGATAAGAAATCTATGCTGTGATGCATGCGGTCCAGTACTTGTCCATTGTAACAAGGTGAGACTGAGGTACCTGACCGGTGTGAGGTCCACGGGCGAATCATAGTTTGGGATACATGTGATCGAGTATGACTCCATTGAGACGTACTGTTACGAATTTGGAAGCCTTTTGCACACCGAAAGTCAGCAGTCTCATAGTTCAGTTATTTTGTTAAGTATATGTGGATATTTAGAATCCCTCCCCTATGTCTAATGGGTTAATTTCATGAGTGCGCTGCGGGTTTCTTTTATAGTCAGATTTTTTACATCCTTAAATCTGCCAACGCCAACAAAACCCTCACTTCACTCCTCCCACTCTGCGGGTGAACAAGCGCTTCACCCGCCCAACCTTCACTTCACACCACGGCGCCATAACGCACGTATTTCTGACTATGGACGTGGGCGGAGCCCCCCCCCCCCGCCTCGGAGCTCTGACTCCGCCCCATCAAAAAGAATGTCTTCCCTGTTGACACTGGGGGAGGAACGCCGACACGCCCCTCCTCCAATCACGGCTGGCCACCATGACACCCGAAACCCCTCGTCCAATCCGGAGGAGAGTTACCAGAGAAACGGATGCCTCCACCCCGCACGGGGTATAAAAAGAATCGGAGGCGCTCAAAGACAAGGGGGTCCTTTTTCGGTCGTGCCTTGGTCATCTTGATTCCTCTCTTCGTTCCCTGGTCGTCGTCATCGTCTGTTGGTGGCTGGTCGTCCATAAGATCCTGGTTGCTCGCTGGATTCTGGCTTTGGGTTCGAGTCCCACTGTGGTGGTTCGTGTACGCTCGTTGGATTGTGGTTCTTGCGGAGCGCTCAAGCTGGGGACCCCGATCCCTTTAACGGACTCCGAGCTCACAAGTGCGGGTCGGCCAGACCGCGCAAGGCGGCCAGGTACCCGACCAAACTCTAACCCCCAGCTTGCCTGTCCTCTGTGGCTGGAGGGTCCGAATAAAGGCCAGTTGGCTCCATTTCTTTTTGGGTGTGTGTGTCTCTGTGGCCAGTCTTATAAGTAGAATTGCGTAAGTGCCTTGCTTATTGTACATTGCAATTTAGTCGGATTAACTCTGCTCTGTGTCTCCCTTCCTGATTATTGTGAATAAACCCCGTGTTAAATGTACCAACTCGTTTTCTATGCTTTCTCTCATAGTTTGGGTTTTGGTTTTCTTTTGGTTCGGGTTTGAGTTATAGTGAGGCCGATTGTGCTGTAGATTGTTATTTGGACCGGCGCGGCTTTGGTAATTCCCACCCAGTTACGCCAGATCCGCTGGTAACAGCGACTCGGTTTGGACGAAGTCCGCCGAGAGTGTGGCTTCCCCAGTAGCTAGACTGCACGGTTAATTTGGTAAATTGGAATCAGACAAAAAGACCCTAACCGCGCGGTCGAAGTATTGGCGTCCATGGTCCATTAAGCGACCCGTCGACTTCGGAGTTATCCGGAGTG